>NC_141139.1:122002726-122602726 GCF_053477565.2 Lygodium microphyllum
CGCATAATCCTCCACTCCCGCTCTCCCTACTGCGGCGTCGGCTCTCATCTGTACTGCGGGAGTAGCCATGACTAGGGGTGGCTGCACGTGACTGTGTACGTGACTGTGGCTGTGAGGGAGCACGTGATGGTGGCCGTGAGCCCTCACGTGACGGTACAGAGGAGGGTGTGCGTGAGTGTGTCCGTGCAGGGGTGTGTCTCCTCGGTGAGCGTGTATGCGCAGGGGTACGTCTCGCCGGACTCGCAGGCGTAGACGGCAGTGGAGAGGCTTGTGTACTTGGGGGCGCGGTGTGACCTGGGAGTCTAGGAGGAGGATGGGCATACATATACTCTGTCAACTCCACTGGATTAGGATGGCGCCCAAAATGGTTTATCATCTCCATCATCCAAGTGGCGTATGCCCACGGATCGGAGGAAGAGCCTGGATCCATGAAGAATCTGCAAAGCGTCGAAATTCCGCCTCAATGAACCAAGCAAAACATGCATATAAAAAATAAACATATCTCCTACAATATATCTCCTCAATATATCTCCTACAATATATAACCTACAACATATATCTACCATTCTAGAAAATAAACATATCTCTTACAATACCAAACATCGAATTAGTAGAAGATCATAAGCCAAAAGAAGAAGTTCATTTCGAATTAGTGACAAAATTCATGAAAAACAAAAACTCTTTCCTCTATCTTGACGGACATTGTCCATCAAGGGAGAAATGACTAAACACATACACAAGGGTTCCTTCTTCTCTCTTTCCTCTATCTTGACGGATGTCGTTTGTCAAGAAATAAATAGTTAAGCACATATACAATGTGTGTGAATTCTATCCTCTGTCGCTTTCAAGTACACATAGCACGGGTGGAAAGAAAGAAAGCGACAGATTTGCCAAAACAAACAAACGACAACCAACCTCTTTGAAAAGTCTTTGAAAAGTGAGTTCGTTGATTCTTGCTTCTCTCTCCCTTTCTGTGTTGTCTGCACCCTTTGCTTCTTTTGGGTAGTCCAAGAGGGAGAAGGCTGGTTGGAAGAGGCAGGTTCGGGGGTTTGGAAGAGCTGGAGGCAGAGGTACTGTAGCGACAAAGAAAGAAGAAGAAGAAGTGTTTTGAAGGAGGGCTTTTGAAAGAAAGAAAGCGACGCGCGCGGTAGGTAAACGCAAAAAGCACGCGTGTAAAAGCGCGTGTAAAAGCGCAGCAGAATACATTGTAGACGCGCCTGTACACGCGACACAGAGACTGTTTATACTTTTTTTAAAAACTGATTGTTCTTGTGTATCCATTGTTTTGTGCATAGGATGTGTATGATTTCACTAAAAACTGATCCTACTTCTGTATTGGTTATTTTGGACATAGCATGTCATCATCCTCTTCAAGCAGTTCTGGTGAGGATGAGACAATGCGTCATCGTGATCGCGACGTGTGGCTGGCACAAAGGATCAAGTGTATGTGTAATCGATGTCAAGGGTGCATTGTACGAGCGCGTCGAATTACATTGAATCACATCTCGATGTATGGAGAATGGATTCAAACAGGTTTAGAGGTGAGAAGATGTGAATTGAAAGTATTAAAATAACTCATGGTGTGCAAATTAATGGAGCGCGTTGTAATATATATACTGTGATTGAAGCAGGATGCAGTACCACACCCTAACATGGTGCCATACGCACGGCGAGAGCATGCAAAGCGTCGACGAGATGATGCTGGAGCTTCGGGATCTGTTGTCGGAGATGAGTGGGAAAGGGATGACAATAGCCCTGCACCCCACGAAGTTGTGGAAGAGGAAGTGTTTGATGACATGGTGCGGAATCTTTTTAGGGATGATCGCAAAGGTGTGGACGACAATGATATGGAACAAGAGCATCTCTACAACGCTTCATCGACACCGGTTTTTGAAGGGTGCACATTCTCTATTTTACGTGCTTCACTTGAACTGCTCAATATACAAACAGTTTATGGATGGAGCAATGCAAGTCTTGACGCATTATTGAAGTAAGCATTGTAACTTGCAAATTTGAGTTAGTGGTTTTTGGTTTACAGTATAGGGTTTAGGGTTATGGGCTAATTGATGATATTGGATGCAGGCTATTATCAAACATGCTTCCAAAGGGGAATAGACTACCCACCTCAAGAGACAAAGCGAGGCGCTATGTGACATCTCTTGGAGGATTGGATTATGATCGCATACATGCATGCGTCAATGATTGCATTCTCTTTCGTGGGACGCATAAGGAGGCTCGACAGTGTCCCACTTGTGGTGAAGCAAGGTATAGAACAGATGTGAAGAGTTTTGATGTACCTCGTAAAGTCTTGCGACACTTTCCTATAATTCCTCGCATCAAACACATGTTCAAGTGCAAATCCATAGCAGAGCTCATGTCATGGCATTCCTCGCATCGATCGGATGATGGCATGTGGAGAATTCCTGCAGACACTCCTGCTTGGAAGCATATTGAAGATGAGTGGCCCAGCTTTAAAACAGAGCCCAGAAACTTGAGACTTGGCCTAGGTATGGATGGAGTGAATCCGTTTGGTTTCAAGAGCACCGCATACAGCGTGTGGCCGGTTGTGTTGGTGAATTACAACCTTCCACCATCAATGGCGATCAAGAAGGGACATCTTATGTTATCCCTTCTGATTCCAGGGAAACATAAAGTCAAGCATATGGATGTTTATCTTGAACCGTTGATTGATGAGTTGGAGGAACTATGGAGAGGTGTTGCGGTAGTGGACATTAGTAGGCCTCCCTCCTCTCGACACTTCGACTTAAAAGCAGTGTTGATGTGGACAATGCATGACTTTCCAGGATACAGCGATTGTTCTGGTAAGAATTCTAACTACCTCCCGACTCTAATACTACTAGCTATATCAATTATAACTATTGACTTTATTATTCTAACTTTTTTTTTATTTTAACAGGTTTGAGGACATCGGGTAAACATGCATGTCCTATATGTGGCCCTTCATTGGTACATGAGTATGCTGATGGTTTGTGTAAGACCATATTCGATAATCATCATCAATTTCTCCCATCAGATCGCCCTAAATATGCTCCTAGTAAGAGGAACATTCATCCACAGACACTTCGTGCAAAAGATTGGAAGCGTATTTGGGAGTCTTCAAATGTTCTTCCTCCAGATGGCATGAACAGGTACATCTCCATTGTTTTCAATCTTGTTTTGTGTAGTCTCTAAAGTTGGAATAAAGATGACAGTCTGCAATCCCTTGTGTAGGTACTCCATTTTTTTCCGGCTACCATATTGGACCCATCTCAAGATCAACCATCTTCTTGATCCCATGCACATCTTCAAGAATGTGGGATCTAGTATTTGGGAACATGTTATTGGTAAAAGAGACAATGTTAGCGTACGGGAGGACTTGCAGGTCGCAGGACGTATGCGTCAAGCTTGGCCACGAGAGGAGGGTGGGCACGTTCGTCTTCCGCCTGCTCCCTGGATTATATCAAAGAAGGAGGAGAAGCAGGTAAAGCAAGCCATCACCACTTTGCGTACTCCCACTGGATGCATGAGATCGTTGAAGGGAGCGTTTACAACCACTAAGAAAAGAGGGGTTGAGCAACTACATGGGTTGAAGTCCCACGATTGGCACAAGATGCTCCAAGTAAGTGTTTTCCAATTATTGTAGGTTGAAATTAAATTTTGTAATGCCCTAACCCAAATATACATGTGCTCTTATGTGCGCAGTTCATACTACCTACTAGCATCGACCATTGTGCAGACAGGAGTTTGAAAAGATGTATTTATAAGATGGGCGAGCTTGTGAGGTATGTAAATCCCATGTAAGATCACCCTTCATTATACCTTGCAAAATGAATGTGCATGAGGTATAACGTACTGTGCATTTATTTTTCAGATATGTTAGTTCCAAAGCAATTGATCCAGCCACATTGGATGATGCGCGTGTTATGGCAGTGGAGGTGGTTTGTATGGTAGAGGAGACTTTTCCGCGAACCATTCTCACAAGTCAACTACATCTCATTGTGCATTTAGTGGATGAAATTGCTTTATGTGGCACTGTGCATGCCCGTTGGATGTTCTTCCTAGAGCGCTTCATGAAGACCTTAAAAGACTTTGTGAGGCAAAGTGCAAGGCCCGAAGGAAGCATGGCTGAGGGTTGGTTGATACAAGAGTCTCTTGTATATATATCAGAATTTCTTGATCAGGTGGATAGCTCTTTGCCGCGACTATGGAGCAATGAAGAGGACTTGAGGATGACGTCTATTGTGCCTCAAGGAAAAGGACAGAGCAAAGTAATTGAGAGAACATTGATTGATGATCTTAATTTCACTTGCATCCTTAATAGTGATGTGATGAGCAGATGGGTTACAAGATACGAGGATGCAAAGACAAAAAGGCAAGCAGACAGAGCTCTCTTTCGGAGGCAACATGGCTCTCGTAAGGCGTACCCTAAGCATCTAGCAACACTTCCGAATGATATTCATGTTGATTGGTTGCATGAGGAAATGGAGAGAGCAGAGAGAGATGAGGGGCTGCATATCACGGCGGAAGAATGGGAGTATGCACGAGGATGCATGTTAAAGGTACATAGAACAAATGTAAATTTGCATTCTTTGTAAGTGATTGGCTTTTCATATTTATTCACATTAATTGCTTACATAGATATTGCTTATATTTTGGTCCAGTGAACTATGTTCAATGCTATATGGTGTGAAGGCAAGCATTTTCGAACACAAAGAATAGATGAAAAGAGGAATACACAAGATTGCGGTGTCATTAGTAGCTTTGAGGGAGCCAATGGAAAAATTGATGATTATTGTGGCACAATCCAAGACATATCCATTTGATCAATTCATTCTACAATCCAAGACATATCCATTCTACTATCGCTATTTGAAGATCATTCTACTATCGATAACATCAATATCCATTTGATCAATTGAGGAATATGGGCAAAATATCAATAGTAGAATGATCTTCAAATAGCGATAGTAGCCTTACAAATTGATCAAATGGATATTGATGTTGATCGTTTGGCAAGGATGGATCTTATTGAAGATGAGATCGAACCCTAACCAATCCATCACTGTATTGTTCCAAATTCATGACATTTCTATTGTATACTTTGTCTTTCAATAACCATATAAAGATATATTTTTCAATATATTACGTTGTTGTAAGTGCATGTAGTGGGATTTTGTAATGGTTTGTAAACACTGCAATGCACAATGACATTTTTAAAACTTAATGGTTTTCTGTTTTGAAAAGAAATGGATTTCTGTAGTTAGGCTCTGTGTCGCGTGTAACAGAGCGTGTATTATGACAGACTTAACGCGCAAATACACGCGCCCTCACATGCAATTATACACGCGCTGTTACATGCATGTATACACGCGCCCGATATTGCTGTAAGTATAAACGACCATACACGCGCCCGTAACTTTTCGCGTGTAATGGACGCGTGTATGGCGGCATTGTGTTGTAGTGGAAGGTCATGATGTTCAAGATCGCGAGGTGTATCTTAATCAGTGTGTCCCATGTCCTTGCTCTCAATGTAAGCTGGCAATTAGATGAAAACTTCAATTGTCTATAGAACACATACGACACTTTGGCGAGTTTCAATCAGAGATCATTGATCATGCGATCTCAGATTTTGAGAAAACGGTAAGAAAAGTGTATATCAATCATGCATTGTATTTGTAAACTAATTGAATATCATATACAAAAACATTGGGTGTGGCTGGCAAATTTTCTATCCAAGGAGGTGACGTCTCGTCCCGAGGAGTGTACCCTTTGCGGCCAGTTAGAAGAGTTCGTGGGCGTGCGATGGATAGAGTGCCTGAGCCAATCCTCCACTTGGAAGGTATTACCCAATCTATATCGTCAATACTAAAGGAGACAAGCAGCCTTCCAAACTTTCCTACAATCTTGGAGCTTGAGATGGAGGCAATGATCAATGCATTGATGCCCATGATGTCGAGACATCTGATCCGCTTAGAGAGGAAGCATCCGTACCATTATATGATGGGTGTCGAGTATCTCGCGTGAAGACACTGCTTGCACTCCTAAGTGTGCAAGCAAAATACGAGTGGAGCGATGTGAGTGTGACCGAGTTGTTCAAGTACCTTGTACGTAAGCTTCGTTGATTTCTTTTCGGCACTATCATAAAAAAACATTTGTGCTTTTTCAAGGTGTTTTATTATTTTTTTTAAGGTTACTGAAGTATCATATATTACCACTTGTAAATACCATGCCTAAGTCTCTGATGATGTGCGATATGTTTTACGAAATCTTGGCATGGACTATAACAGCATCCATGCATGTATCAACGATTGCATACTGTTTCGAGGAGAATACGAGACTATGGAGACGTCCAAAGTGTGGTGCTCACAGGTATCGACAGAACTTGCAAGGGAAAACCATCCCTCATCAGGGCTAAAATCCCATGATTGGCATAAGATATGTCAGGTTTGTACCACGAATGGATTGTAAGTGGCCTGTGTATTTTGCTATTTGGAGTGTAGCCATTGTTTATAATGCGTTCTCATTTGTGGTAGTTTGTATTACCGATCATGATCGCAGGATGTCTTACTTCAGAAATACACAGGGCAATTTACAAGTTGTCAACTTTAGTGTAATAGATCGCATAGAAGGAGATTAAGACGTCCTCTATTGAATCCACAAGGCAGCAGTAGAGACGGTCTGTCTCTTTGAGAAATACCTGCCTACCAGCATGCTCATGATACAAATCCACCTTCTTGTGCATCTTGTAGATAAAGTGGAGATTGCTGGACCTGTCCATACCGATGGATGTTCTTCTTGGAGTGCTTCATGAAAACCCTGAAAGGCTTTGTGCGACAACGAGCTTGGCCAGAAGGTAGCATGGTTGAAGGTTGGTTAGTGTCTGAGGCAGTAGTGCATATTTCACAATGGCTACCAACGGTGGATTCAGACAATAGTACACTATGGTCGCTGAAGGACGATGATAGACTGACCGGAGATGTGGTGGTTGAAAATGGGATAGAAAAAAGAATGGATGCTGCAATGGAGGAGAAAGTGAATCGCTTTTGTATGTTGCACCATGCCTCTATGGAGACGTGACTCGCTAGGTACCAAGAAGATAGGAAAGATCGAGAGGAAGCGCGATTTGAATTTCGACATAGTACATGCCATCGACCGATTCGATATCCCGAGGACATTGAGGAGATGCCACGGTTTATGTCAACACGATGGTTGCATGGAGCTTTGACGGTAGCATCTCGCGAAGGGACGGAGGTCTCAACGGAGGAGTAGGAATTCTCGAGGGGATGTAGTCCAAAGGTGATGATGTGTTTAGGGTTTGTCGTATCTATATTTTACATGCGACAACTAATTGAGTGTTTCAATGTATAGTACAAAATATATAGTGCAGCGTGGTCGCACGGACGGCATTTCCGCGTGGAGCGTATTGACAGGGGTCGATATTGCAAGGGGTGGAGGCCACCGAAAGCTTGAAGCATGTAGAGGAGCTATCATCGGGTAACAATGATGGAAATATAGGAGTCCAAGAATTCTTTGAGAATGAGGTGGACTCATCCTTTTGTGGTGACATGTCTATCGACCTTCCAGTGTATGCGGAGTTGTGTCAGGAGATTGACATGGGACCATAGGATACTTCATACTTGGAGCATCCATGTACTCAATTCGTTGACGAATCGCTTATAAGGGTACATAAGATATGCATTTTAAGTAAGATCATTTTTTAAATATTTAGATTACCATGCTTTGTATGATTTATATTGATTATGCTAACATCATTTTTGGTATGTGCAGGTGACCTTTGTGGATATTTAGATCAACATGATGAGTCGAGGGATGAGCGACGAGGAGCTACAAGAGATCTTCACATGTATGTCTCCAGATTAGATGGCTCGATTCAGAGATATGGTAGACCAGGAGCTGTCTCGGGCACCATCATGCCATTCTGTTAGATCTACTTCGATGCGCTCTGATGCTTTAGTTTCCAGTAGATGAGGTCGACGCTCCAAACTTAGGCCAGACGAAGGAAGTGGTAGACACAGGATATATCTGGAGGACTTTGTAAGTTTTTCTTTTATTTTGCTTGCTTATTTTTTTACAATATCCTTTGTACTGACAATCGTGTTTCTAACAGTTGTATTATGTTTTCTTTGCAGCACTCCATTACAAATCACGATCCCACCGGCCTTGAGACTCGATATGCAGAGAGACACGGTCTCACTGCATTGATCGACCGATTGTATGGACACGGCGGCCCTGTAAGTCACTCATCTTTCTTGTCCGTAGTTACCATGTTTAATTAGAATGCATTATTGTATGGTGGACTGATGTGTAGTTGTTTCTTTTTTTGCTTGCAGAGTTGTTCGATGCTCCTTTGCGGCGGGACGAGGTTTCGGATGGCTATGATCTATAGTGCGCCCTTGGATCCCTGGAGCCCACACACCACCTTTGGATCTAAAGAAGCCACAGAGAGTAGGCCAAACCATGCTTGAAGCAAATGAGAGCTAAAAGAGTCCAAGAGCTAAAAAATGGAGTGAATCTAACCAAAAAAGAACTAAGGAGCTAAGAAAAGAAGAAACATGTGAAAAGTGATGAAGAATTTTGGTCAGATGAAGATGATGAAGAAGAAAAGGGAGAGGATGAGCTCAACCTAGATCTTGGAACACCTCATCCCCAATAAGGAGTCGGTTGTTGCTATCTCGACTACTACCTTGAAGACTACTACCGAGAAGGCTACCTTGAAGACCAATACCTCTATAATAAATATCCTCCTCAAGGAGATGGATACTACTACCCTAAATATTTTTCCATCAACTAACCACCTAGAAGGAGAATACCTCTACACTAACTACCCCTATCTTAAAGAATGCATGATGGAGTTAGGACACAAGAAAGAAGACAAAGATATGTGGATATGTTAGAAGGATGAACCCTTGCATCATATGTTGCAGCTCAAGAAATAAAGTTTGAGAAGGGGGAGGATGAGCTTGATTCTTTGATCTTGAAACACCTCCATCCATTGACATTGAGGGTAAGTCAGGTCGATGTCCTCTTATGAGACACATGATGCCTTTGATAAAGGGTGAGACAAAGAAAGAAGAGATAGAAGATGACTTAGACGTATGTAAAAACAAGAAGGAAGAAGTAGAGCTTAGAGACACTACTACTCCCTATATAAGTGTTTTTGGCTCCAACGCCATGGTATAAATCTTACAAATGTCCAAATGCTCCCCCCTAAAAGACTTGAACAAGTTTGGAATAAGTTGAAGTGAGTAGAAGATCAATGGGACTTATTCATACCTCAAGGTCCTGACTACAATGAAAGCTTGAAGTGAAGCTTTTCTTCTTGGGCCTAAGTAAGTGATAAAAAAGCTCCTTGAGTAATACTTTTTTGAATTCATTATATCTAGCTTTTGCAATCATAAGCTCTTCTTTTTCTCGGACCTAAGCAAGTGATGAAAAAGTTCCTTGCGTAATACCTTTTCGAATTGATTATATCTAGCTTTTGCAATAAGAGAATTCCTTTTTTTTTTTGAAAATCTGATGCATAATTTTTAGACATTAGGTGTAGGTTACATTGGCAAATGAATTTTACAATATTATTTAGTGCATATAGCTAGAAGGGTACAGCCATGCCACCTAATTCTTTTGCCCTCTGTAACCGTCACTATTTGCATTGGAAATTTAATCTGCAACTATCGCTATTTGCATCACTATCCTAATTAGTATCGTTAATAGTGACACTAATAGAGATGTAAATAGTGACAAATTTATCGGGTTGCTAATAGAGACACGAATAACGATGACGGGGGTAATTTTTTCCAAGAATAATTCAGTTGTTTTAAACGTTGCTATTGGGTCTATATGTTGTAGTGAGCATTCTTGGGATTCATTTGAATCTCCTACCTATTGTTTTTCTTCTCTTCTATCTCCTATTCTCTATATCCTTCTCTCTTTGATCCCCAGTGGATACGACCTTTTGACTAAAACCTCTCTGACAATGGCCAAATACATAGGGGCCTTACAATAGTCAAAAGAGAGCAAGAAGGAAGGCTCATAGACCAACCAAAAAGATTCTCAAAAGATGTCTAAGGAGGAATGTGACAAGTTGAAATAAGTATTTCTAATGCAAGCAACAAGATCATCATAAGTATTCTAGGAAAGAGAAATATAGCATTAAAAAGATTTTGAGCACCAATAAAGAGAAAGCGTCACGATGTATGTCTAACACTTTAATAGATATGTCTTGCCCAAAAACCAAATGATTAGATTTGCTGGAATAAAAGGAAAGTTTTTGTAACAAAGCTAACTTTTCTCTTTGTATAGCAAACAACTCAACCTAAATGTCCTGATGGAAATAAGTACAATTTGACATAAGGATGCTAATTGCCAACTCCCATGCAACATCAATGTGTTGGAACTAAACGAGCCACTAGTTCATAGCCACCCTATATCATGCTAGATAACCCCTACAAAGAGGACCATGTGCTAGTTTCCATGGACCGCTAGGCATTTGCTATGCAAGAGATACACACTACAAGATACAGGCATTATACCCACTTTCAAAGCGACAAAAATGTTCATAAAGAAAATTTTTCTCGTCGTTGCAAAAAACGTCGGTATTAGCGATGCCATAGAACAGTCGCTATCAGCATCATTATCAGCATCACTATTTGCATTGGTAAATGCGATGCTGATACTGACGTAGATAGCGATGATGATAACGACGCTTTGCGATGCATATTGCGACGCTAATACACAACAAGGATAGAGAGGCATAGCGATGACATTTTTTGATGCAAAATAGCGGTGTCGCTATTATAGTGACGCAAATAGCGAGAGTGCTCAGACGAAAAAATGCGGATCGAAATCCGAGCGCGTTATTTTGCGCGAACAAACAAAAGATAGAGCGAAAGGGAGAGCGAACTCCATCTTGCATTTGAGAGGGAGAGGGAGAGAAAGAGAGAAATAGGGAGAGGGAAAGCTTCTCACCGTCGTCACCGCCGTTGACTAAGAAGAGGAGGAAGTGTATAGAGGGTGAAGAGGAGCCACCGTCATGAAGAGGAGCCACCGAATCCATCCTCGAGCCTTTACGGTGAGTGCATTGTTCCTTCTTGCTTTGTTTTTGTTTTTTCTCTTTTTCTTTTACTTGAATTTGTTAAAAATCATGTGTATTGAGAGAGGGAGAGGAAATGAGAGAGGGAGAGGAAGAGAGAAAAGGAAAAAATGAACGAGAAAGAGAGGGAGAAAATATTAAACATAATAGGGAAAGAGAGAAAGAGAGGGAGAGGGAGAGGGAGGGAGAGAAAGAAGGAGGGAGAGGTTGTTGTTATTGTTGTTGTTTTATTTCATCTTTTCTTTTTTTATTGTTTGTTGTTGTTGTGGTAGTTGTAGTCATAGTCGTGGTCATGGTAGTGGTAGTGGTAGTGGTAGTGGTAGTGGTAGTGGTAGTGGTAGTGGTAGTGGTAGTTGTTGTCTAATTTCTTATTTTGAGTGGTTGTTTAATTTCTTATTTTCTATTTTGTTATTGTTGTGGTAGTCATAGTAGTAGTAGTGGTAGCGGTAGTGATAGTAGTAGTTGTTTAATTTCTTCTCTTCTAGTTTGTTGTTGTAGTAGTCGTAGTCGTGGTCGTAGTCATTGTAGTCGTGATTGTCATAGTAGTACTAGTAGTAGTAATAGTAGTTTTCTTGTTTGTTGTTGTAGTAGTAGTAGTTTTTTCTTTTCTTTTCTTATTTATTGTTGTTTAGTTTTCTTGTTTGTTGTTGTAGTAGTAGTAGTAGTAGTAATAGTTTTTTATTCTTTTCTTATTTATTGTAGTGGTAGTGGTTTGTTGTTGTGGTAGTTATAGTCGTAGTCGTAGTCATCGTAGTCGTGGTAGTAGTAGTAGTAGTAGTAGTAGTAGTACTAGTGGTTTTCTTGTTTGTTGTTGTTGTTGTTTTTCTTTTTTTTTCTTTTCTTGTTTATTGTTGTTTAGTTTTCTTGTTTTTTATTGTTGTAGTAATGGTAGTAGTAGTGGTTTTTTCTTCTTTTCTTGTTTGTTGTTGTAGTAGTAGTAGCTGTTGTTGTTGTTGATTTTTCTCTTTTTTTCTTGTTTATTGTAGTGGTAGTGGTAGTGGTAGAGAGAGAGAGTTATTGTGGTAGTTGTAGTCGTCATCGTAGTCGTGATTGTAGTAGTAGTACTAGTAGTAGTAATAATAGTTTTCTTATTTGTTGTAGTAGTAGTAGTAGTAGTTTTTTTCTTTTCTTGTTTATTGTTGTTTAGTTTTCTTGTTTTTTTTTTGTAGTAGTAGTAGTAGTGGTAGTTTTTTCTTCTTTTCTTATTTGTTGTTAAAGTAGTAGTAGTAGTAGTTGTTGTTTTTTCTTCTTTTCTTATTTATTATAGTGGTAGTGGTAGTGGTTTGTCGTAGTCGTAGTCGTAGTCGTAATCGTAGTCGTAGTTATAGTCGTAGTCGTGGTTGTAGTAGTAGTAGTGGTTTTCTTGTTTGTTGTTGTTGTAGTAGTAGTAATAGTTTTTTTTTTTGTTTTCTTGTTTATTGCTGTTTAGTTTTCTTGTTTGTTATTGTTGTTGTAGTAGTGGTAGTAGTAGTATTTTTTTATTTTCTTGTTTGTAGTAGTAGTTGTTGTTTTTTCTTCTTTTCTTGTTTATTGTAGTGGTAGTGGTAGTGGTAGTGGTAGTGGTAGAGAGAGAGAGATGTTTTGTTAAAGGAAATTGGTAGTAGAGAGAGAGATATGTTTTGTTAAAGGAAATGAGAGAGGGGGAGGAAGAGAAAAAGGAAGAAGGAATGAGAGAGAGGGAATAAACATATAGCATAATAAAGAAAGAGAAAGAGAGAGAGAGATGGAAGGAGAGGAGAGAATGAATGGATAAAAAACAAAGAGAGAGTGGTGGTGAGGTCCAGTGAGGTCTAGTACAATAGCACGAGACGGAAAACACTCTGACACATACGTTAATTTGTGGGTGGGTGGAGACTTTACATACGCTAATTTTTGCTGACTTACAAGAGAAGAAATCCCTTCTCAAATAATTTAAGAAAAAAAAAAGAATGATAACAAAAACAAATTGTTTGTCGTAACATAGACCACATGGAAAACGATGAAGGTCGTGATATTCAAGATCGCGAGGCCTATCTTAATCAGTGTGTCCCATGTCCTTGCTCTCAATGTAAGCTGGCAATTAGACGAAAACGTCGATTGTCTATAGAACAAGTACGATGCTTCAGTGAGTTTAAATCTGAGATCATTGATCACGGGAAGAAAAGTTTATATCAATCATGCATTGTATTCACAAGCTAATTGAATACCATATACAAAAAGATTGGGTATGGCTAGCAAATTTTCTATCCAGGGAGGTGATGTCTCGTCCCAAGGAGGAGTACACCCTTTGCGGCCAGTTAGAAGAGTTCGAGGAGTGTGATGGATGGAGTGTGTGAGCCAATCCACCACTTGGAAGGTACTACCCAATCTATACCGTCAATATCAGAGGAGACAGGCAGCCTTCGAGACTTATCTACAATATTGGAGCTTGAGATGGAGGCCATGATCGATGCATTGATGCCCATGGATGTCAAAACTTCTGATCCGCTTAGAGAGCAAGCATCCATATCATTATATAATGGGTGCCGAGTATCTCGCCTAAAGACACTGCTTGCACTCCTAAGTGTGCAAGCAAAATACGGGTGGAGTGATGCGAGTGTGACCGAGTTGATCAGGTACCTTGTACGTACGCTTTGTTGATTTCTTTTCAGCACTATCATTAAAATATTTGTACTTTTTCAAGGTGTTTTATGATTTTTTTCAGGTTACCGAAGTATCATATATTACACTTGCAAATACCATGCCCGAGTCTCATGATGATGCACGACATGTTTTACGAAAGCTTGGTATGGACTACAATAGCATCCATGCATGTATCTATGATTGCATACTGTTTCGAGGAGAATATAAGACTATGGAGACATGTCCAAAGTGTGGTTCTCAATATGATTTCTTCTCCTAGCCTCGTATCTCTCTATTTCTTCTTTTTATCTCTCTCCCCCTCTCTATTTCTCTCTTTCCCTCCCCCTCCCTATCTTTATTTCACTCCTTCTTTCCCTCCCTCCCTCCCTCCCTCTCTTCATTTCTCTCTCTTCATTTTTTTCTCCATCGCTCTATATATATATATATATATATATATATATATATATATATATATATATATATATATATATGAATCTCTTCATAAACAATAAGAAAGAGAGAAGTGAAGAAAAGACAGAGGAGAGAATACACTTATCTTAAAGCTTGAAGAAGAATACTTTCACGCCTCTTTCCTTCTTCTTCTTCTTCTTCTCCTTCATGGGTTCCCTCCTCCTTTGGGTATAGTTGTCTCCTCTCTTTTCATGGATGGTGATGGAAATGGTAGTAGCAACGGCAGCGGCCTCTCTCTCTCTCTCTCTCTCTCTCTCTCTCTCTCTCTCTCTCTCTCTCTCTCTCTCTCTCTCTCTCTCTCTCTCTCTCTCTCTCTCTCTTGCATTGATCTCTCTCCCTTCTTCTCTCTATACATCTCTTCATCAACAAATCTATACATCTCTTCATCAACAAAAAGAAAGACAGAAGAGAGAATGCACTTATCTCAAAGCTTGAAGAAGAATTCTCTTACTTCTCTCATTCTTCTTCTTCTCCTTCATGGGTTCCCTCCTCATTTGTAGTTGTCCCCTCTCTTTTCATGGATGCGGTGGCAATGGCGATGGTAGGGCTCTCTCTCTCTCTCTCTCTCTCTCTCTCTCTCTCTCTCTCTCTCTCTCTCTCTCTCTCTCTTTGATCTCTCTCTCTTCTTCTCTCTATATATCTCTTCATCAACAAAAAGAAAGAGAGAAGTAAAGAAAAGATAAAAAGAAAGAGAGAAGAGAGAATGCACTTACCTCAAAGATCGAAGAAGAATCCTTCTCTGCTTCTCTTCTTCTTCTTCTTCTTCTCCTTCACGGGTTCCCTCCTTCGTTCGTTCCTTCTCCTTTACACTTGTCTCCTCTCTCTTCGTGGATGGCGATAGTGATGGTGACCTCTCTCTCTCTCTCTCTCTCTCTCTCTCTCTCTCTCTCTCTCTCTCTCTCTCTCTCTCTCTCTCTCTCTCTCTCTCTCTCTCTCATTTACAAACCTATAAAATGCCACGCTCGAGTTTTGATGCTTTTTTATGAAGCCCCTATCTCTCCCCTTTTCTATTTCTCTCCGTCTCTCTCTTCATTCCCCTCTCTTTTTCTCTCTATTTCTCTCTCTCCTTCCCTTCCCACTCTCAGTCTCAATGCATCTTGTTGCAAACACAATCAAAGATAGAATTTAAAAAGCTTAAAAAACAAAGATATTGAAAGCAATGTCACCCCACCTCTCTTTAACTATCTCTCCCCCTCTCCCTTTACTTTTCTTTCTTTTCCTTCTCTCTCATTCTCTTATTGTTTTCCTATTTCTCTCTTCCTCTCTCTCTCTCTATTTTTCTCTCTATCTCTCTTTCTCCCTCTCTCTCTCTTCTTTTCACTCTCCTTCCTCTCTTTACCTCACCTTTCTTTTCTACCTCCTCCTCCTCTATTCCTTCCCTCTCCCTCTTTCTTTTTCTCTCCCCCTCTATTTCTCTCTCTATTCCCTTTCTTTGTTTCCTCTCTCTTTGTTTCTCCCCCCTCTCTCCCTTGTTTCTCTCTCACTCATCCTTCTCTCTCCTCCCTTCATCTCTCATTTCTCTCTTCCTCTTTCTCTTTCTCTCCTTTCTCTCTTCCTCTCCCTTTCTTCTCCCTTCTTCTCTCCCTCTCTTTTCATGCATCTCTTTGCAAAGAAAAACAAAAAATAAAAGAAGAGAACACAAAAATAAAGCAAGAAGAGACAATGTACCTACCTCAAAGGCCTGAAGATGAAACCCCTTTGTACCTCCTCTTCGCACCTTCCTCCCTCCCTTCTCCCTTGCATATTTCTCTTTCTTCTTCATGTATAATAGCAGTGGAGCCGATGACGATGGTGATGAGCCCCCCCTCTCTCTCTCTCCCCCTCTCCCTCTCCCTCTCCCTCTCAAAGCTCTCTCACTCTCTCTTTCATTCTTTCTCGCAAATGTTTTCTCGGCAAATGTCATGCCGTGTTTTCAAAACTTTTTTCTCAGACCGACATTGGTATTAGTGTCTCTATTAGTGTCGCTATTAGTGTCGCTATATGCGTCACTATATGCATCGCAAATTGTATTTGCAACACTAATATCAATGCATATAGCAACGCTTTTAGTGACACCGCGTTTTTGCATCACAAATGGCCATTGCTATTGCCCCATTCCCTTGTAGTGTCTAGAAATCAAGTTTTCTTCAAGACATGTCTATACATCATGAATCAATCATAAAGCCTTCTGCCAAGTCTGCCAAAGCCTTTACACAAGATAATGACAAAGCCCAACAATTCAGACTCTACATGTATTACATGTAAAATTTATTGTACATCCAAGACAAAGAGTCCAAACAATCCAAATGTCAAAAAGTTTAGATCATTTCTTGGTGGGAGAAGCCCAAGTACTTCTCTCAGGGAGCACTATGTATTAACAGAATCTAAAAAGGGAAACAAAAGCCTTGTATGTGACTCCAAAAACACTTCAGCCTTTTGTATTCTTGGTTATTATAGTAGTCATAGTTGATCGTTTGATGACTAAACTCCAAGGCAAATGGTTCTTAGATTATCTAGACAATGTCTACTATTTGCAAGAGGTGAGGTTTCTTGGGATATCCAAGGTGCTGAAATATAGGTACTCTCTACCATCGAGGTCAAGTATGCTATAGACACAAAGGCTTGCAAGGAGTCTCTCTAATTAGGCAAACCTTGGTATTATTGATGTGGTCCCTACACTACATTCGGAATCTATGAGCGCTATCCCATTAGCAAAGAATCTGATCTTCCATATGAAGATGAAACACATTGAGGTGTGTTACCACTTCATCAGAGAGGTCGTTGAGGACAAGTCTATTGAGCTTGTCAATAGATCTCAACTGACCAAAACCTTGTAGATCTGCTCAAAAAATTCTACCAATGAAGTGTTTTGTCTTCTTTAGGAACTTAATGGGTGTTAGATGAGATGACATCTTTTCTCATCCTGTTGTACTTATGTACATTTGTACTTTGTCACTTTTTTCTTGTTATCTCCTCACTAAGGACACATTTTCCTTTAAGTGGGAGGTTGTTGGAGATAAAGGCACTTGTGCCTAGCTACCCGTATATTACTACATTGACACAGACACACCTGTACACTATAAGTGCAAGGCGCCCATCACTATCACTTCACTCTTTATTCTTTCATTGATATTTGAATAAAGGAAAGGCCAACCATACATTGTGACTATTGGAGTTCCCACATCTTGTGTACATCTCTCTCTTGTTGTTGCAGCTTCTACCATAGCTCTTGCTTTTGCTCGCATGCTTCCACTTCAAGCTTACTCCCTTCACACATTGGTCACTCTCTAATCCCTCAACTATAGAATGAGAGTGAACACATTGGCTATTATCTACAAATAGAGAGTAAGAGAAGAAGGGGAGACACTCGACCACTCCAACGTGACACCTTGTTCAAGATAATCCATCTCCTTTTCATCCCCTCATTTTTTGATTCAAATATAAAATTCCCATCATAGATCTAATATCAAGTGAATTCCCTTAGGTTTTTTTCATAGCTCACCTTCCTCTCTCCTTTCTAATTGATTATCCTTGTTATATGCATGTAGTGTACCCTTGAAACTAGTGTGTACCTTGGGGAGCTAGAGCCTCTACATAAGCTAAGAGAAATGACAAAAAATTACCCTTGGTTAATATACCTAAATATAAGTCAAATGCATCAAAAAAATTTGGGAGAATATTTAGTGTGAGAGTTTGCATGATAACTAAAGTTTGTGTTGCTTATGTAGTGTGCTAGTATGCTTTCTTAATTTATGAATCCGATGGCCACATCATCTGAGCAGGCCAACTCTTGATTCTACTTCTAAAGATTATCAAATTACATGCCAATAACACCATAAAGTTAGGTCTTTATACTAGTTATTCTCTTCTCAATACAACTCTTTTGAAAGATGGCAAGGTACACCACACAATCCTACATTGTGGCTAAGAATGGTATCCCTTTTTTTTTTAACTTTACAAAAATCCCCCAATGTGACATAAGCTTTCTAAATACCATAAAATCAATTAATTTTGTAAACCATATGTGGAGCAAGGATATAGTTGTATACTTCTTGGGATTTAGCAAGCAAGCCATATTTGGCATACATTTTAATGACATAACAACCAATAAAAGCTTTGTTCTCACGATTTGCTTTCACAACTCTATATGCATTATTTTTCCCATGCTATTGCAGCTATTGAAGCCTCATTAAAATAAGATAGCGTCACATTTCTTGAGCATATATGATCTTATGGCAATCTAGTGGTTTGGAACATACCCATAACTATACTCTAAGAATGCCTACTCCTTCATTAGCAGCAAGTGTGCATTAAGCATGGTCTCTCTCTCTCTCTCTCTCTCTCTCTCTCTCTCTCTCTCTCTCTCTCTCTCTCTCTCTCTCTCTCTCTCTCTCTCTCTCTCTCTCTCTCTCTCTCTCTCTCTCTCTCTCTGTGTGTGTGTGTGTGTGTGTGTGTGTGTGTGTGTGTGTGTGTGTGTGTGTGTGTGTGTGTGTGTGTGTGTGTGTGTGTGTGTGTGTGTGTGTGTGTGTGTGTGTGTGTGTGTGTGTGTGTGTGTGTGTGTGTGTGTGTGTGTGTGTGTGTGTGTGTGTGTGTGTGTGTGTGTGTGTGTGTGCACGCGCCATATTTTGGGCCAAAGGGAGAGAGAGAGAGAGAGAGAGAGAGAGAAAAGAGTACTAAAGTACATTGAAAAATCTATCACATGATATATAGTAGAATAGATCCAACCATAGAAGTACCTTGAAAGAAAGAGAAAGATGTATACCATGTCGATCGTGATGATGCTTTTAAGTGGGATTTATTCAGTTAATCCTCTCAAGTAAAATCTTCTCCTAGTTGGCATTGTAACTTGAGAAGGAATCTCCTCTACTTTTTTGAAGCTTTTGTTTGAGAAATCTCAGCCACCTTTGAAGATATTGATAGAGTTAGAGTTGCTAAAAGAACAAATAAGAATATGACAAGGATTTGCACAACATCGGTTCATGCATATGAATTATGGCAACTCAGTTGCAATTTGACTTTGCATGACGATTGTTTTATTAGCCAATTTTGTTGGGGATTCAATTATGATGTGAAGGATCTCATGTTGACTCTACCAAAGGTGCATGGCTTCGTTTCTCAAGCAATAAAATGTGACAATCATTTGAGAGATACCAAGAAAATGTGACATGGGGCTTCATTAAGTTTAGATATCATCATAACAATGATCTTGCAAAGGAAATAAGAAATCAATGTTGAGCTTATACATATTTGTTTAGCTTGACTCAAGCCATTGTCAACTCAAGAGAAGCATCGATGATGTGCTCTTGGATTGGATGTGGACATATTGCTCATTGTTGTCCTAATAAGAAGCTACAAGTATGAAGGTCTACAATGCTTGGCAATCAACAGGATTGTGTTATCTTGAAATAAGAATAGTGCCATCTTTGCACAATAACAAGCAATGCTCTAGATGAGCTTATATTCCTTCTATAAGTCAAGAAAGAACTTTCTAAGGGTTTCTTTGCCCATAATATCAAGCAAAAAATTCAAGAAGGGTATACAAGCATTGAAGGCTTTCAAGAAGTCGAAGCCCTACTCTATTATCAAAGGCTGCTATACATACCACCTGGATTGCTTTAGTTATATATGCTTCAAACAAGCTATGACCTTCCAACAATAAGATATTTTGGGGTTAATAAAATAATAGAGATCATCTATGAAGAATATTGGTGGCCTCAAATGTGGAAATTAGTCAAATAATTTGTATGCACATAACGATACATGAATAGAGCCAAAGTTCCTTGCCATCAACCTCATGGGTTGCTCCATTGCTAGCTTATTCCTACTCACCCTTGGTCATTTGTGCCAATGGACTTCATCACTGATCTACATTTCTCCAAGGTGTTCGATTCCATTCTTATGGTGTGGTTGATAGATTGACCAAGATGGCACACTTTGTCCCCACTCACAAGACAAGTGAATGCACGGCCTAACTTTTCAAGGCTATTGTTACCATGGGATACTAGATGGCATTATTTTAGATCGAGGGCCATAGTTCATGTCAAGTGTTTGGAGAAGTCTCCTCAAGCTCCTAGGTGTCCAAACCAACCTCACTTTGGCCATCACTTTGGCCAACCACCTCAAAATATTTGACAAATAGAGAGAGTAAATCAAGTCTTGGAATAACATCTCCAATATATAGTCAATTACCATGAAGACATTAAGGTGGATTTACTTTGCTTGGTTGACTTTATCTATGATAATGCTAGTCATATTGCTACTAGGAAAACTCTATTATTTGCCAACTATGGAAGATATTCTACAATGGACATTTATACGAGTCGTCTAGTAAAGAATCTAGTAGCTATGAATCTAGTTGAACACTTGTCTCAAATCCTTAAGGACCCCATGGACGATATAAAGACAATGTTGATCGACAATGGATACGATATGCAACATACAATATTAGCTCAATATCAAAGATTGATTTGGCTTTTATAACAAGATTTATGTTTTTCTCACCCTTCTCAAAAGCTAGACTATCAAAGACATGGGCTATTTTACGATCGTTGGCCAAGTGAATCCAGTCAGTTATCATCTTCTGTTACCACAATCCATGATAATTCACCCAATTTTCCATGTCTCAATAGTAGAGACTTGCCATACATCCTCACCACCACTACCTATTAAAATTGAAGGTCACATAGCATGTGAAGTCGAGACTTATATACTTGATTTCAGAATCTTTTGCAAAAGACTTGAATACTTTGTTCATTGAAAGGGCTATAATGCTAGTGAAGTGAACATGGAAACTAGTCTCCCAACTTTGCCAACCACCTATGGAAGTAAAGGAGTTTCATCAACCACATCCATTGAAGCCAAGAGCCTTACCAAGAAACCCCACCACTCCTTGTTGAACTTGTCACTAAAGGAGGGGGTTGTAGATATGAGAAATTCCAAGGAAAGTCCTAGAATATTCTAACGAGGTTATAAAAGATTCTTTGGATAAAACTACTCACATTAGCATTGCTTATGTCATCACTTATATCAAGATAGCTATGTCATCATCTAGAAGCTTCCATTAGCCTCTTCAACTCTACTAAAAATGGGGGACTTGGGCGACAAGCCCTTGTCTTGTCTTATCTTGTCCTCTTTTTGATCTATCTTGTATCAAGATATTGTATTGTATTGAGGATTGTAAACACCATTATATCAATCTTGTATTAAGAACTATATTGTTGTAAATCCTTATCTTGCTAATAAAATCAAGTTCTTATTCTTATCCTTATTCTTCTTCAAGTTAATTCCTCATACATTGTGAGGCAACAATCCTTGTCCTTGCTAGGTTCTTGTCACTCTCATAATAGCTCCAAACTACCACGTGAATACCAATTCATGCACAGGGCCCCTTGCATAGCTCATTGGATATTTGTGTGATCTTAGAGTACTATGCATCCTTCTTCTCCCTTCTTGCTATTATAGTGTTCAACAATCATTCTTAATGAGAGTTAACATTGGAGCATTAGAGCTTAGCACCCTTTATATGCTAACACCCGACATTACTTCAACATTATCATATCACATAATGCTTTTGTCCTCTATGTTGAATTGATGAGAGTCCCTTTCTTACACCTTGGTAACCCCCTACAAGTTGGCATACCCTCCTATCCTTAAGCTTCTCTTTCACAAGTGCATTCTCTTTGTGATCACTCTAGGGCCCTCAAAGAATTTGATTTATATTGATGCCAGGAGGCATATTCCATGGTGGATTTTGTGAGACCATGGTGGATTTCATGAGTTTTTTTATTCCACGGTGGATTCTGTGAGGTTTTGTGATGGATTTCATAAAACTATATTTATTTACCGGGGCTCGTACATTATGCCTTTTGGTTTAACTAATGCACCAGCAACATTTAGTCGTATGATGAATCACATATTTTTAAAGCATCAAGATTATGCAATTGTTTTCTTTGATGACATATTGATTTTTAGTAAGAATGAAAATGATCATTATAAACATTTATATTTGGTTTTCAAATTATTGAAAGAGAATTGATTATATGCTAACCTTGAAAAGAGTGAAATTTTCCAAACTCACATTGAATATTTAGGACATATTGTTTCTTCTGATGGTACTAAAGTTGATCCTAAAAAGATATAAGCAATTTTGAATTGGTTGATCCCTAAAAATATGCATGAGATACGTTCTTTCTTAGGTCTTGCTAGCTTTTACAGAAAATTTGTGAGAATTTTTTCATTGCTTGCATTACCTTTAACAAAATTATTAAAGAAATATATTGTATATCATTGGTCTGATAATTAACAAAAGTCTTTTAATTTACTGAAACATGCTTTAACCCATGCCCCTGTTTTGCAATTACCTGACTTTAATAGACCATTCTTTCTTGTAGTCCACTGATGCTAGCGAATCAGGAATAGGAGTTGTCCTTATGCAAAATTCACATCCCATAGTCTATTCTAGCTACAAACTTAAACCCTCCAAGCTGAAGTATTTTACATATGATAAGGAATTGCTAGCTGTAGTACAAGCCTTACATCAATGGAAACACTATTTAATGGGATCTGAATTCATGATCAAAACTGACTAACAAAGTATCAAACATCTCCTCAGTCAGCCACAAATCTCTGGAAAATCCACAACACTTTTCATATCAGTTTGTGACGACCGTTTAGAGGCCAATTACATATTCACCATGTCTATGAAAACCCTCCTTTGTTAGAAGGAGAAACTAAAATCCTTGAACCTAAAACTATTCTAAACACTGACTTTATGACTACTAGAACTGGCCGTAGATACTCTAGATATTTAGTTAAGTTTAAAAATCATCCTATTGAAGAGGCCCAATGGATGCACGCTTACAATCTAAGTGCTTACCCCTCACTGCTCGCTCCACATTGAGCTGATAGCAATTGAGGACGATTGCTATCCCACCCCAGGGTATGATGCTAGGAGGCATATTTCACGGTGGATTCTGTTAGACCATGGTGAATTCCGTGAGTTTTTTATTCCATGGTGGATTCCGTGAGGTTTTGCAATGGATTCTGTAAAACTATATTTATTTATCAAGGTTCATACACAAGGTGGATTCCTTGTGCAAGAAGTTGATTGGGATGCTTATCCTTTTCGGGCGTCATGTTAATTTAATGTGCACGTGGGTGATTCCATGGCGGGTGATTCCACAAAATACATATTTAAATTAATGGACGTTTACGAGTTTAGAGTGCACTCGTATTAAATTAAGGTTAGGACAGAGTTCTAACCTATTTATTTATTTTGTAGTTGAAGACTACTAGGTATTCACTTTTGTCGGTTCAATTTTATTATTTTCTAACAATTGCGAATGCTTCAGTTGATGTGTAGAGTAGGCAGCAGTGGTGTTGGGAAGCACTGGGCGATAGTGTATATTCAAATTACCTAGAAGAAATTACCATTTTTGATGGGCGCGCACCTTATCATTAAAGGCGTGGCACTAATATTTATTTAGACGTGCTTGACAAATATTTATTATTTTGTATGCACATGGATGCACGGTTTAAATTCATTATTGGACATTGTATTTGGGCACAGTCCGACTCTTGGGATACCCAACCGCTTTATTCTCTATTTGGACAAAAGCAAACACAAAAGCTAAAGCATACTAATTGTAAAATTGGGCTATTTTTGAGCTTTGAGATGAATAAATTCGTAAATACATGCCTTGTGAAGCACTCACACAAGGCATGGGGGGAGATTGTACCCAATTTGTCTATTTTCTTCATGTGGTGCAAATCTTCCTTCTTGCTTTTTGGAGCTTAAGTAGCGTTCGTTTGTTCTTGGGGACCTTTCGACGCTCACTACATACGCATCCATCAGTATCCGATTTGCGCACCATATATGCTTTTTGATGATTCGATGCTTGTAGGAACCTTCTGCTCCTGTGCTTGGTGCATATTGCTTAATTGTCAACCAAAAACTCATATGAGAGAGAGAGAGAGAGAGAGAGAGAGAGAGAGAGAGAGAGAGAGAGAGAGAGAGAGAGATTCTTATTTAATATTCTGTGCTTGTTGGCTATAGAGGCATAACATTCAATGCCTCATTGCCACATATGGCAAATTAGAAGGAAGGGATGAGCTATATAGGGCATTAGGCTGGACACCAACGATGGCCAATAATCAACATTTACAAACAACATAATGACAAAAGCTTCAAGCAAGTGTCTATTGACAAACACGTCATGCAATTGAAGGGAACAAACAATGTAGTGCACCCTCGCTTTCCCCATATTGACCAATTTGAATCTTGTGGTCATCATCACAACACAAATAAAAAGAGTAGCCCTTGTCAACATGAAGGGCAATGTTTCTTTTAGCACAAGGTGCCATGGGTCATAAATTCAAGCTCGTGCCATGAATTCATTGGTTGCAACAACCTTGCATCTCTCATCTCCATGAGAGAGAGAGAGAGAGAGAGAGAGAGAGAGAGAGAGAGAGAGAGAGAGAATGGGACACACAAAGATTGATTATGGATACAAAAAGGTACATGATAAATATAATTACTAATTTAAAGATTTTAAATATTTTTAGATTTTGAGTGTTAAGGAAAGCTGTCTTGGGAGACATTACTATGGCCATTGGGCAAGCCCTAAAAGAACATCCCAATGGGATTGTAGCTTAGCTAGTTCCACCATTGCAGGTGCATGGATTCAAACCTTGGGTTATGCTTTCTCGGCAGCACGTAAGGTAGTTCACAAGATTATGCAAATGGGGTAGTTGTATAGTGGTTCGGGTGTGGCTTGAGTCACATGTCTGCGGGAATTTGATCCCTGCATCCCGCATTCCCACAGGCACATGATCAAACCCGTTTGCGTCAAAGATTATCACTGGTGTGGTCTGCTTTACTGAGAGTGTTTTCTGCTTAATCCGTAACAGTAGCTACCGAAGTGCTTCACCATGACGCCCAAGCGACGCCGTCGCTTTGTTCAATCTCTTCAGCAGGTAAAACCCTAAAACTCCATTAACAGCAATTTTTCTGTCGCATGTTGGTGAACGTGTATCCCTTCTTTTGTGTAGCTGGAGCGGAGACTTGAATCTGACGCATGCTACACCGATTCCTCGAGAAAGAGGGACATTATTAAAGAGACGATGCAAGTGCACGATCTTCCCAAAGAAAGAGTGCAATCACACCATTTTTCAGCGAGCCATTCTGCGAACTCTTGCAGGGACAATACAACTGTTGAAGCAAAGAGACATTTCAAGGAAATGGCAGAAGAAATGCACAATGTTGCTTCATCTGCTAAGAAGGGCATATCAATGGGGACTCTCTCATGCCTTGATCACTGTGCAGATGTCTGTGTATCGAGCGCTAATATTGATGGATCTTGTGACCATAACAATACGAACCCTAGGGAGACTGGGGCTATTGGTTCTATGCGGCTTCTTATTGACAAGAAAGATTGCTTGGATGTTGGGATTCCTGACATAGGCCAACACTTGCGTGCTGACAGGAACAACGAATCTGTTACTGGTGTTAGTTTATCTACTGCAATAAATCAGAGGGACAACTGTCATGCATTTGTTGAAGACAGTGGATTGCTGAATGAAATGGTGGGAGTGAGAAAAAGCATGATTGAAAATGATGACACTTCTCCTGATTTTCCTGTGAAACATCAGGACCTGCCTGTAGAGAGAGAAGACATACTTATGGTGAAGAATAGCTTAGGGAAGAGAGAGTTCCTTGATAAGGTCATCATGTCTCAAGTAAATTTACAGGGACAATTTGATGTGAATATTCAGAACTGTGAGAATGCAACCTATGAAGGCATTGCACATTCTGCAGTGGGAGAGGAGAAGGGGTCTGAACTAGAGTTCTCAAACAGTTCCAGTGTACAGGGGAAACAAACACTGTCTGTCTCTCAGACTGGCATTGTGCCCCATGCTGCTAGGCTTTTAACTTACTCTGGAGATAGCAGCTGCCCTATTGTTTTCTCTCCAAACTGGGATCCATGGGATGTTGGTAGAGCCAACAGAGGCTCAGAAAGTATCCCACCACTGGAATTTCTAGCAACTCCTCTAGCAACACCATTGTCGGCAAGGAAGAGTATAGAACTTGTTCCAACACTGGAGTTCAGATCCGATAGCCTGAACTGTGCTACAGAGGATAATGAAAACATTACACTTTTGAGTGTCTTACTTGGTGTGACAATTGATGGCTTCTCACAGCTACATATGTCCAATGAACTTCAATTATCTGTACTTCAGGATGGAGATGGATGTGCAGTGAAGCATGAGCAGCCAGATTCACTTTTTTATGTGAATGTTGCTAAGGTTAAGGAGCAAAACAGCAATCATGCTAAGTGTATAGATGACTGTCTTGAACAGCTAGCAAAGTCACAAGAAGAACCTTACTCTGTAGCTTTGCTTTTAATTGCAAAAGCATCATTGCAAAATGATCACAACTCATGCAAAATAGAGCCCACCCTTGAGTTCCCACAGATAGTAGCAGAATGGCTGCAAAGACAGCAATCATCTTATTAAATCATGACAAGGCACTTGAGTTACAATCATGATTTGTGGGTCATAGACAAGTGAAGAAGCATGAAGAGAAGGGGAGCCTCCATTTAATTAATGGAGAAGCATATCAGCATCATTCATGCTTTGTGTGTACACTTTTCAAAGGTAATAGATAGGTATGAGTAGTTGACTATTCTTTGCATATTCAAGGATTATGAATTTACTTTTCATGCAAGTGAAAGATCTGCCCTTGTTCGCTAGGCTAAGCCCAAGTTGGATGTTGGTCGGTCATCAGAAGCTGCAATAAGGCTCCTTTTTACTGCGTTATTGCTCCATTATGACCTTGGATCACCCCTATGATACTAGACATCCTCCTTTGCAATGCATCTTGTCGTATATCTTGGTTTGATGTTTTTTGCAATTCTCAAATACAAGACAATTGGGAATGAATTGGTCCAAGAGAAACTATTGTCTTTTGGCATTGGTGATATTAGTAGGAGACAAGTTTATCCATTAGTTATGTTCCATGTTTCCCACCTGACTTACTGTTGACTTGATTTAGGCTATTGACTTAGTTTTGGACTCATTTTTTTGAGAACTAGGATGGTATTATAAGTATATGCTAGGGCAAACGGAGAGAACCATTGTATGTACAACACATGATATACATAATCGGTGAATGCTCAATGAAGAAGAGGGTGTATAAAAATGAGAATGATACAATGGGGCCTCAAAGCTTTATCTCAAAGGTTAGCCAAGTTGAGAGAGTTGTTATGATTATCAAGAACAACTTTGAGGGTGCCATATCCTAGAGAGATCACAAATTTAGCAATGTTGATAATGTGGTAGATGTTAACAAGGATCAAAGCAAGCAAAAGCACGTAGGATGCAAAAAATGCATAAGAAGTTATGCCATGACCTTGGTCCTCCATGCCACTGTAACCAAAGTCTTTAGCTTCTCCTTATCAATACCGTGACCTTTGATCACCCGTCCTCACTTCCATTATAGGCATCATCCTCCTGCTCTCTCATCCCAAAAGCAACCAATTGGTTGCTTTTTGGCCATCTTTCCTTCATGCATGCTTTTTCATGTTGCTTTGGGTTAGTGCCCTTGTCATGTCATCATAATGCCACTTTAGTTTGCAACCACATCCACTAGTTGTAGATCCATGTCACACTCAATCCAAGGTTATTTCCTACAATGATCACTCCATAAAACACCAATAGAGTCCATCCTAGTCCAAAGAGGGTGGATACTAGGTCATAAAGCTCTTATCAAAACCAACCACGTAAACATGATCTTTGGCCTTTTGTGTAATTCCATATAGCTTTGTGATGATTTACTTACTTCCAAGGTAGATATATAAAGTCTTGAACCTCAACACGAATCATAATCTTGACACTAAGCCAAAACCCTAGAATGCATCTAATAGACATCCCCAGATATGGGAATATTATACTAGTCGTGGGAGAAAACTTAAAACTCTTTGGACTACATAAGCAAAAAAGCTCCTAACCACAAACCATCCAAACTTGTCTTGCCAAGTAGCACAAAACTAGTCCCTCCATTTCATACTTAGTCCAACTTAGGCCCTTACGATAAAAATGTTGTATAGTTAGCTATCCTCTAATCATTCATGCTTATTGGTCAAAAAGCCCTAGCAAATACCTAAGGGAATCTTTCTCATTATCCAAAGAAGGCGCCACCACATTTTCTTCCTCCTTGATCCAATTGTTTTTCAATATTATTATGGTCTTGGATTCATACTTATTCAATTTGGATCTATTCATCTTTCTTTCATGCAATCCTCCATCTAGGTCCACCGATTGATAGATGCCACTAGCATACTTTTTCATAACTTTGAACAATCCCTCCCACTTACTAGGAGCTTCTTCTTAAAGCTATGATCCAATATGCTATTGCATCTCATTACTAAACTGCTTGCTTGATGCCCTTGTCCTTGTACCTCAGTTCATTTTTTCTTTACACCTTCCCAATATCTTCTCATGGTGATCAAAGGCCCAATTCTTGTCTAGTTGTATCTTCTATAGTTACCAAAGCCTCTCTTGATAGGCATCCCTAGTTCAATTGTACATTTTCATCAACAATTTCAATGAAGAAATCTATATTTCAATTGGAAGAAGAGCCTCCTTCCCCAAGATTAGTTGGAATGACTAGAACTTAGTACCAATCTTCATTGTTGTCTTGTGCACCCACAAAGCACTTGGTAACTCCAAGACACGTTCTTCTTCTCCATAATCATCTTTGTCATCCTAGTCGCAAGCTCTCCATTGCATCTCATTTGTGCCATTATACTAAGGGTAGTAAGGAGTGCTATACTTGTGGGATCTTCATATTCTTGCAGAGAAAATCCATCAAGTCTCCTTGAAATGTAGGTTCTCTAACAAATGGAATCTCGAGCACCAGACCAAACCTATAATATCTATCCTCATAGATGGAATTCCCTACATCCTTTTTTAAATGCATCTAGTGGCTCTAGCATTTGCCCATCTTGAAAGGTAATCCATAAGTGTGAGTATGTAAACCTTCTTCTTGGTTGTAATTAGGATGGTATGTATTCACCACTTTCCATAATAGAGCCAAAATGGAGTTTCTAAGTTCATATTTGAAGACCCTTTTTCCATCTTTTGACATTGCAAGCAAGACTTATTCCAATGGTCTACATTCTTCCATAAATTATGCCACATATTCTTTCTCTAATATCTTCTAAAGAGTGATCCTTGTATGTAGAATAACTTTCACAAGCCCCTTCAAGATTATCCTATAAGATCTTATAGGTCTTCTCTTTCCATGGTACTCTTATGAGAACTAAATCTACTCCATTCATGAATATTTGATCTCCTACAAGATCTTATAGTTCTCCTCTTTCCATGGTACTCTTTTGAGAAGTAAATCTACTTGATGAACAATTTATCATCCAACATTGTATACTTCCCCACTCAGAGAACACTTAATTCCTTTTTCCACCTCCCTAGGGATAACATTTGGGAGAAACGTATCTTTTAAATCCAAGAACTCCTTGCCTTGATATATAGGTGCCTCTATAGCAACCCGAATCATCACAATGATGGCTTTCTATGCTACTCCATGGCCAATGGTATTCTCCTTCCTGTAAATATGCCTCAAACTCCACGCTTCCATCCTGTACAAGGGCCTTCTTATCCTATGGCATCTTCGCTTCAAATTAGCATTCTTTACCTACCATACCCTAAGAACTTGCTTTCCCATTGTTAAAGCATCTTGCCTTATCTTAAATATTCTAACCCTTAAGCCATTAACTATTTATTTCTCTATACATGCAATGCATTACAAGGCTTGCAAAAGCTTCCTTGTGTGCTCTCCTATAGGAATGATCAAATAATAGAGTGAATGCAGCCTTAGGATCAGTCGGTTCATGTAGAGGCTTCCATATCTCTTTTTCCTTTATCATCTTCCACAAGGAAAGAGAACTTAAATTCTTCCAACTTTATTACCCACTTTATTAATCTCTTAGATAGCTTGGCCTTGTTGATAAGTTTGAGTAATAAAGATTAGTTTGTCAAAACCACAAAAAATTGGGGTAAGAGATACACCTAAGTATTCTACAAGCAAACATCCTACTAACCCTAATGTGTGAAACCGCCAAAAGACATCTTTCTTCCTTGTTCATCATCCTACTTCCATATTGGACATGTCTTATGTATTGAGAAGCCTCCCCTTTTTGTTGCAATACTGCTTCAATTGCATCTATTGCCGTTGAAGGATTTACATGAAAATCTCACTTGCAATCTAGAGGTTGCAAACAATGTAGATTGCCCAATACCTCATTTACTTTGAGAAGCACCTCCTCACACTTCTCAATCCAAACCAAAGGATACAACCTTATTGCTTTTGCTATAGAGAAAAGAATTGTTAGGACATCGATGGAATAAACTTAGATAAGTATTTCACCTTCCAAATGAATTTCATCAATTATATATTGTCCTCAAGAAAAAAGTGTAATAGAAAAAACTTCACCTTTTCAACATCTACTTTTATTCCAATCTCAAAAACTACATGTTGAAGCAACTTCAATCTAGCTTGTGTTAACCTACACTTCTTAGGGTACAACTGAAGACCAACAATTCATCCTAAAAAAATCTAGATTCAACTTCTCACAATGATAAAATCTTGAACTAGAGATACATAAGTTTTCATTGAACACCCTTACAATTTTTTCCAAATAGGGAGTAAACATTGCATTCATCGTGTGTTGAAATCAAGATAGCCTATCATATAGACCAAAAGGAAAAACCATTAGCAAAAGTAGCCCTTATGTTATAGTAAAAGTAATCTAGTTTTGGTCCTTAGGAGCAATAGTTAGTTGAAAATATTTGTAATATCAATTGCACAAGCCGTATGTTCCAAAATGGTACAAGGTAGTGATCCCTTTGAGTAGCGACATTCAAGGGCTTGAAAGCCATAGATATTCTCCAACCACTAGTCCTTGTGGCATAAATAATAATGGGACTTACCAATTCTTAGTGTTCCAGCTCAATGTTTCACTTCACATATAAATCTTGCCTCCAAGAACTTGTCCACTCCCTCTTTCAAAACCATTGCTTGCTCATTTGGTAAGGGTATTAGTCTTTGACATACAGACTTAACTCCATTCAATACTATATGTAGCTCCTCACCCTTGTATCCTTGAACCTCCTCATAAGAAGTGATGAACAAATGTAGGTACTTACAAGGCATACCTTTATGGCCTTCTTTTCTTCTTGGACTAAGTCAAAGCTAAGTATAGTCTCCATCAAAGCTTTTTTTCTAGTCGAAAAGGCCCTTACTTGTAGCAATTTCTCTACTTGTGACTTAATATTTGACTTTGCTTTCCACCATATAGTTGAGAACAACTTGGCCTTGTTATGCATCAAAACAACACTCTTCTTCCTAACTTTGCTATCCCCCTCTTATGCCCTGTCTTTCATCTTGTCATCAAGCAAATCAGTCCGTATCTTTCAGCATTTATGGTCCACACTTGTTGCTGTCCAAATATACTTTCCCTTCAAAAAAGCCCCAAAATTGTGCCTATTTAGCCCTAGAGAGCAACCATTTTTCTCATTATATATCCCCCCTTCCCTCCTGTACTCTTCCATAAACTATTTTGGGCCTAAAGGTTGTTTAAACCAAACCATGGTCATGAACTTTTAGTCTATTCACAAGTCAAAGTGTATTTATGACTGCAAGCCATACTCTACCAAGTGCAGTGTATCTAGATCAAATCCATTCAAACTAGTTAAATTATCCAAATATGTTTGTTCAAAGAGTCTTCATGTTCTATCCTCAAAACCATATGACATCCACCCCTTCTAAATGCACACATCCTCTGGTATGTGCCACACTACTCAAATCCACCTGGATTAAAGGGCAAATGGTAATTTCTTATACAACCAAGGATACACACCATCGTTCACATCCTAGATTAGATAGCTAGTAAGTAAATTGCCATAGGTCATGAGCACCATGACATCCTCCTAGATTAAAAAATAATAATTCATGTTTCCCAAATTATCATACATAAAAACATATTTTCACCTCTAGGATAAAATATCCAAAGTCCCATTGCCCACATAAGCATGCAACTAAACCAATTGCCACCTCTTGGATCATAGGGTATCAAAAGTTCATGTAGCCAACACAATGTATTTATGTTAAATAGCATGCATTTGCATGTATCCCATTGCACAAAATCCTTAAAACTACATGTATCAAATAACAAAAGTGACCCATAATACCTTTGAAACATACCATGGCATGTAGTTGCCCATGGATAATTATGTAGCATCAAGTTTTCCCAAATCTCTTATGCAATTTGGCCAAATCATTTTGGCAAATAGTTTTAGCCCACAAAACAAACACACATTTCCCTCATCATCATGCACATAAAAGCATAGTTACCATCTATCTAGCATCTAGTTTTGGTTGCCCTTTAACATTATAGAAACATTGGTGAAGTAGCTTCACCCCCTTTGGATTTGGAACCACAATTATGCATCCATAGGAAATTCAACTCCATAGCATATATCTCTCCGTTTGGCTAAGCAGAAACTTGAAAGCATCTTTGTTTTGCACAAAATCTTCTAGAGTGCATCCAATAATTGCTTAGGCATAAGCTTAATATCATCGAGGGTGCCACAAAACCCCTCTAACATTTCACATCCAAAAGATATATAAGTTCTATGTCTTCCTCCTCAAAACAACTCTTCGAAAAACCTATCTCATCTTGTAAAGCAACCTCATCACATGTACCATGCATATTTGCACTATACCCTTTAAACATTTCATCAACCCTCTCACCTTCTTTCAAGTACTTTGACATGTCTATAGCATTGTCTTGAAGAGTTATTAGTGGTGACTCCATCTCAATATCTTCTATGCATTCCTCTTGTACATTAGGTGAATAGCATCTTCTACCAATACATCAATTATAAGATCTGAGATACACGCTCAACTTTCTTATATACTTAAAATATATATGGTGAATATTATGCTGGCACAGTGGGAGAATAGATGAGAGAATAAAGATGTAGAGAGAGAGAGAGAGAGAGAGAGAGAGAGAGAGAGAGAGAGAGAGAGAGAGAGAGAGAGAGAGAGAGAGAGAGAGAGAGAGAGAGAGAGAGAGAGAGAGAGAGAGAGAGAGAGAGAGAGAGAGAGAGAGAGAGAGAGAGAGAGAAGTAGAGAAATTGGCAACACATAAGCCAGTTCTTACTTGTAGATCTTGGAAACAAGATCACGGTTCCTTGCACGGTATATAACCAGCTAACACGTACAACTTGGAAGTTGGGACCTTTTGATCCTTCTTGAGTCTCCTTCTCTCCTACACAATATGTGTACGGCTCTCCTCTTGGCGCTTGATTTTAGCAAAGCTTCCGCAACACTTGCACATTCTCTTCTTCTCTTAGAACTTGATTTCAACAGAGCTTCTGCAGCACTTGATTTAAGCAGAGCGTTTGCAGCACTTGCACCATCTCTTCTCCTCTTGGAACTTGATTTTAGCAGAGCTACCACAACACTTGCACCTTCTCTTCTCCTCTTGGAACTTGATTTCAGCAGAGCTTTCGCAGCACTTGATTTCAGGAGAGCTTCTGCAGCACTTGCACCTTCTCTTCTTCTCTTAGATGCATGCAAAGTGATGCTTCCTTTACCTCTCCTGCACCCAAGGAGAGCCTCCTCTTTTATAGGCTTTCAAGAGCTTCTCTTCTTGGAGAGAGACTTGAGTTGATCTTCATGCAATATGTGATTGTTCTAGGACCTACTTTGGAGCACTAATTTCGAGATATCTCTTTGTGCTTTCTTTCGATGAGAAAATGCCCAACATGAAAGTTGTAGATCTCACTGTTTCCGATAACGCACTCGGCCCGTTTTTAGAGATCATCTTTCTATCGTGAGATATTTTAAAAATGGATTCACAATGTCTTTTTAAAAAAGAATAGCTTCTCAAACTGTACTCTTAACTTATGGTCCATGCAACCACCTTAAGGAGAGTTCATTAAATTGCATTGGGCCTCAATCTTAAGATTGACTTCCACTTAAAAGCTTGTGTCTTTTTAGATATTAGAAAGATAAAATCACTTTCAGAGGATTATTTCTCTTGTCTTTCTTAGGGAGAGAATTACCTCTCTTGTCTTTCTTAATGAAAGAAAAAACTTTAAACCTTGACTTGTAAGGGAGAGGATGACCCCAAATGAATGTAATGCTCATTACACACAAGTAAACGTTCCCAAACGTCCCCAAATGCACACATAAATACATATACACAATGCTAATGTACTTCCTCTTCTTAGAACTTAATCCATCTTCATTTATGTGTAACTCCTTGGTTCTTGTGTACCCTCTTACACTTGGCGGACACTTCTTTCCCTCTTCATAACTTGTACTGCCTGCATCAGATATCCCCGTCACAGTGCTCTGATCACCCCATTAAGTGATGCACTAGGAATATTGGTCTCTAAATGGTCTCATGGCCAAGCTAGATCATCATCAACACTTAAAGAAAAGTGAGTCATTAATTTATTGATATGAATTTATTAAATAGAGAATGCATAATAAGCAATCAATTTAGTGACATCCCTCTGGGTTCTAAATAGTTGACCTCAACTGTAGAGGGGATACATAGTCCTTAAGAAGATCTGGAAAGTCTTGTAGTTCTCTCTTAGTCATAAACTGAGCATACAATGGGGGATAATTCTTAAAATCAACCAGATACTTTGGTAATACCTTACCTGACCTTAGAGCATTGTCGTGATGGTATAAAATTCTCTCAGGCACAAGGAACTCTTCTTTTTCTTCTATGTCAGGTAAATCTTCCTTGATTGGTTCCATTGGAGGTTCTCCAATACATGGACGTAGCAAACTTATATGGAAAGCATTATGAATGTTCCAATGACTTGGTAGATCCAAACAAAAAGTCACATCGTTTATCTTATTTGTGATCTTGAAAGGGCCATAATAGCAATTAGAAAGCTTAACCACTTTACCCTTTTGACCTTTCTACTTCTTTAAGCGAGCTTTCTCAAACTTAACAAGAGCATGTTGTCCCAAATTGAGATCTAACTTATGATGATGCTTATCAACTTCGCGTTTTTGCTTCTCTTGTGTTCTTTGGATAGCAGCTTTTACTTGAGTGAAAGCTGTATCAATGTCTCCGACAAACTCATCTGCTGCAAAGATCTTATCCTTTTCGTAAGAAGGATGGGTGGTAAATGAGGCTTACCATAGATGATCTTAAAGGGTGCCTTACCAGTACTAGAGTGCACCGTATTATTGTATGCAAACTCTACTAAAGGAAAATACTTTTCCCATTCTCTTTGATTATCAAAGACATAGGATTTCAAAAGGTCCAGAATAGTAGAATTAGCACTTTCACTTTGCCCATCCGTTTGAGGATGTAAAATTTAACATTGTCCCGAGGTTCTCGAAGAGAGCTTGCCAAAAGAGGCTGGTCATGCAGGGATCTCGATCACTTATAATGGACTTAGGCATGCCATGATGTTTGAAAATATGAGCAATGAATAGCTTAGCCATATGATTGGCTTTGATTGTCTTTCACACAGGTATAAAGTGAGCTTGCTTACTGAATCTATCAATGATAGTCTAGATTGCATCGTTGCCTCCTTGTGTGTGAGGAAGCTCCATGATAAAGTCCATGGCTATACTTTCCCAAGGCTCATTGGAAATAGGTAATGGCTTCAGTAGACCAGGTGGCTTATGTGAGAGTGCGCTGCGGAAGAGGGAATATGAACACGGAGGGAGAGAGAGAGAGAGAAAGCAGAAAATAAGGAAGAGAAATCTGCACTAACTGAAATGAATGCTGAATACAAATGGGAATGTGGAAGGAGACTGATCAGTCCATGCACGCAGCCCACAGCGTCAGTGAGGGCACCAGATCAGGCTGATGATGATGGCAGCACCACCACGAGGGAGAAGGAGTGTCAGAATCTGCAAGAAGACAAGTGATCAAGTGGAGAGGGGGGCTGTCTATAAATAGGCAAAATGACAAATCCTAACCCTAACCCTAAAATGGGCGCAAACCCTAAAAATGCCCTAAAATGGGCGCCCCACATCAGTGACCAAAAAAGTGACCGGGTAGCCAGTGGCTGCCCACTAAAAGAGGCCAAAAAGAAATACACATCCTAAGACAGCCAGTTGAGAGTGACTAGCCTCCCCCATCATAACACATGATAGACATGTCAGAGCTCTTGATGTCCTCGTCTGACTCAGACTGAGGCTCACAGGTAGGAGATGACAAGGCATGACAAACATGACTGCTAACAGTTTATGCCTGTCATACTTTAATTTTTGGCATATCTTGCACTCACAGACATATCTTTCAATGTCAGCTCTAAGAGTGGGCCAAAAGAAATATATTTCCAAAGCTCGAGTAGTGGGTAGAATACCCCTATGTCCAGCATATGGAGATGCATATGCTTCATCCATTACCTTGTGTCGCAATGGTAATGCTATACAAATTTCTTGATGATGATACAAATAACCATCTCGAATTGAGCAAGGTGTAATTGACTGAGCTGAGTTAAGTTGATCCCACATGGTTGGAAGTCGAAATCAGTTGCATAAATTTTGGGTAAATCCATGAACTCGTTATGGTAAACAACTGTGATTGCATTCACTCGAGGTCGCCGTGATAGAGCATATGCTACCACATTCTTAGTTCCATATGTATGAAGGATTTGAAAATGAAACATAGATAAGAAATTTGCCAAGTACATTTGTTCCTCTAAAAGCTTCTTCTGAGTGAGGAAGTATCATAGACTTTGGTGATCTGTTTTAATAACAAAATCTACACTAAGTATGTAGTGTTTTCATACTTGAAGAGCATGTACCATTGCCATAAGATCTTTCTCATATACTGGAGCATGTGGTTCATGATCCTTGAGGCATCGGCTCTCAAATGCTATTGCATGATGCTCTTGGTTAAGCACAGCTCCGATGCAATCCCCAGAAGCATCGTAGTGAACTTCAAAAGGTTTTTGAAGATCCAAAACTATGAGAACTGGTTCTTGAGTCACAATTAATTCTTTCAAAGGCTTGTAGTTTCCTTGATCCCCAGCGAAAAGGCATTCACTTCTTAATAAGGTCATGTAGAGGAGATGCAACATACGCAAAATCTCATATGAACCTCCTCTAGTATGAACATAGGCCCAAGAAACTTCTAACTTCATGTACACAAGTAGTTGTAGGCCATTCAATAATGGCTTGAATCTTCTCATGATCTATTCTCACCAAATTGTGAGAAACAAAATGGCCCAAGTAATGAATTTTCGAAAGGAAGAATTCACTCTTCTTAGCATTGACTTGTAGTCTATGCTTGCGAAGCTCTTGAAAAACAGTAGATAGATATTTTCTATGCTCTTCTTCAGACCATGAAAATATTAGAATATCATCAAAGAAGACACATGTGAACTTTGAGTGTGGTCTGAAAATTCTCTCCATCATTCGATTGAATGTGGTGGGTGCATTAGTCAAACCAAATGGTATGACTAGAAACTCGTATAGTCCAAATGTTGTACGAAAAGCTGTCTTATGAACATCTTTAGGTGCTATCCGTATCTGGTGATGGCCACTCTTGAGATCAATGCGACTAAAGATATTAGCCCCTTGCAACTTATCCAAGATATCATCTATCCTTGGGATAGGAAAATGATTCTTGATTGTCATCTTGTTCAAATATCTATAGTCTATGCACATACGGAAAGAACCATCATTCTTTTGAACATGTAAGACTGGAGAGCAGTATGGAGAAGAGCTAGGTTGAACTTGAACTAACCCTTTTTCCAACAGTTTGTTTACTTGCTTTAGGATCTCCTCTTGCTGACTTGCACTTACTCGGTAAGGTTGTTGGTTAGGTGGTGAACTGCCTGGGATAAGATCAATTGTGTGATCTTCTGGGTGCTTAGGAGGTAACTCTCCTGGGAGTGAATCACTAAAACAATCTTCATATTGTTTAACAAAATCATATCTGGCTTGATCAATTAAAGAGAGGGGTTCTTTTAAAGTCTAAAACTTAGAAGCATTAGTTGGTATTGTGTGTTCATTAGAGGCATCAAGTGCCCTTGAATCATTATCTTCTTTTGACTCCCTCACAAAAATCATGTATTTAGAAATAGCTTTCTTCATTTCTTTAGAAATGCTAACATGACTAACCATTGGCACATGCCAATCTCTAACATTAGCAATGCATACTATGTTCCGACCCTTGAATTGAAATGAAAGGGTCTTCTTAACAAAATCCGAAGGAGGTATAATATTATAATGCCAAGGCATGCCTAAGATAACATCATAGTTACTAATGGGTGCAAGTAGGAAAGATTCTTGGTCGTGGTAATCCCCAATTCTAAGATTCAACTTTCCTTGGATAGGAGTAGAATTGGTTGTAAGTCCTTCAAATGCCGAACCTGATCCAATTGGTGTTCCCAATCGATCCGGTGGAATTTGTATCCTTTCAACAGTATCCGTTGACACAAAATTATATGTGGAACCTGGATCAAAGAGTAAACACAATATTAGTGAGTTTGGGAATCTCCCAATTCCCATTTTTTGAATATTAAAAAGGTGGCACCCAAATAACATGCCCATAAGTTTCTCAAAACTATATGATGTGACCTATCATTGGAAAGTGCTTGAAAAATGGAATCTATTAAGCTATAGAGCGCTTGATTTGGAGTTATAGTGTTCAAGTTATGACAAATACAAAGATTTGACCATGTGTCCCAAACTTATGGGAAATTCCCATATTCCCCAATATGGTGTTAGTATCAAAACTCATTGATTGTTGAGGGTCCCCCAACCCTTTAAGAGTTGTCTTTTCTTCTCATTTGAATGAGTGTTAGCTTGCACATCTGGAATAGAATTTGAGGATGGAGGAGGAGGATCTTTAACCACATTTGCTTTCTTCCTTTTGTGAGGAAAATCAGGCTTCATATGCCCTAACTCACCACAAAGAAAGCACCTTCCTTCCTCTTTGTACTTTTGTATCTTAGAGGGTGAGATATACTTGCGCTTCTTCTTATTACCCTCTGGCTTTGAATATTGGTCATGGGTAAAGGTAGGTCTTCTTTGATTATTCGTGTCTCTTGGTTGATCATAGAGTTGCTCTTGTCTAGCTCTATAAGAACTCATCTCCAACTTTCGAGATGTACCAGGTGTATGCAAACTTTCAGCTATGACGGTAGACTCCATCATGCGAGATAAGGTTTCATGTGGATACACCTTCATGGTTCTGTGTAAATGAGGGAGTAGGCCAACTTCAAACTTTCTTTTCTTCTCTTCATCGCTGATCTTCATGAAAGGAGTAACCGTGAGAAGAGTAGACCAAAACTTGTCCACATAACTAGTGACCTTCTCATCCTCTTTCTAGCCTAGCCAATCCCACTCCTTGGCATCATCTCAAAATCAGGAGGCAAGAACTGAGCATAAAAATTCTTCTTGAACTTTTCCCAACTCGTGGGTTTCCTCCCTCCAAAATGAGAGTCAACCACCAATTTCTAGCGGTGTCCTTCAAGTGCATGCCTACATGCCTTAGCTTGGAATTTTCTGAGAAATTACCATAAGAAAAAGCAACTTCAAATTGCTTGACAAAGGCTAACACCTTAGCAGGATCTCTATTACTGGAGTAAGAGTCAAACTTTATGTCCTTATCCCCAGACTTGAAAGTCTTAGTCTTCTTAATCTTGCTCCTCTTATGGTCCCTCTTTGTTTGTTCGCGGATTGTACGAGACTTAGAACCAAGGGAGTAGGAACTAGAAGTTGATGGGGAGGAGGAGGAACTTGAATGATCAGGGGAGTAGCTGGTTGCTGAGAGAGATGACTCCATCCTTATCCGCCTCACTCGAGGTGAGGTCTTTTTACTCTTCTTTACCCGAGAGTCCTTCTTCCTTCTAGGAAGCTTCTCAACAATTGGATGCTTTGCACCTTCACCATCAATTGGTGCAATGGTGTTTCTTCCAGTATCACCATCTTTTGGAGGATTCGGTCCTTCATAAGTAGCTTCTTCCCTTGCCCTTAAGTTGTCAATAAATTGACATACTTCAGGAATTTCCAACAAGCTATGATACTTTGTCAATTGAGCATGTAATTACTCACTTGTAGGCACTTCATTAGTTGCCATCTTTACCTTCTTCTTGCAAGGATCGCATTTAGTTTGAGAAAAACAAAGAGACCTGATCTGATACCACTGTTATAAGATCCAAGATACATGCTCAACTTTCTTATATACTAAAATATATATGGCGAATATTATGCTGGCACAGTGGGAGAATAGATGAGAGAAAATAAAGATGTAGAGAGAGAGAAGTAGAGAAATTGGCAACACACTAGTGACTAGAAGATAGGCCAATCCCCCCCCTTGTGGAGTTATATTATTGATAAGGAGCAAGCTCCTCTGTTACACATAAGCCAGTTCTTACTTGTAGATCTTGAAAATAAGATCACGGCTCCTTGCACGGTATACAACCGACTAACACTTGCACAACTTGGAAGTTGGCACCTTTTGATCCTTCTTGAGTCTCCTTCTCTCCTACATAATATGTGTAGGGCTCTCCTCTTGGCGCTTGATTTCAGAAGAGCTTCTACAACACTTGCACCTTCTCTTCTCCTCTTGGAACTTGATTTCAGCAGAGCTTTCACATCACTTGATTTAAGTAGAGCTTCCGCAGCACTTGCACCTTCTCTTCTCCTCTTGGAACTTGATTTCAGCAGAGCTTCCGCAACACTTGCACCTTCTCTTCTCCTTTTGGATGCATGCAAAGTGATGCTTCCTTTACCTCTCCCACGCCCAAGGAGGGCCTCCTCTTTTATAGGCTTTCAAGAGCTTCTCTTCTTGGAGAGAGACTTGAGTTGATCTTCATGCAAGATGTGGTTGTTCCAGGACCTACTTCGGAGTACTAATTTTGAGATTTCTCTCTGTGCGTTTTTCCGATGAAAAAATATCCAACACGAAAGTTGTAGATCTCACTATTTCCAATAACCTGCGTAACCCATTTTTAGAGATCATCTTTCTATCGTGAGATATTTTAAAAATGGATTTACCATGTATTTTTTAAAAAGATCAGCTTCTCAAACTGTTCTCTTAACTTGTGGTCCATGCAATCACCTTAAGGAGAGTTCATTAAATTTCCTTGGGCCTCAACCTTAAGATTGACTTCCACACAAAAGCTTGTGTCTTTTTAGACCTTAGAAATATAAAATCACTTCTCTCCTCACTTCTAGAGGATTACATCTCTTGTCTTTCTTAGTGAGAGAATTACCTCTCTTGTCTTTCTTAATGAAAGAAAAAACCTTAAACCTTGACTTGTAAGGGAGAGGATGACCCCAAATGAATGCAATGCTCATTACACACAAGTAAACATTCCCAGGCATCCTCGGATGCACACATAAATACATATACACAATGCTAATGCACTTCCTCTTCTTAGAACTTAATCCATCTTCATTTATGTGTAACTCCTTGGTTCTTGTGTACACTCTTACACTTGGTAGACACTTCTTTCCCCTTCATAACTTGTAATGCCTGTACCAGATATCCTCATCACAGTGCTTTGATCACCCCATTAAGTGATGCACTAGGAATATTGGTCTCTAAATGGTCAAATGGCCATGCTAGATCATCATCAACACTTAAAGAAAAGCAAGTCATTAATTTATTGACATGAATTTATTAAATAGAGAATGCGTAATAAGCAATCAATTTAGTGACAACATCTACATGGTCATTCAAAGATTTTGTATCATTAGCACCCTTAGTCAAAGCATCTGTAGAAAACACATTCATAGCATTAGAAAACACATCAAACAAGTCATCTACATCTTAAATGTCTAAAATACCATCTAGAAAAGGTATTAGAAAATTACCAAGTTCATCATACAAAATTTTATCGCATGAGGCTAAAGTTCATTCTTCATGGCTTCTCTTCTAAAATTCATCTTTGTGATATGTCCATTTAGCAAACCATAATTTGCAACTTCAATAGTAGCAAATACATGCCTTATAGATATGGCTTTGACTAGTTTCCTCATACAACCTTTCCCAAAATTATTACAACAATATAATTTCTCACAAATGGATCTTATCATCTTTAAATAAAGTAAGATTTTTTCTCAATGTATTCTTATAGATATCACAGTCTTTTTGGGCACATTTTATGCTATTACACCAAATACATTTGCAAATACACCCTTTTTTCATTGTGAGGCCTTTGTTTAGAAAATCTTGAAATTTGTCCTTTTTCTTATAGCTTTGAAAATTTTAACTATAAATCTTGCATTTCTTTAACTAATTCTTCCATCATATCATTCTTATTTAGAGATGCAATGACAATCATCTATTTACTCACTTGCTCTATCTTGTTCGAAACTAATGCAATTCTTGCAATAGCCACATTGCCTTTTCATCTTTGTCTCTTAACAATCAGAAATTGTGTTCCCTACATCTTTCTAATTAGTTTTTGGCCCTTGTTCCATATTATCATCTTTCAAAAACTCTTGAAGACTTGATTGTAGTGAGAATCCATTGTCTACTGCTAAAGAAACAATTCAATTTTTTCCATGTTAAGAGTCAGCTACTTGGGTCTATCAAACTACATATATCTTTGCTCAAAGTTCCAATCAAGCCATGAGAGTTTGATGGCAAGAAATGAATGAGATTGAAACTAATGTATGGATTGAGACGATGGAATATTATTTCTTCGGCACTACAACTACTGCTTCAAACTAGGCCATGATAGCCAAGGTCAAGTTGTCAGGGGAAGTGCGGCTATGACGAAAGAAATGGTGTTGAGCTAATGGAACATGATATCTAGCCACCACATAAGAACACTTGAAAGAAGTTATGCATAGAAGATACCTCCCACCATCCTATCATAGTATAAAGATGAACGAGTTCTTTACCCTATGCTAGATGAGATTAAGCTTGGTAGCATAATACTCTAAGTTCATACATCCTAGAAGTATGTTCCATCCATGTATACCATTTAGAGGGTTGAATCCTCCGTTGGACACTCGATTGCAAGAAATGTGACCCTTGAGCCCCCAAGATGCATTGCTAGGGGCAAAAGTTCTTTACCAAGGCATCTAATCCAGATCTAGAGATTGAAGATATTGGACACCGAAGAGGTAGCAATGCAACCCTCCAATATCCAAGATGCACTACTATGGGGAAAAGTCCTTTACTAAGGCATCTAGTCTAGATCTAGAGGCTGAAGATATTGGGGGAAAGGTCCTCCAAACAAGGGGCCGTATGGCTTCATCAAAAGAATCCAAGTCCAATATCAAGTTGGCCCAAGGAAGAAAGCTAATGCCAATGCAAATGGAAATCTTATCTTGACAAATAGAAGCAATGATACTCAAAGGTTCTATCATTGCAACAAATTAGGGCACTTTAAATGATAATGCCCAAAGCTAAATCAACCCTTTCACCAAGGGTAATTTCATGGACAGAATAGAGGTACAATGGCTAAGGTAAAAGGAAAGGTTACCATGACTTTGGCCAAACCCTCACACATTGCACAAGGTCTAAGGAAAGGATTACTTATCTATCTAATTAAGCTCAAAAAACCAGTTAAGATAAGGAAGAAGAAGAAGAACATTCTTGGATAAAGGATCACATGAATGTCTTTCATGTAGAGTTGACCAAACTCCCTCCCAAGAGAGAAGTTGACCACAAAATTAAGTATGTACCTAGAGCTGGAGCACTAGCAAAGAGGCCTTGCCTAATGTCAATTCTTGAGGTCATCTAGTTGAAAGAAAAACTCAAATAATCATTGGATCAAGGCTATATTGTGTTTATCAATCTTCTATGGGGAGCTTTGATCTTATTCCAAAAGAAGAAAATACTCTCCATTTTTTCATAGATTATTGTAAGTCTAATCAAGTAACATTGAATAATAAAAATTCCCAAGGTTGATGAGCTTCTTGATAGGATTCAAGGGGCAATGATCTTCTCTAAAATTGATCTAAGGTAGACTACTATCAAATCAAGATCAAAGAGGAAGATAGCCCAAGCACTATGAATTTATTATAATGTCCTTTGATTTGAGTAACACTGAAACTACCTTTAACATGCTAGTACAAGACATCTTTAGGCTTTACCTTGACAACTTTCTTCGATGACATCCTAACTTATTTTAAAAAGAAAGAGATCATGAAGGGAAACTTCAAATCATGCTTGAAATTTTGAGAACGTATAAACTCTTTGCTAAGAAGAGCAAGTGTGTGTTCTTTACCTTCAATTCATTATATTCATGAAGGGAATTGTAGTAGCCCAACAAAGGTCAAGGATGTACAAGAATGGCCGCTTTTGAAGTTGGTCAAGAAAATACAAGGCTTTTTGGGTGTGATTAGATGGTATAGAGTTTTCATGAAGGATCATGCCTTGATAGTTGCAACCATTACATATTTGCTCGAGAAACAAAATTGTATTAGAGACATTTGATAATTTTTTTAAAATATCAAGATTTTACATAGGAACCCATTCTTTTGTGAGTACTCAAATTATTATAGCAGCTCAAGACATTACATCTAGCCAAAGTCTCATGCATGTCATGAGGTTTAAGAAAAGGACTACTAGTCTATCTAATTAATGTCAACAAAACTAGTCAAGATAAGGAATCATAAGAAAAACCTTCTTGGATAAAGTAGTATGTAGATGTCTTCCTTGGAGAGCTAACTTCCTTTCATGGGAGAAGTTGATCATAAAATCAAGATTATATTAGGAGCTAGACCAATAGCAAGGAGCAAAAGCTAAGAGGTCTGATCAAACGTCAATTCTTAAGGCCATTGAGTTAAAAGAACAACTCAAATAGTTACTAGGTCAAGGCTAGATCTAGCTTAGCAATTCATCATGGAAAGCTTTGATCTTTTTCCAAAAGGAGAAAGATGGTACTCTCCATCTTTGCATTGATTGTGAACCAAGTAATAGTGAAGGACAAATACCCCATTCCTAGGATTGATGAGCTTCTTGATAGACTTCAAGGGGAAAATATATTCTCTAAAATTGATCTAAGGTGGGCTACCACCAATCATGATCAAAGAGGAAGATATACTAAAGAGGAGAATTGATCTAAGATCAGGCTACTGCTAAAACAAGATCAAAGAGGAAGATATTCCAAAAATTTCCATCAATACAAAATGTATGGGCACTGTGAATTAATTATGATATCCTTTGGCTTGACTAACACCCCAACTATCTTCAATAGACTAGTACAAAATACTTTCAAGCCTTACCTTGACGAGTTCTTCCTCATTTTCTTTGATGACATCCTAACCTACTCTAAAGAAGAAAAAGATCATGAACTTCACATTGTGCTTAAAACATTGAGAATGTACAAGCTGATTAAAATATTGAGAATACATTGGATTCATAATATCTGAGAAAGGAATTGCAATAGACCCAAGCAAGGCCAAGGATGTACAAAAATGGCCACCTTTAAAGTCAATAAGGGAAGTACGAAACATTTTGGGCCATGACTTGATGGTATTGAGTTTTCATCAAGGATTTTTTCTTCATAAGTGCATCCCTTATTACTTTTCTCAAGAAACAAACTTATATTGGAAACATCCAATAAAAATATTTTTATATTAAGGTTTTATATAGGCCCCTATTCTTGCATGAGTACTCAAATTATTATGCCATCTCAAGACATTACATCTAGCCAAAACCTCACATATTTCACAAGGACAAAGGAAAATGATTACCCATTTATAACCAATCCAGACAAGGAATTGAATGAAGAACCATCTTGGATGAAGAAGTATGTGTATGTCTTCTCTAGAGAGTTAACCAAACTCCCTCCCAAGGGAGAAGTTGATTATGAAATTAAGCTTATACTTAGAGCCGGACCACTAGTAGCAAAGAGGCCTTATCAAATGTTAATTCTTGAGATCATTGAGTTAAAAGAACGACTTAACTAGTTAATGGATCAAGGATACATCTAGATAAGCAATTTGCTATGGGAGGCTTCAATCTTATTCCAAAAGAAGAAATATAGTACTCTCAGACTTTGCATCGATTGTTGTGGGATGAAGCAAGTAATAGTGAAGAATATGTACCCCATTTCTAGGTTTGATTAGCTTTTTGACAAGGTTCAAGGGGCAAAGTTTCTCTCTAAAATTGATCCAATATTAGGCTACTACCAAATCAGGATCAAAGAGGAAGATATCCCAAAGGCTACATTTAATACAAGGTATGTGCACTATGAAATTATTGTAATGGTTTAACAAACACCGCAAATATCTTCAAGAGCCTAGTATAAGACATCTTTAGACCTTACCTTAATGAAATATTCCTCTTTTTCATGAATGACATCCCAACCTACTATAAAGAAGAAAAATCATGAAGTTCAACTCCAAATTGTGCTTAAAGTGTTGAGAATGCACAAGCACTATGGTAAGAAGAGCAAGTGAATATTCTTTAAGAAGCAAAACGAGTATATTGAATTCATAGTATCTAATAAGGGAATTGGAAAAGGCCTAATAAAGGCCAAGGATATATAATAATGGACACCTCCAAAGTTGGTTGAAAGGCATGACATTCCAGTATGAGACTTTTAGTAAGTAGATATGTGGGATTCTCATTTGTAGAGATATTAACAAGCTCTATTTGCTTGTTCTTAATCACCTCTCTAATGAAGTGATAATGGACCTAATGTGCTCGGTCTTTGCATGAAAGACCAAATTACGTGTGTGCCAACTAGATGGCAGTCATAGAGTCTAAATGCAATGTGAGAGTTATATTTATATGGAGATTTGCAACTAGAAAATCTAATCATAGGGTCTTCTTACAAGCTTTAGTGGTTGCAATGTACTCATCCTTAGTAGTAGACAAGACCATGCATTTCTGCACCCTAGATATCTAAGAAATAATATCTCTAGCAAAAGTTAAAGATGTAGCCAAAGGTGAACTTCCTACTATTTGCATGTCCTACATTGTCAGTGTCTATGTAGCCCATGACTTTAGTATCTTAGCCACCATAGAAACTGTATATATATGTAGTTTTCTCAAGGTATTCCATGATCATGACATTCCAATGCCAGGAAACCAGATATCATCATATAACGAGCCACAACTCCCAATGCAAATGCTATGTCAAGTCTAGTGGCTATCATGGTATATATCAAGTTGCCCATTGTAGATCCATATTGTATTTTGGCCATCTTAGGTTTTTTTAATTATATGAGTTGGGACACTATGCCTGATGTGATTGATATTCACATGCAAAGGTAACGAGTAGCCAATAGGGTTACCACCCTCCATATGGAATTTCTTAAGTAATATGTGGATATACTCCTTTTGGGATAAGTAGAGAAGTCTCTTAGAGTGATTGCACACAATGTTTATACCAAGTATGTGAGAGGCATGTCTTATATCCTTTATCTCAAAGCTCTTCTTAAGCTTTCTTCAAAGCATTCAACTCAATATGAGTATTCCTAGCAATCAACATATCATCAACATACAATATCAAAATGATAAGGCTATCATCATAGGTCTTCTTCATGTAAAGACATGTATCCATTGGACTATAGGAATAACCTTGTGAATGCATAAAATCATTAAATTATTGAGATGACAAGCTCAATACATGTAGACATTGATGATGGACTGCCTAGTTAGATGAGTTCGCACATCTACACTTAGTAGATTAGTGGTCATTATGATCCTCACATGGCCACTAACTTATCACTTATTATATTTAGTTTGTTGTAACTACCTATAGTTGGCATAGTTATAGTGCCACTTGATTAGTATAGACAATTATGCACTGTTTGACTTAGTAGGCTACTTTCCTTTATGTTGTGTTTTATCTATACTTTGTGTACATTGATTATGTGAAAAAGAAAAAGAAGAAATCAACAAGAAAATGTTTTTCCCTCCATCTCTTCTCGTGTTCTTAAGTGAGTTTCCTCTTGTGTGTATGGTGTGTGTTTGATATAGGAGCTCAAGGAAGTCCTCTCACCACACACTACTTATGATATGATATTAGAATGGCACCATTGAGAGATGCTAGTTTTGAAGGCTGAAGTAAATGAGAAGAAGCGCAAGGATTTGAGCAAGCAAGCAATGGGTAAGAAGCTCTCCAATTCTTTCACTCTTTCTCTTGGATAGTGCATGTGGAAGCATCAAAAGCAGGTAGAGTAAGAATCTTAGATTACTATGAGAATAGTTTCAAGGTATACTACAAGTTTGATTGTGTTGATTGAAATATGCAAACACAAGTTTTATATGCTACTAAAATATATAAGTTTTGAGGTATCAGCTTGGAAGCAAACACAAGTTTTATCTGCTACTAATAGGTTGCAGATTACATATACTATTGAGTAGTCAATGAAAAACGTTACTTTATGTGTTACTATACACTTGTTGTGAAATTTTGTAGAAGACTTGCTTGTTGTTTGGTATCAATTTTGTGATAATGGTAGAGAACAATGGAAATCCCATCATTAAGAAGTTGAACAAGAACAATTTCCAATCATAGACATTTCATATGACAAACTTTCCTATTGGAAAAGACCTCTATCAGTCTATTTCAGGTGAAGAAAAGGTTCCAAAGCTAAGTAATCTCATGACCGCAGAGAGAAGAATTAAAGGCATGGAAATAATGGAATGCAAAACACAAAATGGTAATGTATTGGCTGTTTGCAACAATCATTGATAACTCTATGTTGGGCCATATTAGAATTACAAAAACTTCACATGCAACATGGACAATATTTGAGAATATGTTTTTAGTAAATACAAGGCATAAAAGATTCAACTCAAGCAAGAGTTGAATACTTTGAAGAAAGGGAAGATGTATGTAAATGAGTATGTTTTGAAATTGAGAAGCATTGTAGATATCTTAGCAGCTATTGATGTAATGCATGATGATGAGGGCTGAAATGATGAACGGGTTGCCTCTTACCCATCCAACCTCCAATCCTCACTAAGAGAACTAAAGAGGGGCACCACCTAGCCAAAGGGAGGATGGGCTAGGACATCCCTTTTCTCAAAGAGAATCAAGAGAACCAAGACACAAATTTACAAGAGAGAATATATGTGCTAGACACCATATTGAAATATAAGAGAGAGAGAGATGAGAGGAGAGGGAGACAAGAGGAGAAGAGGTAGAAGAAGCTTGCCATTATGCTACATGGAATAAGAAGATGAGAAGAAAGGGAGATAATAGGAGAAGAGGTAGAGGAAGTTTGCCATTATGCTACATAATAAAAGAACTCACTCATAGCTTCCCTCAAAGAGATGAGGGTATTCTAGAATGCTCTCATGGACTTGTCATTGTCCTCTCTTCCTCTCTTCTTCATTCTCCATGGGCTCTTTATATAGCCTCCATGAGGGATTAGATTAAGCTAATCTTCTTGATTAACATAATCCTAGATGATGTATGGCATCTTTGAAAATATGGAGAATAGTGGATGGGACAAGTCCCCACCTTGGTCATCATGCAAGAAGCCAAGGGTGGTGGTAGACAAAATAGAGAAATGGAGCTAGATTACAAGAGGTGGGTGCCCAAAGCACATTATTATAATATATTTACAAGAAGGATAGAGTGGAAAGTTGGTATGGTAAAATAGAGAAGAAAATTGCATGTAGCCAGCAGTCTGCGCCTTCGTAACTTCAAATCCGTGAGGAATTTGAAAAAAGTTTCTTCTGCAACTTTGTAGACCAGGTCGAAACCGATCGGGCATCGCGAGAATTTTCTTGAAATTCGCTTTTTCTTGGGAGTTATTGAGATTATAAAAAATGGCTTTCAAAAGCTGCTTTGACTTTAGTCTCCCATATGTATATAAATACATATAAGCATGTGACAAAAGGGGTCCATGCTTGTAAGCTTTTGTGCAAGATCCAAATGACACCATGATGTGGATATTGACTTGTGTGCTAGGGTGAGGTGTCCTCTAATGATGGTGATAGATTCCAAATCTTAGTGATGCAGACGGAGCCCATGTGTAGTTGGAGGCTAGTCCTTTGAAAAAATCTATGCATTCACTCAACTCCTAGGTGTAATCCATTTTCATCTTCACTAAGATAACCATCCCTTTGACCCTTTACATTGACATGCCTTCTAAGAACTTGTTCCCCCCATTTGTTAGAGTTATTGTAATCGAGAAGCAATGTAGCATACCTAGTGCTTGAAGAGTAAACCCAAAGTGATATGGTAAGCTCTTGATAGGGGCTTTGGCCAAAATTTTGTGGTAATAATCCGGGTTGTAAAAAACCCGGATCATTAGCCCTCCCCTTAGGCTAGAGGTATTCATACCTCTATCTTGATAATGATGGTCCAATAGAGCAAGGAGGACTGCACCCCCTCATTGGTGTCTCTTCATTGAATGACTGCTCCAAAGTGTTCATATTTCTTTGAAAATAAGGCTTCAGTCGCCATCCATTTACCCTTGTCTTGTGAACCTTCCCATCCATGTCACCTAGCTTATAGCTGCCATTTGGATATCTCCTTATGACCATGAATGGCCCTTCCCACTTGAACACAAGTTTAGCATCCTTTCTGTTATCAAAGCGGTTATCATAGCGTAGCACAAGTGATCCTTCCCTTATGTGTTTGCTAGCCAGCTTCTTATTAAAGGTCTTCCTCCTCTCTTCAGCCTGCATGGAATAGTGTTGGACTGCTACTTCTCTATCTAACTCCAGCCTCTCTAGATCCAAGATCCTTTCCTCTAACTTCTTATCTTGATTCTTCTCTTGACTGGCTACTAAAACACGCAAACTGGCCAGTTCCACCTCTATACGAAGCAAAGCTTCTTAGCCATAGATGAGATGAAATGGAGTATAGCCAAGTGAGGTTCTGAATGAAGTCCGGTAGGCCCAAAGAGCTGCATTCAATTTTTTATCCCAGTGCTTGGGGTGCATGTGTACCTGCTTGGTAATTATCTTACAAATCAGCCCATTCACTTTTTCGACCAAACCATTATACTGTGGATAGTAGGGAATAGAATGCCTGTGCTTGATTTTTAGCCTTTCCATTAGCTCCCCTACTAGGTTCGCCCTAAAACCAGGACCCTGATCAGAGATAATTTCCAAAGGTGTGCCAAACCTGAAACAAATATTTTGGAAATTGTAAAGAGAGAGTTTCATGAAGAAATTATAAACATCATAAAGAGAAAGAAACATGTGATTCATACTATAGAAGAGCCTGTCATACAAGGTATCACAATTAAGGAGCTGACTAAGGAGAGTGATGATGAAATTCTTATTGAGAGCGTTGTAGTATATCCAAAGATTGTGAAGAGTATACAACCATTGCACTATGCAGAGGATTATGCACCTGTAATGATTACATGCAAGCATTTTTCTAAAAGTCTTTGGGCACAAGCAACCACTGAGACAATGCTTAAGATTGGAGAGATGGAAATACCGTGTGTTGCCTTGCTATGTCACAGCTCAAAGGTAAATGTTATAGTTTGACATTTGTATGAGAGCGGAAAGTGGCTTGTAGATGTAGAACATGGTTGACAGATGAGAGTCACCAATACTATTACAAGAGAGCTATATGAAACATGTCCAAATATGAGGGTGTCCATAGGGAATGTTCAAGGTGATTGTCATTTCTTAATGCATGATTCATGTTCATATGATGTCATTTTGGGTCAACCCTTTATCATGAAGCACAGATGGAAGCAAAGGTTATAGATGACGGATCTACATGTATGCAGATCCGAAGCAAAGATGGGAAAAGAGCTGAATAATTTATGACAGTCTGTGTAAATCACCATGAAACAAAGATACATTGCGAGATTCTCCTCTACTTGCAAAAGAGCCAAATTTTCACTAGGCTCCTTTGTCCTACAAGATGATAGTGATACAAGGAGAGTAAAGCTCTCGCCTCCTGGCAACGATGATTTTTCTTCAAGATTTATTGATCTTTCAACTGAGAGCTCTATTTATTTTCACAAAGTTGCAAAGATGTCTAGAGCTGCTAAGCAATATGCATGAAGAAAGGAAAAAGGGTTGAGAAGAGCAAGTTTATTGCAGGATGAGGAGTGCATTGATGGATTGTCTTATGCAAATACTATTAACAGAGATTGAAGATATGTTGAAAATAAAGGTGCAAAGTGGTTCCAATTTTGTGCAAGTACATTCCCTAGATACGTACCATGAGATTCTTAATTTTATGTAGCAAAGAGGGTTGGGTATTGAGTTTTCTCAACAAAAAGAGTTATTTGCTTATGTATTTCAGCAAATAGAGAAGAGGGCTGAATTATGAGCGAGCATCATCCTCTCTCTTGTCTAAGCCATGATTCTTTGCCTCACAGGTGGACTACTAGAGAAAAATCCTATTTGTAGGATTAGAGATGATGTCTATACAATTGAAACAAAAGGGTTCTATGGAAACAACCTGTGTAAAGATACAATCCAAAGTTCTTTGAAGAGGGCAAATGGGACCACTGTTCAATCAAAAAAATGTCTAGAATTGGCCACGGTGAGAGCTCGAGGTCAGATACATGTACACTGCCTTTGCAGAATTAACAAATGTACTAGTTTGTCTAGCCACCAAACAAATCAGAAAATTCACAATACTGATTGATATGCAAAGTGCTTCACTTGTTGGCACCAGAATTTGCAAGACTTGCCTAATGTTATTAGATAGAATTTGATGGGTGTTGTAGGAAAAGAAGTCGTTAATGACAAGGACACATGTTGAGGTTACTAAAGGGGCTGATTGTGGATTACAACACAAAAAGGGACTGCAATTTGATGAGGCCAATCAGTCAATAGGCTATAGCTAAGGCGAGCCACCCTCCATCTACACACTCTCTGCCCAACTAGCGAGTTCTCCAAAACCTAACAGGCCTAGATTAAGGATGTGTAGCATCCAATGAACGAACCCCTTTGGGAGAGGGGGTGTATGGAAGAAGCAGACTTCAATCCATATTTGTATGTCTAATGTGATTGACCATAGGTTAATGATGTGGATATTTGATCTTGGCATATTCCATGTGATATAAAAGTTATTTAAAGCCAAAGGGGATGTCTTGCATGTATGTGTGTCTTCTTGGTCGACTATCCAATGGATGTTTGACTAGGTAGGAGACTACAATGGACATGCACAGTTGAACTGAAGATGTCAAAAAATGTTTTGATTGGAGAGGATTAATGGTGACCAACACATCCAAAATGGGATTTTATACCTTGGGAAGGGTCCTACAAAGTTTGGTTAACACCCGAGTTTGTATGCAAGAGATACAGAGTCGCGAAGGTCGATGTCTAGCTAGGACTACATGCTATAATGAGCAGTTTGCAGGTTGCACAAAAAATTTTATGGGATCAAATCTTCAGAATTTGGTCCAAGTTTCTTAAGATAAGTTGTAGATCACGAGAAAGGCCACATTTTTTCTTTTTAAAGCTTGGCGATCTGAGTTATGATTCAAAAGATACGAGCAATTTTCTACAGGGTGGTCCTATAGGATAGTTTTCTGGACACGATAGAACTAAATCTAATGGATGTAAAGTATTGCATGTGGCATATGATTTGATAGAGACATTTGAGACTAACATGAGATCCTGTAACCCCCTCTCCTTCCAACCTATCACAAAAGTGGCTCCTATAGAAGAATCCACGACAAAGATAGCTAGCTCGATGTAGACAATACGAGTCCCAATACTAGGAAGACCATGAATTGAGAGAAAAGAAAAGCCCAAGTCAAGAACATGCATGGCCTAAAAAACAGAGCTCAATGAATGGTTAGACAATAGAGGCAAGGTACCAACATCACTAAAGGCATTACAGGAGAATACCAAAGATATAGAGATTTTGACTTTTGCTTAACAATACAGATGCATTAATGGTAGTTATACCGATGCAATATTAGCAAATGGAGCACATGACATGAAGGATGCAGAAAAACTTGATAATGCAGAGGAAAATATGGAAAATCTTGCAGAAGATATAGAGATTCAAGATGAAAAAAGAGCTCGAATATGACATAGAGTTTGTGGATGTGGATGCTACAGAGTTTGATGATGCATATATGAAGACTGAAGATGTAGATGCTACAAAGTTTGAAGGAATGAATGATACTAAGAAAGAGAATGTGGATAGTATTAAGGGTAAATAGATAATACAAACTACAAAAGAGACATTGATGCAGGTTATAGAGGATACCATCGTTCAGGATGCAAAGAAAGATGACCTAAACAAATTAAGTAGGTTAATGACATGGATCTTTGATCTTGGCATATTTTGTGTGATATACAAGTTATTTAAAGCTGAAGGGGATGTCTTGCATGTATTTATGCCTTCTTGGTAGACTATCTAGTGGATGTTTGACCTAGGAGGGTGATATGGCTGTCTGTTGGAAATTGTAGTGAACAGACATAGCTAAACTGAAGATGTGTAAAAATGTTTTAATTGGGGAAGGATTAATAGTGAATGATGCATCCAAAATGGACTTTGATACCTTGGGAAGGGTCCTACAAAGTTTGGTTGATACCCATGTTCGTATGTAGGAGATACAAAGTCGGGAAGGTCGATATCTGGCCGGGACAACATGTTATAATGAACAATTGTAGGTTGTGCAGAAAATTTTAGGGGCTGAAAACTTCAGAATTTGATCCCAGTGTCTTCAAAAAATTTGTACATCACAAGTGGGGCTACATTTTTTCTTTTTAAAGCTTAGTGATCCGAGTTATGGTTCAAAAGATATGAGTATTTTTCATAGGAACTTCTTCAAGGTTACAACTACTGATGATCCAGTTATCAGAAGGCTTGTTAGCAATGACAAGGCTACTATCTTTCCACGGACTCAATTTTTTCCACCTTAATGTGTACTCTGAGATCTGTGTATTCCTGCGACATTGCTATGCATAGGGTGGGGAACAAAATTTTCTTTGACAATTTCTAGAGATCAAACAGGAGTACATTGATCCAATGGATCCTTCATAATCCTTGGACGGTGCATACACTCTCAAAGGGAATTATGTCTATGGTATGAAAGCATCTTGGTAGTTGTATATTGAGTATGTTAGTGGTCTACATGTGGGATTGTGGAAGACGAGTTCTAGAAGGCATTGCAGTGGAATGCCTATATGAGAACTGATAGTGTTGATAATGCTGTATTAGGAAAGGACTCAAGTAAGTCAAGAAGTGGAGTTTGCATGCATGAGACTAGAATTAGATGGACAAGGGGGACTTAGCTAAGGCTCAATAGCCTAATTTTGGACAAAAAACAAGGAGTTTTACTTGAACGAGAGTAGCATATCCAAAAGAAAAAAAAAACGAATAGCGCCATTGTGGGAGGAGCAAGCAATCCTTGATGTCTTTCTCATAAATTGAACCTACAATGATCAATCTGCTACATTTTCATAATCTCATGCACATGTTGAAGACATGTTTTGCTCACCCATATGTTGAACATACGTATATACTTCGTGATGAAGCAAACAAAACAAAAAGAAATCGAGAAGATTTGTGCTAGGATAACTCATCTTTTGTGCAAAAGGCAAACAGACATACCTACAGATCACAACTACTCCTAAAGATTGCATAGAGGCTTCAAAGTGAGAGCTTCTCACAATTTACTACTATCTAAAGTATGTATACAGAAAGATATCTACTGTCCACAAGGTTTTCTAGATTGATTTATGGTCTTTATAGACTTATTGATGCTCTATTGTTGAAAGATGATTGCCAAAACCAAAGTACATGCTTTGGAGTGATTTTTGGGCAGCATGTGTATGCTTTAATGTTGCTGTAATAAATCTGTCTAAAAGGGCTGAAATAGATTTTGAAGGCCCATAATGGGTTGATAGAGATATTGATGCTTTCTAATGGATGATAGCACTTTCAGGTAATGATAACCGTCATTTACTAACATGGATTTTGTTATATGCATGGTACTCCCAGAGATTTCATAGAGGCTTCAAAGTGAGAGCTTGTGTATACGTAGTTTACTGCTATCTAAACTGGGTATACATCAAGGTATCTGCTGTCCATAGGGTTTTCTAGATTGATTTATGCTCTTCAAAGACTTCCATTGAATGCTATTGATGCTCTATGGTTGATAGATGATTGCCTAAACCAAAGTACATGCTTTGGAGTGATTTTTGGGCAGCACATGCATGTTTTAATGCTGCTGTGATAAATCTGTCTAAAAGGGCTGAAATAGATTTTAAAGGCCCATAATGGGTTAACAGAGGTATTGCTTCTTTCTGATGGGTGATAGCACTTTCGGGTAATGATACCTGTCATTTACTAACATGGATGTTGTTATATGCATTGGTAGTGCTCCTAGAGATTTCATAGAGGCTTCAAAGTGAGAGCTTGTGTATACACAATTTACTACTATCTAAATTGGGTATATAGCAGGGTATCCGCTGTCCATAGGGTTTTCCAAATTGATTTATGGTCTTCAGAGACTCCCATTGAATGATATTGATGCTCCATGGTTGATAAATGATTGCCAAAACCAAAGTACATGCTTTGGAGTGATTTTTGGGCACCACATGTATGTTTTAATGCTGCTGTAATAAATTTGTCTAAAAGGATTGAAATAGATTTTGAAGGCCCATAATGGGTTAATAAAGGTATTGATGGTTTCTTATGGATGATAGCACTTTCGGGTAATGATACCCATCATTTGCTACAGGGATTTCATTATATGCATGGATTTATGAGGCGTATGACATTGATTTTGGAGCAGAGATATTGATGTATGTCAGAGTATATTTGAGTCATAGTCTCAGAGTGTGTTATGGGCTAGCATCCCAAGTGTGTCTTCACGCCTAGGGTTTAGGCATATTATATGGATGTAGTGCGATTTCTTTGCTAAGCTACATGTGATAAAAGATCTTTGTATTGTGCCTTAATTATTGTCTTTGAATTCATCTAATCTTTATGATTACTCCAAGGACACCTTTTATTGGTTGCTTTCACTCGAATGGAAGCATCTTCTTTGCTTTGTTGCAAGTACTTATTGAAGGACATCTATGGCCAACATGTATGCTTTGGGGGATTGTGTGGTTTGAGACAATTTAGATCGACCACCGTCCTATCATTTTTTCTTGCTATATTCTTTGGGGGACTTCCAATCCCCGATTGGCATTGATGGCAACCTGAGCAAGTGCCAATCCTACCCTCTCTACCCGTTGTCGGAGGGGTTTTTGTCGAAAGGTCAAATCTATCGGGGATTAGATGTAGAAGGAAGTAGAGATAGGAGATGGAAGAGAAGATAGAGAATACCCAAGTGGTAAACACTACAAAGACAAATCACAATGAATTGAATCAATATGTATTAAAAGAACCTAGAATCATCGCACTACTTAGAAGCAATCTCCAGGCATTAGATCTCCTGGAGCTTCTTCATAGAACAAAACGTGCATAAAAATTGCAGCTCCTTCTTTGCTGCTTGGAACCCAAATCTAATGGCTCCATTGGCTCCGAAAGGGGGATAAAACTGCAGGACACCTGATCACGCATCTCCCATATCACTCCTTCTTCTTTTTGTTCAATTTGCAGTTTTCATCCTGTTTACAGCGATCGCGACACACGCGATTTTGTCAATCTGTCCTTCTTGTGAAAATCCCCTAATTGGCTGAAAAAGCAACTAGATTTTTGCATGCCATCCTAATTTAGAAGCTTTTTCTAACTTTTTTTGATTTTTACAATAAATAATATAAAAAATAGACTAAAATTATCCAAAAATCTAGTATTTTCGGATAATCCATGCAACTCACACTAGTACTAATGGCTTAGATCACATTGACTCTCTAGATCAATAAAGAAGTTGGATGATGATGCATTCCATACTTTTTCACACTGTGTCCTCATAACATCATGACACCGCATCCGACAAGCTGGATGGGATGAACTTGTGAGAGTGCGCAACACAAAGGGGAAAGTGATCACAGAGAGGAGTAGACAAAGAGAGAATGCAAGAGAGAGAAGGAACGATGTGACTACAATGGCTGAAGGTACAAGGAATCAACCCCAACATGCAACAATGGGATGAGCTTCACTCAAATGAGAAGCTCCTGGCTACAAAAAGTGAGAAGAATAGTGTAGAACACATCCTATGTTGATGATGGAAGATGTGAGAGAGGTGTCACATCTAGGTCCTTCAAAGAAATATCCACACTAAGGGATGCAAGCTCATCTCAAATCTCCTCCATCTTGTGGATGTGATCCCGCATTGTAGGGGAATTTGAGACCAAAATTTGTCATGACTTCAAATCGAGAGATAATCGATGCCCAAATGTCTAGATGAGAAAGAGAGATGCCAATATCAAGACTCTATGGCAATGCATATATATCTAACATGCATGAACACAACATTTGCACAACTCAAAAAAAGAAAAGAGTAGGCTCTAGCATTCAACCGATCCCATACGACTATTGAGTCTGCGAGCCACAGAATCATGGAGATTTATAGTAGGTTGGGATACTAAGAAAGAGGATGAAGATAATGCCAAGGGTAAATAGATCATAGAAGATGCAAGAGATACATTGATACACGTTATAAAGGATATCGTTGTTTGGGATGTAAAGAAGGATAGCCTAAGAAAATTAAGTGGATTAATGATGTGGATCTTAAATGATCTTGATATATTCCATGTGATATACAAGTTATTTAAAGTTGAAGGGGATGTCTTGTATGTATGTATGCCTTATTGGTCGACTATTGACCCAAGAGGGCAATATGGCTATAGGAGATTGCAGTGGGTGGGCAAGGCTAAACTAAAGATTTTTAAAAATATGTTGATTGGGAGACAATTATTGGTGAAAGATGCATCCAGAATAGGCTTTTATGCCTTGGGAAGGGCTCTACAAAGTTTGGTTGACATATGAATTCATATGTAGGAGAGGAGATACAGAGTCGGGAAGGTCAGTGTTTGGCCAGGACTGCATGCTGTAATGAACAATTGCAGGTTGCAGAGAAAACTTTAGGGACTGAAACCTTCAAAATTTGGTCTAAGTTTCTTCCAAAAAGTTGTAGATTGTGAGTGGGGCTACATTTTTTCTTTTTAAAGCTTGATAATCCGAGTTATGGTTCAAAATATACGAGCCGTTTTCTATAGGGTGGTCCTATTGGACAGTTTTTTGGACAAAATTTGATGGATGCAAAGAATTGCATTTGACATGTCACATATGCTTTGACAGAGATGTTTGAGATTGACATGAGGGTACCAAGGATAGAAAAGAGGATCAGGATATGTGAGAGAAGAGATGCAGAAGAGGCCTATGAAATGTAGAACCTCGTGGAAGATGAGAAAATTGACACAGATGAAGAAGAGGAAGGGGTATAAGTTGACATATGAGTTTGTGATGTCATATGATCTAAGAGGATTTACAAGGATTGTGATGCTATAGAGGATTGATGGGTTAACATTGTCAAGGTTGGATGTAGAGGGATACATGTTAGTTGGAATCTCCTTCAACAACTACCCCCCCGCCTACCTTGTTGTTGCCAACACCTCCACCTCTTGTCGCCATCCACTCCATCCTGCATTTTTGGTGTTTCATATAATGTCTACATACTTTTCATCATCAAAATCAATTGAACTCCCAAATTGGACTTAATGGGAAATTATTTACCTACTCTTGAAATCCTATCAATTAAGACAACCCTGTATAAAACTACTTATAACTTTTGATCCATAACTTGGATCACTGAGATTTTTGAAGGAAAAATGTAGCTATCGTTCCAAACTACAACTTTTGTAAAGACATGAGGGAAAATTCTTAAAGATTATGCCTAAAAAAAGATCTGCACAGCTTGGTACCATTTTCCTGCATGCAATCCACTACAGTTGTCAAGCTTTCAAAGTATACATCTCTCATATACTTTCTTAGTTTGCTACCAAACTCAGTAGGGATGCTCGTTAGGTGCCAAAAGCATACTATGGACATGGTATACACCATTAGAAGCTCTCTAGTCAACACCATATTTTAGAATTTAAATCTACCCAAAATTGCTAACCATAACAAGCTTATCTATAACCTATATTTACACTACTTACAACTCTTGCTATAGTCGCTCCCTAGGTCGAATGGCATAACAAGTGGTTCTCAAAGTAACATGAAGCACTTTGGGCCAAATGGTGTAGCCTTTGAACATGCGGCTCACTTGATCCCTACTATCCTAAGGTAAATGACAAGATATAACGTTCTCTTCACTATAGCATGGCACATGCTCTTGCTCTATAAGTTGAAGCAAAAAAATAGCTCTAATTGGGTTTGTTAACCACTATCAACCTCATTGTCAATAAATTTAGCAATCCATTGACAATAAATTTGAGATGGTTATGATAAGAAATACTATTAATTTTTGTGAAAATGTGGACATAGAAATATATACTTCCTAGCTTGTTTTGACCCCTTCTATTTCTTTTCAGATGCTATCTTGTGTTGACCACATTTTCCTAAAATCATTTCCTCTTAATCTTTCTTGTTGATGAGAAATATAATTTTTTGTTGAGGGTCTAAAGTAGCATAAACATTAGGAAAATTTTGGACTAAAAAATGGGCATCCGAGTTGGCATCACAAGCTGGCATCCAAGCACACAGTTTCAGTCGTAAGCATCATGAAGGTCAAATGCAAATATAAGATGTAGTTTCCATTAAAATTTCAACATTTTTGTAGGCAGAACTAGCTAAAATTGCAACAATAAGCATCTCTACCAATTCATTTGCCAGGAGAAATAGAAAATTCATAGCACGCTACAACAGTAAATACTAGAAAAAAGTTTACTATGACAATTGCCAACACTCACTACATTTTCCCAAACCCTGGAGCAGATCTAAAAACAAAGTCCTAATAAATGTTTCCTTGCCACGAGCAATGAAGCTAAAAGCCAATCTGCAGAAAGTAACCAGCAATCCAAACCATCAAATGGGTTTCAGAATTCTAACTCTTGTGTGTCTTAACAACAAAAATCAAATGGAAAAACAATGATAGACTTACAAAGAATTGATCTTCTAGTCATTAGGAGTTTCCAGAGAAAGGCATGAAACATGCTTGTACACAAAGCATGATAATTTAATGTGTAATATGTTGTATATAAAAAAACAAGAAAAGACCTGCTAGTTCTTGAGACTTACTTTTCTGGCTGACTCCCTGCCTCAAACTCCTTCCAACAAAGATCTTGAATATGTAGACAATGTCCCCTCAAACACTGATGAAAAGCCATATACTAATACTCATGTCAAGTTTCTTTTAGTATTGATTACTATAATTTCACTTTGCACAATCTAGCCACTAGTGTGGAATGTGGATATCCATGACAATCAACGACAATGATTGAATGTTGTCCACGACATTCATTGTACACATTCAAACATGCAATACTACTCGTCGTTTTCTTGTTACATGACTATTATAACATTTATGATCACACAATGTCCGTTTACAGTACAAAAATTGTTAGACGATGCCACAACATGTGCCCTTGATGTACTAAATGGATGACTAGATGTAATTAGAACCATCAAGGGGATTCCTTATGAAAACATTGATTCAAGAAATTCTACTTAGACCTTATGAAGAGTGGACAATATTCAAGTTACCAGTAGTATGTCCTGGTAGTACAAGTGCAGAGAGCACCAGAAAAATGATCTAGTTGCAGAAGACAAACTTAAGGAAGCATATCAAAATGAACCAAGCATAAATGATCTAGTTGTAGAAGACAAAGCATGTCAAAAAGAGCAAAAAGTTGTTACCACGCAGCCACATACAACTTGACAAGAGATAGAAGGCTCAACATGTCTAAGGTATATCGAGATTTTGAAGGCTCTTTCGCCATTCATGCAAAACAAATATTGAAAGAAATACATTAAATTCACCACAATATTTAGAAGTTATGGGATATATATAGAAACATTCGCCACATGTACATATGTACTCATACACACAGTACATATATAGACACATGTCACATACTACTTATCCTTGCTCCTTCTTTACATACTCATACACATGACTCACACCACACCCCTCCGCACACACACATTACTCATCATTACATTTACTCTTGTATTCATACATACATATACACAATTATTAGAACCAAAAGGTTGGAGGTACTCATGGTCCAATAACTTGAGCTAGTCAGATCTTTGATGCATGCATCTTGAAAGTTGCAAAGCAAGACAGAGCTCTACCTAAAACCCATAAATGCTAAGGGACTTCCCCTCTTCATAGACTTGAGCACAAATAATACCTCCCCTTCAATGAATGGTTTATCCAAGATCAAGATAGTTTTAGCAATGTGCCAAGGACTCTCTCCATTTCCACATCCAAGATTTTAGCAACACACTAGGACCAATTAACAACACTCTTGGGCTCAACTTCAGCTAGCACTGAGAGATTCTTGTGGAAAACATTAGCATATATTAGTCATCAGTAAAGGTGTATCTATTTTTGTCCTAAATAAATGTGATAGTCAGACTATTGTGTCAAAGTGCTAATAAGCTCCAATAGGCTATCAACCAAGGTTAGAAGCAACTCTTGTCTTACATGGGTTACTCGTAAACTATGTGCTTATGTTGCTTATGTTTATAATGTTGGCAATTGTTGTTGATGAGAACCTCCCACTTATTTGTAGTTTCTCCTTTTAGAAAACTAATGGTGCACAATAATGCTCATGATCATCCCATATACCACCCTACTTGAATGAATACTAGGGTCACACCTGCACACACGCGCACGTACACACACACAGTTGACACACATTCATATGGATTTTAGTTAAACTTGGAATAATTTGGTTGCTCTAACAACAAGTGCACATCACTACAACATATGTCCTTATAGGCAATGCTAGAAAAAGACAGATATAAATGATAGGTGACTTTAAGCAACAAAATGAAAAAGGGATTACAAATGTCCTTATTATTCACTGCCACATATTGCCAAGTAAATGTTTAGACACTAAGTTCGATTGTCAATTAGTCAACCCATTGAAATTTGATAGATGAACTTAAGAAACAACACAAAAGTCCTTATTATTTACCGTTGCATATTGCCAAGTGAACTTTGGACACTCAATTAGATTGTCTTCAAGCCAATCCATTCAACATAGTAAGGCAAGTAAGTTAGTAGGCAAGCTATTAATTTGGATTAGTCTTAATCCACCCAAAACATACTAAGGCAAGTTAGTAAGAAGGCCAATATTAATTTGGTTTAGTCTTAATCCACCCATTCAACATCTAAAGTAAGTTAGTAAGCAAGGAAATCTTAATTTGGATCAATCTTAATCCAACCATTCAATATAGTGGGAACCCATTCAACATAATAAGGTTAGTAAGCAAGCCAAGATTAAATCGGATTAGTATTAATGTATTAGTCTTAATTTATGACTCAACCTATTATGAGCTCACTGTAAGATAGTGTGGGTTTTGGAGGTTTTACAACATTGCATAGGGTTGATACCCCTCTACCACCTCCTCCAGCGGTGGCTTGAGTAACACATGCATGCGTAGGGAGACAGAGCCGCAGAGATGCTAGTCTTGTTCGAGATGCCAGTGGGCTTTGCCTTATTCAAGGTCCTCGACGAGGGGAAGCTCTACAAGTTCGAGGTAAGCTTCTTCCTATTCCTATGAGAATCACATTGGGAGATAGAATGGGAGAAAATGGAGAAAAAAAGGGAGGTGCGACAACTCCATGGCCATCCCAAGACTGGAACGGCGAGACCCTTAGGCAGTTTTGTTTTATATGTAACCTGGCTATGGCAGGTTAAGTTCTAGTACACTAGAGCTAATGGAGACAGATATCTGAATGTATAAATGAAATCCCATCGTCTGACATTTCACTGGTTTCCATCTCCCAATAAAGCTTTGTGTGGCTGCTTGGCAGCAACTTTTGGCTCATTTCAACATGCGTTTTCAATTTTACCACTGAAAAAGGAATGTCATTTCGCCTTCTATTTGGCTATGGTGGGGTAAGCTTTGCTGCTTGCCTCATTGCGGGAACTAGCTTAGCTAGGTCCCTGAATGCAAAAATGAAAATTTAGCCTGTAGTTTAGCCTTAAAAAATTTAGAGTTATAACTCAACCTACTCGAGTTTCAAAAAAAAAATCGAAAAAATAAAAGTATAGCCATTTGGCGACATACAGCCACTAAAATCATCTATGCCAACAATATGACAAGAGGGAGTGTTCTGCCTTCTGTGAGGCTGAAGCATAGAAGCTCGTCTTTTGGAAAGATGGAAAAATTCATGTAGTTGAAACTGGTCTTTCACTGGAGCCAAATTTTGGCAATGGTGGAATGAATAAAAGATTAGAAGATTTAGCTGTAAAGAATGCCTATGTAGCAATTGATGCAACTACCTATGGGCTGCAAATTGAACCAACTAAATCAAATTTGAAAGCATGTAAAGCTAATTTGCGATCTAAAGTATGGGTGTAAGCACTAGATCAAATGGAACATGGAAAAGTAGCCAAAGAAGATTCGGCTAATGCTAGTCAGTGCATTCGAGGAGTAACTGGTTGGAAAGAATCAATAGATTCTTTTTTTGCCTTTGCACATTTGGCTGACATTAATCATAAAGAAGTCTTGATTGAAGAAAATATAAGAAGAGAAGATGAACCAGGGCCTTCCTCTTTTGGCCCTCCGAAACGGGTAACTAGAAGAACGCTTGAACAACCAAAGCTTTTTGAAAATATAACCCCAGATCAAGAGATGGAAGATGTGCCACAAACTAAGTGCAGTAATTGAAGCTGAAGATAAAGAAGGCACGAATGCAAAAATTAAAGAAGTGAAAGTTGAAAATGTAATGGTCGGCTGGTCCAAACCAGTTGAGCAGCCCACCTCTAAAAAAGAAGGCCATCTACATCACATGCATGAGGAGAAAAAGGCTTGGTTCATTCCAAGCAGTTACTACTCCTGTACGCATTGGGCAAGAGCAACAACGGAGATAGTCGTCAAAATTGGAGAAAAAGAAACACCATGTATTGCAATCTTAGACCATGGCTCAGAGATAAACATCATGGCAAGGAGTCTCTATGAAAGTGGTGGATGGCCCATAGATGTTGATCCAGGTTGGCGAATGAGAGCTGCAAACAACTCTTCTGGAGAGTTATATGCTACATGTCCTAATGTGTAGGTAACTATTGGAGACATAAACGACAATTTTCACCTTTTTGTTCAAAAATCTTGTAGTTACCCTATCATTCTTGTAGTTACCCTATCATTTTTGGGAAGCCTTACGTTTTTGAAGCCCACTTCGAAACAAAAGCTCTTGATGATAGTTCTTCCTATGCTCGAATCCAAAGCAAGGATAATGAACGAGTTGTCCAATCTCTTACTATATGTGCTAACCATCATCAAAACAGAGATCGACTGGTGATTATTTTGTTCCTTCTAATGCCCGAGAATTCAAGGGTTTTCAGGTTGCACTGCTATAAAGGGAGGCTATGGCAGTGCGTCATGTAAAAAGATTGAATCTCCTTATGCTATAGGAACTGTGTCTCTGGCAAATCTGTATGTATATACAGCCAATAGTATGGGCTGTTATAAGTCTCTTCCAGCCATGAATAAAGCTGAAAGAAAATATTTATGTCATGTAAAAAGGGAGCTGAAAACTTATGACATGATGGCTGAAAATGAAGATATTTCGTGCATTTTTTTGGGACTGATTATTACTGACACATTGGTGAAATATATGCAACTGCTCATACAAAAAATCAGGCTGAAAATCAGTCCATAGAAGTATGTACATTGGATTTTTATCAAACAATTCAAGAATTTGTTGAGTAGGAAGACATTGGTTTACTCAACAAGGCTGAAGCGCAAGTGGAGACAAAATACAAGACGGTGGATAAGAAAGTCAAGCCTGTGATAGTCTCACTGCCTCTCTCCTGAAAGTGAAGGGCTAACTGATAGGGCAGCAAATCAGCCAAGCCTTCGTGATCCTTCCAACATTGGTCACAAGTTCACATTTGAAAGTATAAAAGAGCTCAAAATAGGTGAAAATTCTTTCCTTTCGATGGCTAAAAAACACTCTTTTATGCAAATGCTAATGAAACATGGAAAAGCTTTTCCATTTCAACCAAGTGAAATAAGCTGTGTGGATCCAAATATTGTGGCTCCTATGGTCATTTTTACAGTCCTACATGTGCCTTGGGACCTCAAGCCCATTCCCGTTCCAAGGGCACATTTGCCCAAATTATTGGAACTTCTAAATGAGAAGATCACAATGAAGATTTTAGAACCTTCTTCAGCACCTTACTCGAATCAATGGTCTACCGTACCCAAGAAAAATGGATCTTTACGATTCATCCAAGATCTACAGCCTGTTAATCGTGTCACAATCCAAAATGTTGGGTCCAATCATTGACGAGTTTGCTGAAGCTTTTGTAGGTAGAGAAATTTATTCTATGGGTGATCTATATTCAAGATACGACCAATTTCAGCTTTCATTAGAAAGCCGAGACATTACCATAATGAAGACACCTCTTGGATTGGTCCGCATGTGCACTCTACCACAAGGTGCAACAAACTCCGTAGCCCATATGATGAATGCCATGTGCAAAGTCTTAAGGGGCTTTATTCCACAACTTACTCTTCCATTTCTTGATGATGTACCTATCAAGGGATGTGAAGTCAATGAAAAGAATGAGGAGCTTGACAAAGATGGCAGCAGAACATTTGTAGTTAACCATATTCATGATTGTGACAGGATTTTGACAAGGCTAGAAGAGGTACATCTTACCCTTTTTGGAGCTAAGTTGATTGTTGGAGTAGAAGAAGTCCTAGTGGTTGAACATCTGTGTGGCCCCTATGGACATAAACCTTCACCAATCAAGATAGATGTCATCAACATAATGCAAGAAAAATGCACAAATATCTCAGAGGTGAGAAGATTTCTTGGCACATGTGTATTCTATCTCATATGGATACCACATTTTGCTTATGTCGTCAAAAATCTTTATCAATTATTAAGAAAAGGCCAAAGATTCTCTTGGGGGGAAGATCATACTCTCACTGTACGCAAACTAAAGAAGTTGTTAATTTCGGCCCCCACTCTCAAAAGGGTTGATTATTCAAATGGTCAACCCATCATCCTTACTATGGATACAAGTCCCATCGGGATAGGATGGGCTATTGGCCAAGAAGATCTTGAAGGTAACAAGTATGCAATTCATTTTGGAGCAAAGGTTCTCAATTAACGTCAAAGAAGGTATGCACAAGTAAAAAGGGAATTGTGGGGAGTTGTAACAACATTAAAGTGTGATCATGAATACTTTATATGTGCTTCCGTAGTGGTAGAAACTGATTGTCTTCCACTCTTGGGCATGATTGCCAATTGCTCTACATGTGACATTGCTATGCTAAGATGGATTGAATATATTAAATCTCTCAACCCCGAATTAAAGCATTTTGTAGGAAAGGCAAATCCAGTTGCTGACATGCTATCATGTGCCAGATATGACAATGAAGAAGAGCTGATGGAAGAAGATGAAGTTGAAGAATCTATACTTGCTGAATTTCATTCCATGGCTGCTGAAAGTACATTTGTAGTTGTTGCATATACAAACCCAAAGCTAAATCTTGCAGGTGAAGCTGATCTTTTCAATGGTATAGCATTAAGTACAGTAAGAATAGGAAAAGATACTGCTATGAATCAGCATACAGCAACAAAGATCAAAGATTTTTCTATGGAAGAAGGGTGGTCAACTAGAAGCCAACATGCTCATTGCATTGCTCAAGTTCTAGTTCATTTCCTTGAAGAAGATTGACTAAAAATTGGCCAATATTTGAGCACAATGAAGAAGAAAGAGTCTTGGACTGATGAAGAGTTCAAGCATATTAAGAGGAAAGCTTATGGCTTTTTTCTTAAAGAAGGGCATCTTTGGAAGCATGCAAAGAAGAAGAAAGGAGCACCTGTCTGAGTTTTAGGTAATAAAAGGTTGCAACTACAGGCAATGAAGGAATTTCATGAAAGCTTGTGGGCTCGCCATAGAGGTATATGGGGAACCTTTGTTTAAGTTAAAGAAAAATATTGGTGGCAGAACATGTATCGGGACATAGAGCATTTTTTTGAAACCTTTTATGTGTGTCAGATGTATTCTATGGTCAAGCATCAAGATGGGTTACAATCGACTTATCCCTTGTCTATACATTATAGATGGGTTATTGATCTTGTAACCATGCCTACAAGGATATGGAATATGTGGTATTTAGTCCTTGCAAGAGAATATCTAACCAATCAAGTTGAAGGTAAAGCTTTAACAACCAAGACCACTCAAGCTTTTTGTCACTTTTTGCTTGAAGAAGTACTTTGTAGATATGACTATGTTGGCAAGGTAACCGTAGATAGAGGAGAATTGGATGCCGATGAGGCATGCAACTTCTTTGCTCAATTGGGTATCAAGTTGGTGTTGACATCAGCCTACAATCCTGAAGGTAATAGAAAGATTGAGAGAGGACATCAACCTATTCTCAAAGCTCTAGTAAAGTCTTGTAGAGGAAAGATCAAAGAATGGCCTAAAATGCTACCTTTTGCATTATGGGTTGGCCGGACTACTCACAGTATAGTGACTAGCTATATGCCAGCTAAACTTATGCATGGATAACAACCAATTATGCCAATTGAAGAATCTATTCTTACATGGAGTCTCCTACCTTGGGACGAAGAGTTGCTGACTTTGCGTATATGGCAGCTAGAAAGAAGGCCTAAAGATGTTCAAGCAGCTATTGAGAAGCTAAAGACAACAAGACTAAAGAACAAAAGAAGATTTGATAAGCGACATCGACTTCAACCAAGAGCAATTCAAGAAAATGACTGGGTGCTTATCTATGACAGCAGCCTAGACAATCAATACAATGCTTCTAGGAAGATGGTAAAGCATTGGTTTGGCCCGTATGTGGTAAAGGTCATTCATGACAATGCCACATATTCATTGGCTGAATTGGATGGAACAAGCATGAAGATACCCCTAGTTGGAAAAAGAATCAAGCTCTTCAAATGAAGAGAAAGTTCAACATATGAGTTAGAAGACTTGGATATAATTCAAGAGCATGAAGATATAGAGGAAGAAGAAGAGGCAGAAGATGAAGACATTGACATGGCAGAAAATACTTCTTCTAACAATGCAGACCCGTAAGACTTTGGCACATGCTAGAGGATGTGCAGGTTAAGAGGGGGTGGATGTCGTGCCGCTATGCACACACCATGTAAAAAAATCTAGAGTGTGGCTTTCTTATTGATTTAGAGAGCCAATGCCATTTTAGACATTAGTGTTAGTGTCCATGGTTCAAAATATTAGATTTTTTGACAAGTTTAGCCAATTTATGATATTTTAGATATTATCTCTTGTAAAAATCCATAAAACTATAGACAACTTCTAGATTAGGATAACATGTAAAAGAAATAAAAAGAAAGATTAACAAAATCGCACTATTTTCAGGCAGTGAACAAACTCCGAAGTGGGAGATGAAGAAGGAGTGATATGGCAGAATTCTAGCTAGGTGTGCTGGTATTTTACCCCCCTTTTGAAGCCAATGGAAGCATCACATTGGCAATCTGAGTAGCATAGAGGAAGGTATTATTTTATACACGTTTTTGTCTATTAAAGTTTTATATTCTCATAGTGCAAGAATAAACTGCCAGGCTTCATACATAACAACGAGTTACTATAGAAACTAGAAGGCTATCAACAGAGGATTCATTTGTTGGAGAAATGTATCAACCCTATCAATGAAAGAAAACTATTTTAGGACTTTGAAATTGAAAAAAAGCTCTTAGAAATATTGAGAGTCGCAGATGAGGAGGAGGTGGTTGTAGTAAAAGAATTTAAGCACCAAGGTACATTTTTTCCACTTTAAAAATATGAAATATGACTTTGTTTTAATTGTATTGATTTGTGATTTTGATTTTTTTTGGGTCTCTTCTTCAACCGAATGCAAGTGAAAGAGATTCTTTGAAAGCGTCTCAGTTTTATTATCATCATCTTCCTTTAGTAGTTTCAAAAGATATTTTGGAGAAGAAGAAATTTAAAAAGGCAAAGAAACAATGCTTGGAGCCATTTATAAAGGATCTCTTTGGATACTGAGTTAGTACTTCAGGAGACACTAGATAATATTGGTATCAACCAAGATGCTTATATACAAATTTTACAGCTTTTACAATCAAATATGAAGCAAGGACAAGTACGTAATTGCATACTTCCAAGGCCATATGTGATTAGAACTATTAGATAGAGAGTGAATAACAAGGTAATAGAGATTCTGAGTGAGCCTTTCCATATCAAGGCTAGCTTCAAGGGCAAGAAAAAGGAAGTTATATTCAATGAATTTAACAATATTTCCCTTGACTTGCCGACCCCACAATGCTTAATGATTAGATTCTATGACTTGTCACTAGAAGAGGCACAAGGAGTGGCTAGATTTGTGGTTAAACTTGATGAAAGTGAGATTCTAAAATGTACAAAACTAGAGAGGATCTCTATTATCTTGATGAATAGAGCACTATCATCAGATCATTACAATCACTTAATGTCATTTAGTGTTCAATCGAAACACAATATCTGGTGGCTAGGAGCATTTGAAGTAGATATAGAGGATTTTGATATATTGTATTGGGTTTTTCATTGAACACCAATACCTGATATTATTAAGTGACAACAAGCAAGAGAAGAGCTATTTATTGAAGGATTTGGGAACTATAAGATTGAGTGGCACATACCTAGTGACTTAAAGGCACTTAAATGTATGTACAATGTATCAAAGGGAGCCAACTCTTGATCTCCTTGCCTATATTGCATGTCCCCAACTAGAGAATTGAACTCAAGCAATTAGAATAGAGCTCCCTCTAGGCACAACAAGGATCCATAGTTTAAACCAATCCTAGATATTCCTTTAGTGAATGCCCATATCTGTACACTTCATGTGCTTTGTAGGATAATTGAAAAGCTTGTTCATCTTTATATAGGATTTGCATGGAAGTTTAAGCCATTATCAGCTAGAACAGATGCTATAATAAAGATTGAAAAAGTCTTATCTACAATTGGTTTACATGGTGGTAATGTTGTTATTGAACCAGATCTTCAAAAGTCTAAGGATGGCAATTGTGTACCCAAAAAGCCATCTATTGGTGGAGTGAAGGCTAGAAGGTTCCTAGACTTTGATGGGAGACTTGGTAAGATAAACTCTAGGAATAATGACTCAACTATTAGGTACAATCAATGGAAGTGCCTACATAATGCAGTTAAGGATCATGCTGATAAAGGAAAAGCTCAAAATAGAAAAGCCAATGTTTAGGAAACACTAGACAAAGTATTCTTTTATTGTGATAAAACAGAGTGGAATGATGATGATCTCAAAGACTTCAAAAACCAATTGAACCTTTTTAAAAAGGCAATGACAGAAGCTTGGGGTAATCAACACTTCACTCACTATATGGTAATAAATTTGCATATGTATGTCTCTTTATTATCTGACTCATATAGGGTTTTCTAATTGAATTTCTTTATTTTTTAACTATGCAGCATATTTTGTACATCCATGCTCCATATTTTATTAAGAAATATGGATCTCTATCTATTTGGTCAACCCAAGGTATGGAAAAATCACATTATCAAGCAAGACCAAAATACTTTAGACACACAAGACATGGAGGTGGAAGATACAAAGCAAACAGTTTATTAGAGGTCTTTCAATGGTTCTACATACAAATTTGGCACAAATTCAAGCTCAAAGACACAATCGGATCATGTAATACATAATCTTTGGCAAGGACTATATCCACTATTACCCAAAGAAGAAAAGAGGGATATTTAAACTCTTGTGCAAAGCAAAGATATTATGAAAAGTTACAAACTAGACAAAGAGATGGAAAAAGATGGTTTCAAGAAACCCTTAACATCTTTTAGTCTGACTCTGTTGCATAAGAGTCTTTAGTTTCAGGGAATTCACTAGGTCCTTTAAGGGAATCTTTTGTTTCATCCCACTCTATGAGACCTTTACATTTCAAGAACTCTTGTTTCCTATAGCCTGGAAGGAGCTTCAAATTCTTGGCATCTCCTACATGGGAGAGCAAATAAGAGGCAAGAACTCCAAAGTATCCTGCCCTAGATCCAGTGTATCTAGGCATGAAGCCAAAAACTCTTACATCGTCTTCCTTCTCCACCAAAATTATATTGTCTGAACCTCTATTGAAAGCTTGGGATCCAATCACCTTGGAGTTAGCCTTCAAAGCCATTATTGGTAAGCTTGGAGAGCTTGACAACCTGCTATGAAAAATTGCAACTGTTTGATTATTTAAGCTTCCAATATAATGACCAAGGCATTGACTTTGGCCAAGCTTCAATGGCCTTGAGCCCTTGGCTCTTCCACGAAAGTTGTCTGCAACTTCAATTTCTATCTGCACAATAAACCACAAAAGTATAAGATGTTAGTAGATAAATATCCAAAAATATTTGTGTATAATGCATAACATACTCTAATATAAATCACAATGGATATCTTAGAATTATCGTTCATACCTTAGGGTTTTCATATTCTTCAAGAAGACTATCATCATATAGATTTATTGAACTTTTTAGTTTCTTCTCTAATGGAGACTTCAGTTTCTCTTCGTACCCCATGTTATCAATACCAAGTCTCTCTGGAATTTGTAAGTACTCTTCCTCTGTAGGTGTCCCTCCCTTTTTATATTCCATGAATTGATTAATACAAGAATGCAAGGCTATAGAACTGTCTTGAAAATTCTCTCTCTCAACGTCAAGAGTTGCTAGCAATTCCTCTTCATAACCTATAAAATTCTTATCATTTTGACCCCATGCAGCAAGGATTTCCAAGCAGTAACCTTCTCTAAGATAAAAAAGGTGTTGAATATCATTTAGCAATACATATCTCTTTTTGTTGATGAGATAACTAGGAAATGTTGGGACACATTCAAGAGGACATGTTTCAATCTTTGCACTCAACTCTATTTCCTTTTCTTCCACTTTTGTAATTTCTCACTTTAAAACAAAGCAACATCAAATCCATGCACTAACTGGTTCTCAATATCCTCCTGAAACATTTCACCCTTCTCTTTAACTTCTTTGTCTTTGCATGCAATATCCTCCATCTTCTTCTCTTGTATTGTATTTGAAGAACAACTATCCATATATTGAAGATATACAAGAAATCCAACATCCTTCTATACAGGAAGACATTGTTGCTGATTTTGATGGAAATGGCAATTTGCTTTCAACTTCTTGAATTCTTCATCAATAAAGATAAACCTTGTTTGCAAAGTTGTTCTAGCAACATTAGAAGCTTCCATTACATTGCTATAATGGACAAATCCCTCAATCTCTAGGCCTTCCACATCTCTATCATAAAACACCTTAAAATCCTTCAGTTTGTTTTCAAGATCCTTCAAAAGCTCTTGCAAATCAAAGGGAACATTGAGCATATCTATGATATAAATAAATCTAGATGAATTTCTAGTTGCATGAAGAAAATCAAACAGCTTTTTATCACAGGTGACCTCCAGATCCTCCTCCTTCATTCTCTCTAAAGACAACTTCCTTTTAGTCATCTTGATTACTCACAAAGAAAAATCCAGAAAACAAAAATAAAAATAAGGGCATAATATACAAATCCACATTTTCTCATATGTAGTAGACTAAAGAAAGATTGCTAAGTAAATTTAGAAAATACAAGATGAATGAAATGAATTAAACTTTATGCAGCAGAGAAAGCATGAAATTCCAAGTCTCATCAATCAAACTTTGTTTAATATTTTCGACTCATGAAACACATAAATAATGATTCAAACCACCTCACAATTCACAAAATCACATTTCACATGTCACTTATAAAAAAAACTTGATGAATTTACATTTCACACGTCACTTATAAAAAAAAACCCATCGTTTAACATGTGTACTAGACAAATATTGATAGAAAAACAAAGTAAAACCATTACATAATTTCTAAGTCCCTGTTGTATCTTTCTCCTCTTAAAAAAACTAAGATCTTCAATGCCTCAAAATTCAGGATTGCAAAGAAAAATATCAAAAAAAGTGTGATACCTGATATTTGCAGGCCTTGCTCCTGAGAATAAATGGTTTCTTGTGAGTATATCTTTGGTTTGGCTTGTGATGCTTATAAGATAAATAATTGGTCGAAGACAAGACAAGATTCGTGAAAGGAATAGTAACCAAAACTCGAACTTGAATGTTCATATATATATATATATGCCAACGATCACCGCAGTTTGTTAAAAAGTATGCTGCACTAATTCGGAGGACGTGCACTTAAAATAAAAAGAAAATAAAAAAAAACTTAAAAATCGAAGCCATAAAAGCACTATCATATCGAAAGCGTAAGTGACACATGGCACAACTTCCTAGGCAAAACGGTCTTCAGTCGTCGCAGTCGCACGTGTGAAATTAACTATGCATTATAACAGCCAAACGTATAAACCAACCTCGTTATAAACCCAATTTTTGAACTGCAAAAGAGTTGTTTTGAAGACAAAACCCTCTCTATGCTCAACCACACCAACACAATGCTAATTTGATTGCAGTATAAAATTATTCTACTATGCAAGGCTAGTAAAGAAGGTTTCATCGACATCATACGCACCCAACACTCAAGAATGTAAGTTTTTTGCTAAAATATGAGTTAGTTCTGAATCACTTAAACAATCCTACCAAATCATCCCAAAAAATGCAAAATGTAGGAAACACGATGGGTGCTAGGTTTCTCTTGTCCATGTGAGGCCTCCTCGCATTTCAAATGACAAAGGTCTACGGCACTATTTCTGTTTTGACGTGGGTGTAGGCTTTCTCTTGTTCATTTAAGCTCTATGACCTTTAAATTCAAGCTTCAAGTAAATAAATAAATAAGTCAAATAATAAAAATTCAAATATTAATTCCTCGAAACATAAATTTTACTTCTAATAGTGAGATGAAAAATGTTGCTAGAAGGTACTAGGTGAAGATATCTGGTAGAATATATGTGTTGAATGTTTGTATTGACATCCAATCTTGAGCCTTTTGGTAATTGGATACAAAATATTGTACTTTGAATGTTATAGCAAGTATATGCACATATGAAGCACGATGGATGTAAGGATTCTCTTGTCCATGTGAGGCCTCCTCACCTTTCATACGACTAAGCCATGCCATGTTTCTAATGTGACGTATGAAACACGATGGGTGTTATGTTCTTTTTTTTGAGTTAGGCTTCCTTGCGTTTCATATGACTTGAGTTTGCATTGTTTCCCTTTTGTTGTATAAAATGTGATAGGGTGTTAAGTTCCCTGGTCTTAAAGGCCTCCTCACGTTTCATATGTCTTGTGCATTGTTTTATTGAAATTGGATTTAAACTGTATGATTAGTATTTGCTTGCTCCTTCGTGACTGTAGATAAATTGACATGAGAGATTAGGAGATATTTCCTAATTTGTTTGTATTATTTGTTTTTTTTGGCCCTCAATGAGCTAATCAGAGGGGGAGTAGACCACACAGGGCTGTTAGACTGCATCTCAGAAAAGTGGATATTTCAGATGGCTAGAACTAAGTCCATTGTAAGGAAGTAGAAGGTTGATCCTAGAGGCCTTGCTTCAAAGATACATCAATCCTCCAAGCCTTCCAAACTTTCAAGGAAATCAAAGCCAAGAATAAGGTTCGCATAGCATGTGAGGTGCCTTAAGGAGATTAGAAGTGCAATGAAGGCTCTGAATAATGCAATTCCAAAGCTGTCTTTTTAGAGGCTTGTCAGAGAAATCTATGATAAGCATAGTCTACATAGTTTTAGATGGACAAGGGCAGGTTTCAACTATATTTAGGAGGCTGCAGAGGATTTTTTGATTGAGTTTTTCCAAGATTCTTATATCTGTGCTGCTCATGCACATAGGCTTATGCTTATGGATAAATACATGATTATTCTCAGGAGATTGAGATATAGGTTTTCAAAGGTCCTTGAGCTAGTCCCTCTTTCTGATGTGAAGGCTTTCAATATTTTAAATGTGCCTCCATATAGAAAGAAGAAAAATGATATTGGTTTGAAGGTTAAAGATGTTACACATGAAAATGACACAAGACAACATGAGGAAGAGGAAAAGTTCACAATAGAGCAGGGAGATAAATGGAGGGAGTATAAAAGAAAGAAGTAAGAAGAAAAGGAAGTAGAACAACTCCCATCTTTTGAAGAGGAGTTATCCACCCTTCTTGAAAGGGTTGACCCTAAGGGCTTCAATGTGTCTTACTTTTTACGTGCTGATATTAACAAGAGATCTGATATGGTATTTTTGGACTTTGATTGTGTTCAAAATCTCCACAATAAAGCGAGAGAAGTAAATGACTCGATTCTTCTTGCTGGGATGAGGTATAGTTTACCAAAATTTATTTTTACTTACTACATTTTTTTAGCAATAGAGTTTCATGTTGATGCTTACTATCTCCATTCCTTTGCTAGATGTGTAATGCATGAGCTCCCCTTCAATATACAACAAAAGATTGAGGTTCTTGATCCATCCATCTCATACTATACGAGGAAAGAGCTTGATGCAAGTGCTTTTGACCATTGGTTCAATTCAATTGACTTTGAATCTTTGGAGCTTCTTCTAATTCCATACAATGCAAAGTTAGTAATTTGATATTTTTTCAGATTTTATGAGATATTGTTTTGCTAGATTATTGAAATATTTTTATTTTTAGTTCTCATTGGAGCCTAATTGGAAGAGATTGTGTGGAGAGGCAATGTTTCCTTATCAATTCTATAAAAGGAAGCCATGAAAATGCCAAGTTGTAAGTTATATAATCTAGGGTCTCCTTGATATTTTGATCTTTTTGTTGCAAATAATCTAAATATTTTGATCTTTCTTTTGTAATAACTCTAAATTTTATTGCATTTTTGGTACAAAGTTTGCAAAAGATTGATTGAAATGCTAGAGAAAAGGCCTCCTATGCCTTCTGACTTACTTGAAACAATGCAATATAGACAAGTTGAGGTAAGTTCTTGATTAATATGGTTGGAACATACTAAGAAAATTTATTCTAAAAACTACCATAAACAAGTTTCACAGTTTTACTTTATATTATTGATTGCGGTGTTCTCATCAGGATGATAGTTACTTTTGTGGGAGAGTAATTGTAAATGCCAGAAGATTGGTTCAATTTATTTATCTCAATGATGATAAACTTATAAAGGTAATGTGAAACATACTAAACTTTAAGATAAAGTTTTATTGCAAAATTGTCCATTGTAAAAAATAACAATGAACTAAAAATATTTTCTTACAAATGTATGACAATTTACAAGTGATTGCTATACAAGTGAGCACGTTTGGTATATAAGAGCAAAGCTCTTGAAGTACATAATAGCCAATTTTATACAACCGACAAGAATGGACAATAGTGGGGGCTTGGACATTGAAGGAGAGGAGGTGCATGTAACTACATCGGGTGAAGCTATGCCTTCAATAACCAAAGCATCAAAGATAGGCAAAACAGTTGGGTGAAATGCAGGTTTCTGGAGGCAGAGGAAATTTTAGAGGCAGGGGGAGCTCTAGAGGAAGAGGTGGATGGCAGAATAGAGGTTCTGGAAATTCTGCTATTGTTTGCCATTATTGTGGCAAAACATGCCATATTGCAGCCCATTGCTATGCAAAGAAGGATGATTTTCGTAGTTGTAAATTGCAGCAAGGAAACTATGCATCGTCTTTACGATAGAATGAAGACAAAAATGAGTGTCTGTTTGTTATGCAGCATATGATGAATGCAATTACAGGAAAGGGGACACATGATGATGTATGGTATGTCGATTCAGGTGCATCTAATCATATGACCAGTCATGTTGAATGGTTTGGAGAGATACATGACTTACAAACCTAGGTTATGTGCAGACGAGTGATGATTCATGCCACCCAGGAGAGATACAGGACTTACAAAACCCAGGTTATGTGCAGACGGGTGATGATTCATGCCACCCAATTTCACACATTGAAAAGGTTCCCTTGTCCTTGTATGATGGTCAGACAAAGAGTCTGACAGATGTATTACATGTGCCATCAATTACAAAGAATCTAGTGTCTGTTGGCCAAATGGTAGAGTAGGGATTGTAGGTCCGATTCAATGCAAAAGGTTGTTTTGTAGAAGACTTTAATGATAAGTGCAGCTTGGTCGCAAAAAGAAGTAGAGTTGGCCAAATGTTCACTTTAGATGTTGGAATTCCTGAAATGGATGCTGCTATGTATGCTAAAGGAAAAGGAGTAGTTACAGATATTGAAATATGGCATAAACGTATTGGACATGTAAAAGTGCAAAGGTTGAAATTAATGCAGTCCAGAGGATTGATTACAGGGTTTCCTTCTTTTAGAGTTGTAGAATTGCATAAAGTCTGTGAAGCATGCCAGTTTGGTAAGCAAGCAAGACAACCCTTCTCGCATGATAGAGAAGTGAGTAGAAAAATACTTGATGTACTGCATACAGATGTTTGGGGGCCTACACAGAATGTATCTCTTGGTGGCAGCAAATACTTTGTCACATTTATTGATGACTGTTCAAGGAAGTTATGGGTATACTTCATGAAGGAAAAAAGTGATGCATTTGAGCACTTCAAATCTTTTAAGGCAGCTGTTGAAACAGAAACATGCTTAAAAGTAAAGTGCTTTACTTGTTGCAGGTATATCCCACAGCAAAATGGTGTTGCAAAAGGGAAAAGCAGGCATATTGCAGAAGTTGCATGGGCATTAATAGCTGAAAAGAATATGCCCAAATATTTTTGGTCTGAGGCTGTTCATACTGCTGTTTACATTATGAACAGAACTCCCACAACTGCAGTTCATGGGATGACTCCTGAAGAATGCTTTACTGGCAAGAAGCCTGATGTATCACACTTGAAGGTATTTGGCTGTGTTGCATACGTTCATGTGCCAGATGAGCTACGGAAGAAGCTTGATCCCAAGGCAGAAAAATGTGTTTTTATTGGATACTCTTTAGAGCAAAAAGGGTCTTCTACACAACAACCTTTTGCATTGAATCGGACCTGCAATCCCTACTCTACCATTTGGCCAATAGACACTAGATTCTTTGTAATTGATGGCACATGTAATACATCTGTCAGACTCTTTGTCTGACCATCATATAAGGACAAGGGAACCTTTTCAATGTGTGAAATTGGGTGGCATGAATCATCACCCGTCTGCACATAACCTGGGTTTTGTAAGTCCTGTATCTCTCCTGGGTGGCATGAATCATCACTCGTCTGCACATAACCTGGGTTTGTAAGTCCTGTATCTCTCCAAACCATTCAACATGACTGGTCATATGATTAGATGCACCTGAATCGACATACCATACATCATCATGTGTCCCCTTTCCTGTAACTGCATTCATCATATGCTGCATAACAAACAGACACTCATTTTTGTCTTCATTCTATCGTAAAGACGATGCATAGTTTCCTTGCTGTGATTTACAACTATGAAAATCATCCTTCTTTGCATAGCAATGTGCTGCAATATGGCATGTTTTGCCACAATAATGGCAAACAATAGCAGAATTTCCAGAACCTCTATTCTGCCATCCACCTCTTCCTCTAGAGCTCCCCCTGCCTCTAAAGTTTCCTCTGCCTCCAGAAACCTGCATTTCACCCAACTGTTTTGCCTATCTTTGATGCTTTGGTTATTGAAGGCATAGCTTCACCCGATGTAGTTACATGCACCTCCTCTCCTTCAATGTCCAAGCCCCCACTATTGTCCATTCTTGTCGGTTGTATAAAATTGGCTATTATGTACTTCAAGAGCTTTGCTCTTATATACCAAACGTGCTCACTTGTATAGCAATCACTTGTAAATTGTCATACATTTGTAAGAAAATATTTTTAGTTCATTGTTATTTTTTACAATGGACAATTTTGCAATAAAACTTTATCTTAAAGTTTAGCATGTTTCACATTACCTTTATAAGTTTATCATCATTGAGATAAATAAACTGAACCAATCTTCTGGCATTTACAATTACTCTCCCACAAAAGTAACTATCATCCTGATGAGAACACTGCAATCAATAATATAAAGTAAAACTGTGAAACTTGTTTATGGTAGTTTTTAGAATAAATTTTCTTAGTATGTTCCAACCATATTAATCAAGAACTTACCTCAACTTGTCTATATTGCATTGTTTTAAGTAAGTCAGAAGGCATAGGAGGCCTTTTCTCTAGCATTTCAATCAATCTTTTGCAAACTTTGTACCAAAAAGGCAATAAAATTTAGAGTTATTACAAAAGAAAGATCAAAATATTTAGATTATTTGCAACAAAAAGATCAAAATATCAAGGAGACCCTAGATTATATAACTTACAACTTGGCATTTTCATGGCTTCCTTTTATAGAATTGATAAGGAAACATTGCCTCTCCACACAATCTATTCCAATTAGGCTCCAATGAGAACTAAAAATAAAAATATTTCAATAATATAGCAAAACAATATCTCATAAAATCTGAAAAAATATCAAATTACTTACTTTGCATTGTATGGAATTAGAAGAAGCTCCAAAGATTCAAAGTCAATTGAATTGAACCAATGGTCAAAAGCACTTGCATCAAGCTCTTTCCTCATATAGTATGAGATGGATGGATCAAGAACCTCAATCTTTTGTTGTATATTGAAGGGGAGCTCATGCATTACACATCTAGCAAAGGAATGGAGATAGTAAGCATCAACATGAAACTCTATTGCTAAAAAAATATGGTAAGTAAAAATAAATTTTGGTAAACTATACCTCATCCCAGCAAGAAGAATCGAGTCATTTACTTCTCTCGCTTTATTGTGGAGATTTTGAACACAATCAAAGTCCAAAAATACCATATCAGTTCTCTTGTTAATATCAGCACGTAAAAAGTAAGACACATTGAAGCCCTTAGGGTCAACCCTTTCAAGAAGGGTGGATAACTCCTCTTCAAAAGATGGGAGTTGTTCTACTTCCTTTTCTTCTTACTTCTTTCTTTTATACTCCCTCCATTTATCTCCCTGCTCTATTGTGGACTTTTCCTCTTTCTCATGTTGTCTTGTGTCATTTTCATGTGTAACATCTTTAACCTTTAAACCAATATCATTTTTCTTCTTTCTATATGGAGGCACATTTAAAATATTGAAAGCCTTCACATCAGAAAGAGGGACTAGCTCAAGGACCTTTGAAAACCTATATCTCAATCTCCTGAGAATAATCATGTATTTATCCATAAGCATAAGCCTATGTGCATGAGCAGCACAGATATAAGAATCGTGGAAAAACTCAATCAAAAAATCCTCTGCAGCCTCCTAAATATAGTTGAAACCTGCCCTTGTCCATCTAAAACTATGTAGACTATGCTTATCATAGATTTCTCTGACAAGCCTCTAAAAAGACAGCTTTGGAATTGCATTATTCAGAGCCTTCATTGCACTTCTAATCTCCTTAAGGCACCTCACATGCTATGCGAACCTTATTCTTGGCTTTGATTTCCTCGAAAGTTTGGAAGGCTTGGAGGATTGATGTATCTTTGAAGCAAGGCCTCTAGGATCAACCTTCTACTTCCTTACAATGGACTTAGTTCTAGCCATCTGAAATATCCACTTTTCTGAGATGCAGTCTAACAGCCCTGTGTGGTCTACTCCCCCTCTGGTTAGCTCATTGAGGGCCAAAAAAAACAAATAATACAAACAAATTAGGAAATATCTCCTAATCTCTCATGTCAATTTATCTACAGTCACGAAGGAGCAAGCAAATACTAATCATACAGTTTAAATCCAATTTCAATAAAACAATGCACAAGACATATGAAATGTGAGGAAGCCTTTAAGACCAGGGAACTTAACACCCTATCACATTTTATACAACAAAAGGGAAACAATGCAAACTCAAGTTATATGTAATGCGAGGAAGCCTAACTCAAAAAAAAGAACATAACACCCATCGTGTTTCATACGTCACATTAGAAACATGGCATGGCTTAGTCGTATGAAAGGTGAGGAGGCCTCACATGGACAAGAGAATCCTTACATCCATCGTGCTTCATATGTGCATATACTTGCTATAACATTCAAAGTACAATATTTTGTATCCAATTACCAAAAGGCTCAAGATTGGATGTCAATACAAACATTCAACACATCTATTCTACCAGATATCTTCACCTAGTACCTTCTAGCAACATTTTTCATCTCACTATTAGAAGTAAAATTTATATTTCGAGGAATTAATATTTGAATTTTTATTATTTGACTTAGTTATTTATTTACTTGAAGCTTGAATTTAAAGGTCATAGAGCTTAAATGAACAAGAGAAAGCCTACACCCATGTCAAAACAGAAATAGTGCCGTAGACCTTTGTCATTTGAAATGCGAGGAGGCCTCACATGGACAAGAGAAACCTAGCACCCATCGTGTTTCGTACATTTTGCATTTTTTGGGATGATTTGGTAGGATTGTTTAAGTGATTCAGAACTAACTCATATTTTAGCAAAAAACTTACATTCTTGAGTGTTGGGTGCGTATGATGTCGATGAAACCTTCTTTACTAGCCTTGCATAGTAGAATAATTTTATACTGCAATCAAATTAGCATTGTGTTGGTGTGGTTGAGCATAGAGGGGGTTTTGTCTTCAAAACAACTCTTTTGCAGTTCAAAAATTGGGTTTATAACGAGGTTGGTTTATACGTTTGGCTGTTATAATGCATAGTTAATTTCACACGTGCGACTGCGACGACTGAAGACCGTTTTGCCTAGGAAGTTGTGCCACGTGTCACTTACGCTTTCGATATGATAGTGCTTTTATGGCTTCGATTTTTAAGTTTTTTTTTATTTTCTTTTTATTTTAAGTGCACGTCCTCCGAATTAGTGCAGCATACTTTTTAACAAACTGCGGTGATCGTTGGCATATATATATATATATATGAACACTCAAGTTCGAGTTTTGGTTACTATTCCTTTCACGAATCTTGTCTTGTCTTCGACCAATTATTTATCTTGTAAGCATCACAAGCCAAACCAAAGATATACTCACAAGAAACCATTTATTCTCAAGAGCAAGGCCTGCAAATATCAGGTATCACACTTTTTTTAATATTTTTCTTTGCAATCCTGAATTTTGAGGCATTGAAGATCTTAGTTTTTTTAAGAGGAGAAAGATACAACAAGGACTTAGAAATTATGTAATGGTTTTACTTTGTTTTTCTATCAATATTTGTCTAGTACACATGTTAAACGATGGGTTTTTTTTTATAAGTGACGTGTGAAATGTAAATTCATCAAGTTTTTTTTATAAGTGACATGTGAAATGTGATTTTGTGAATTGTGAGGTGGTTTGAATCATTATTTATGTGTTTCATGAGTCGAAAATATTAAACAAAGTTTGATTGATGAGACTTGGAATTTCATGCTTTCTCTGCTGCATAAAGTTTAATTCATTTCATTCATCTTGTATTTTCTAAATTTACTTAGCAATCTTTCTTTACTCTACTACATATGAGAAAATGTGGATTTGTATATTATGCCCTTATTTTTATTTTTGTTTTCTGGATTTTTCTTTGTGAGTAATCAAGATGACTAAAAGGAAGTTGTCTTTAGAGAGAATGAAGGAGGAGGATCTGGAGGTCACCTGTGATAAAAAGCTGTTTGATTTTCTTCATGCAACTAGAAATTCATCTAGATTTATTTACATCATAGATATGCTCAATGTTCCCTTTGATTTGCAAGAGCTTTTGAAGGATCTTGAAAACAAACTGAAGGATTTTAAGGTGTTTTATGATAGAGATGTGGAAGGCCTAGAGATTGAGGGATTTGTCCATTATAGCAATGTAATGGAAGCTTCTAATGTTGCTAGAACAACTTTGCAAACAAGGTTTATCTTTATTGATGAAGAATTCAAGAAGTTGAAAGCAAATTGCCATTTCCATCAAAATCAGCAACAATGTCTTCCTGTATAGAAGGATGTTGGATTTCTTGTATATCTTCAATATATGGATAGTTGTTCTTCAAATACAATACAAGAGAAGAAGATGGAGGATATTGCATGCAAAGACAAAGAAGTTAAAGAGAAGGGTGAAATGTTTCAGGAGGATATTGAGAACCAGTTAGTGTATGGATTTGATGTTGCTTTGTTTTAAAGTGAGAAATTACAAAAGTGGAAGAAAAGGAAATAGAGTTGAGTGCAAAGATTGAAACATGTCCTCTTGAATGTGTCCCAACATTTCCTAGTTATCTCATCAACAAAAAGAGATATGTATTGCTAAATGATATTCAACACCTTTTTTATCTTAGAGAAGGTTACTGCTTGGAAATCCTTGCTGCATGGGGTCAAAATGATAAGAATTTTATAGGTTATGGAGAGGAATTGCTAGCAACTCTTGACGTTGAGAGAGAGAATTTTCAAGACAGTTCTATAGCCTTGCATTTTTGTATTAATCAATTCGTGGAATATAAAAAGGGAGGGACACCTACAGAGGAAGAGTACTTACAAATTCCAGAGAGACTTGGTATTGATAACATGGGGTACGAAGAGAAACTGAAGTCTCCATTAGAGAAGAAACTAAAAAGTTCAATAAATCTATATGATGATAGTCTTCTTGAAGAATATGAAAACCCTAAGGTATGAAAGATAATTCTAAGATATCCATTGTGATTTATATTAGAGTATGTTATGCATTATACACAAATATTTTTGGATATTTATCTACTAACATCTTATACTATTGTGGTTTATTGTGCAGATAGAAATTGAAGTTGCAGACAACTTTCGTGGAAGAGCCAAGGGCTCAAGGCCATTGAAGCTTGGCCAAAGTCAATGCCTTGGTCATTATATTGGAAGCTTAAATAATCAAATAGTTGAAATTTATCATAGCAGGTTGTCAAGCTCTGCAAGCTTACCAATAATGGCTTTGAAGGCTAACTCCAAGGTGATTGGATCCCAAGCTTTCAATAGAGGTTCAGACAAGATAATTTTGGTGGAGAAGGAAGACGCTGTAAGAGTTTTTGGCTTCATGCCTAGATACAGTGGATCTAGGGCAGGATACTTTGGAGTTCTTGCCTCTTATTTTCTCTCCCATGTAGGAGATGCCAAGAATTTGAAGCTCCTTCCAGGCTATAGGAAACAAGAGTTCTTGAAATGTAAAGGTCTCATAGAGTGGGATGAAACAAAAGATTCCCTTAAAGGACCTAGTGAATTCCCTGAAACTAAAGACTCTTATGCAACAGAGTCAGACTAAAAGATGTTAAGGGTTTCTTGAAACCATCTTTTTCCATCTCTTTGTCTAGTTTGTAACTATTCAGAATATCTTTGCTTTGCACAAGAGTTTAAATATCACTACAAGGATTTGAGCTAGTAGCGACGCCGATTAGCGACGACGGATAGCGGCGTCGCTATTGGCATCGCTATTGGCGTCGCAACTGGCGTCGCTATTTGAGCAAATAGCGACGCCAATAGTGACGCCGCAGGGAAAAAAAGCGCGGCCGAAACCAGAGCGCCGTTTTCATTTTCTTTTCTTCGCCTTTTGAGAGCGAGAGCGAGGGAGAGAGCGAAGGCTTTGTGAGAGAAGAAGAGGAAGAGACTTGCCGCCGCCGCCGCCGCTGCCACCGCCATTGTTCGCGAAGGAGAGGAGGAGCCCTCGTTGCAAAGAGAAGCCGCCCACGCTCGCCATATCTCATTGGTGAGTCTCCCTCTCTCTTTCTTCTGTTTGTTGAAGGTTTAAATCGTTCTCTTTTGCTTGTTTAGGAGAGGAAATGAAAGAGAAGGAGAGGGAGAGGGAGAGAGAGGGAGAGAAAGAGAGGGAGAAAGAGAGGGAGAGGGAGAGGGAGAGAAAGAGAGGGAGAGAAAGAGAGGGAGAGTGCATTCTCTCTCTCTCTCTCCCTTTTGCTTGTTTAATGTCTAAATTACTTTCTTTTTTGCTTGTTGAAGAGAGGAAACGAGAGAGTGAGACAGTAAGAGAGAAAGAGAGGGAGAGGGAGAGGGAGAGGGAGAGGGAAAGAAAGAGAAAGAGAAATAGAGGGAGAGGGAGAGGGAGGGGAAGGAAATAAGAGAGGGAGAGAAAGAGAAAGAGAGGGAGGAGGGGGAGAGTGCATTCTCTCTCTCCCTCTCCCTTTTGCTTGTTTAATGTTGAATCACTTTATTTTTTACTTGTTTAGGAGAGGAAATGAGAGAGAAAGAGAGCGAGAGGGAGAGGAAGGGGAAGGAAATGAGAGAGGGATAGAAACAGAAAGAGAGGGAGAGTGCATTGTATCTCTCCCTCTCCCTTTTGCTTGGAGGATGTGTAAATCACTTTATTTTTTGCTTGTTTAGGAAATGAGAGAGAAAGAGAGATAGAGAGGGAGAGGGAGAAAAAGAGAAAGAGAGGGAGAGGGAGAGGGAGAGGGAGGGGAAGGAAATGAGAGAGGGAGAGAAAGAGAACGAGAGGGAGAGGGAGGGGAAGGAAAAGAGAGATAGAGAGGGAGAGGGAGAAAAAGAGAAAGAGAGGGAGAGGGAGAGGGAGAGGGAGAGGGAGGGGAAGGAAATGAGAGATAGAGAGGGAGAGGGAGAAAAAGAGAAAGAGAGGGAGAGGGAGAGGGAGAGGGAGGGGAAGGAAATGAGAGAGGGAGAGAAAGAGAACGAGAGGGAGAGGGAGAGGGTGAGAGAAAGAGAGAAAGAGAGGGAGAGGGAGAGGGAGAGGGAGGGGAAGGAAATGAGAGAGGGAGAGAAAGAGAACGAGAGGGAGAGGGAGGGGGTGAGAGAAATAGAGAAAGAGAGGGAGAGGGAGAGAAAGAGAGGGAGAGGGAGGGGAAGGAAATTTAAGATAATAGACTTATTGATAATGGTATGCAATGTGCTTTGCCATGGGCCACGTACTTCATCAAAATGAACCCAAAATTATTGTTATAGAAGAAGAAACCCTTAAATTGAGTATAGGATAATTTCTCTCAGGTCTTATGACTATGAGTAGAATTGATTGAAATAAATTTTATTACTATAGTTATAAAATTTCATAGATGGCGCGCATTAATTTTAAAATGGATTACTTATACTCAAAGCCGAGATATAACAAATAATTATCTACCGGGACAAACAAATCGTTGAGCATGATACAAGGCCGAGATATAACATCGGAAAATCTCTCGACTACTATATACAATGCAAGGTTTATGGTCAACTTGCAACTTGACGTACATCTCCTACATCTCCATAAAGCTATCCATTTAAGCCTCGTTTACTGTAATGTAGATAAGATGGCAAACGAAGAAGGTCTTATTGTTCAAGACCGCGAGACGTATCTTAATCAGCGTGTCCCATGTCCTTGCTCTCAATGCAAGTTGGCAATTAGACGAAAACGCCGATTGCCTATAGAACACGTACGACGATTTGGCGAGTTTCAATCTGAGATCATTGATCAGGCGATTGCGGATTTTCAGCAAACAGTAATTTGAAGTTAGCCAGCGAAGGGACAGAGGTCTCAATGGAGGAGTGGGAGTTCTCGAGGGGATGTAGTCCAAAGGTAATGAGGGGTTTAGAATGTGTCGTATCTAAATTTGCTTGCTACATCTAATTTGAGTGTTTCAATGTGCAGTACAAAATATATAGTGCAGCATGGTCGCGTGGACGGCATTTTCGGGTGGAGCGTATTGACCAAATGCGCTCCACAATGGACTGTGGTGTCATGGCAAGGTTTGAGCAAGAGAGCCGGCAACGAGCAACGGATCCGAACGGTTGTGGATGAGATGGAGTATTTTGGAAACTTGCAAAGTATTATTACGGTGGATTACCGTAGCTTCTCCATGATACTATTCGATGTGCAGTGGTTCAAAGTGGTACTTGGAGGAGCTGGAGCAACAGTTCGACGAGGTCCATTTGGATTTCTCGAAATAGATTCCGAAAAAAAATGGATGGATTTGCGCGACACCTTTGTGTTGCCGGCCCATTGTGAACAGGTACAAATAGTCATTTGCTTGCTAATTGTAATACGACATGGTTTATGTCACAATGGTTTGAAGTCGCTTTGTAAGTGTTTGTGAACAGGTAATCTTCTATCCAAACCCCCGATAACCTCGATGGTGGTATGTTATACCTTCAACTCCTCGAGGTGCGAGAGTATATGATCAAAGCGATGTTCCAGGCATAGATGAAGAAAATATGCAAATAGAGGGATCGATATTACAAGGGGTGGAGACCACCGCAAGCTTGGAGCCCGCATCGGCTAACAATGATGGAAATACAGAAGTCGTAGAATTTTCTGAGAACGAGGCAGACTCGTTCTTTTGTGGTGACATGCCTATCGACCTTCCAGTGTATGCAGAGTTGTGTCAGGAGATTAACATGGGACCATAGAATACTTCATTCTTGGAGAATTGTATTACTCAATTCGTTGTTTAGATCTTCCATAAAGGTAGATAAGATACGCATTTTAAGAGGGATTTTTCAAAAATGATTTATATTAATGTGCTTTGTATAGTTTAAATTGATTATTCTAACATCATTTTTTATCTGTGCAGGTATCGACATTTTCAGGATGAGTCGAGGGATGAGCGATGAGGAGTTTCAGGACATGATGGCACGCATATCTCCAGATCAGCTCGCGAGATTCAGAGAGATGGCAGATCAGGAGCTGTCTCGTTCTTCTTCAGGGCGCTCTGCTAGATCAGCTTCAGCTAGATCAGCTTCAGCGCGATCAGATGCTTCAGCTTCGAGCAGACGATCTCGACGCTCGCGACTTGGGCCAGAGGGAGGGACTGCGACTGCAGGAGGATCAGGGGGGGTGCTGCTGTGGAGACACGGACGTGGTGTCTCCGTCTCGTCGTTCAGCTGGAGCTGCGTCACCTCCAGGATTTGTCACACCTGTGGGGACATCCACTCTAGTTACTCTGGCTTTTGCGCAGTCGTCGGCAGATGGCACGCCTTTTGGTGGCACTCCTTTTGGTGGCACCCCTTTGAGTGGCACTCCGGGAGAGGGTACCCCCGTCGGTACACGGATGTGCAGGGGTCTCCTGGATATGCCCAGGAGTGTGGACGGAGATGGGAGAGGGCCCGTCTTAGGCATACTTCTAGGGGTTATGGATACCTAGTGGATGGCAGGTCAGGAGCCATCATCATGAATGATGAGAGGAGGAGGGTGATGGCTCGCATGAGGGAGTTGTGCCAACAAGTTTTTCGGCACAACGTCCTGGATCATTGGAGGAACATACCGGAGGGGAGCAAGGACTACATAGTAGCATCCTTGCACGAGGAGTTCCCGGTGCCAGCCGCAGTGGATAGATTCTCTACGGGCTGGATGATGGATTGCATGCGTGCATACATGTCACATAGACGATCCGACGCACGCAAGGCAATCAAGAGTGGGGCTCCAAAGCCCGAGTGGTTAGATGCAGACGACTGGCGCCGACTGAGGGAGGAGGCTACAAATTCGCCAGGACATTGGAGTCAGCAGCGGGAGGCGGCGAGGGCACGAATCGAGGCCGGATCGGTACATCATCTTGGGAGTGGCGGCCACAGGACATATTTGGAGGACTTTGTAAGTTTCTCTTTTGTTTTGCTTATTTGTTTTTTTGAGATATTCTTTGTACTGACAATCATGTTTCTAATAATTAGCATTTTGTTTTCTTTGCAGCACTCCGTTACAAATCGCGATCCGCAAGGCCTTGAGACTCGATATACAGAGAGGCACGGTTTCAGGGCATTGATCGACCGATTGTATAGACGCGGCGGCCCTGTAAGTCACTCATCTTTCTTGTCCGTAGTTACCATGAAATATTTGAATACATTATTGTATGGTGGATTGATATGTTGTTTCTTTTTCTGCAGAATCCGTTTGATGCTCCTTTGCAGCGGGACGAGATTTCGGGGGACGAGGATTTGTAGCTCGCCCTTGGATCCTTAGAGTTCACACACCTTTAGTTTTTAGTCGCCCGATCTATGTAGACATTTTCTATGTATTAGTGATATCATTTCATGATTGTACCAATCGCATTTTATGCGATATCATGTATTTATTTCATGTATCAGTTTTATGATTTCAGTATACATTCTTTTTGTTTGCAAACGCTTTGTATGCAGCAGTGGAGAAACTATTTTGTATGGCTCTCATACAGCACACAATGCTATATGTCGTAGGGCAGCTTGCTGCCCTGCCACAAATTTTTTTTTCTCTGTTACCATCGCTATTTGCGTCGCAAATTTACTGCATGCGTCGCTATTGGCGTCGCTATGAGCCTCGCAAATTCTCTGCAACCGTCACTATATGCGTCGCTATTTGCGACGCATATAGCGACGCATATAGCGACGATTCTATGGCGTCGTCAATAACGACGCTTTTTGCGACGACGTGGGCAAATTTTGTTGTTTGTATTTTCGTCGCTTTAAACGTCGCTATAAGGTCTATATCTTGTAGTGTATCCCTCTTTTCTTCTTTGGGTAATAGTGGATATAGTCCTTGCCAAAGATTATGTATTACATGATGCGATTGTGTCTTTGAGCTTGAATTTGTGCCAAATTTGTATATAGAACCATTGAAAGACCTCTAATAAACTGTTTGCTTTGTATCTTCCACCTCCATGTCTTGTGTGTCTAAAGTATTTTGGTCTTGCTTGATAATGTGATTTTTCCATACCTTGGGTTGACCAAATAGATAGAGATCCATATTTCTTAATAAAATATGGAGCATGGATGTACAAAATATGCTGCATAGTTAACAAATAAAGAAATTCAATTAGAAAACCCTATATGAGTCAGATAATAAAGAGACATACATATGCAAATTTATTACCATATAGTGAGTGAAGTGTTGATTACCCCAAGCTTCTGTCATTGCCTTTTTAAAAAGGTTCAATTGGTTTTTGAAGTCTTTGAGATCATCATCATTCCACTCTGTTTTATCACAATAAAAGAATACTTTGTCTAGTGTTTCCCAAACATTGGCTTTTCTATTTTGAGCTTTTCCTTTATCAGCATGATCCTTAACTGCATTATGTAGGCACTTCCATTGATTGTACCTAATAGTTGAGTCATTATTCCTAGAGTTTATCTTACCAAGTCTCCTATCAAAGTCTAGGAACCTTCTAGCCTTCACTCCACCAATAGATGGCTTTTTGGGTACACAATTGCCATCCTTAGACTTTTGAAGATCTGGTTCAATAACAACATTACTACCATGTAAACCAATTGTAGATAAGACTTTTTCAATCTTTTGGGATTGGATAGAGATTCTAGTGGTTCAGAGAGCTTGGATGATGAGCTTGGTATTCCTTCAATCAGGACACCAGGTGTACAAAGAGCTCATAGTAATGTAAAGGCTCCATTGAGTGATCCGGTGGTACACAGATCTAGCAGGGTCAGATACCCTGTTAAAAGATTTGGTTTTGAAGGTTATGCAGCTCACCATTATGCTTATATGGTGAAACTAGTTGAGGATGTTGAGCCCACTTGTTTTGAGGATGCTGTTGGTCATGCTCATTGGGATGCAGCAATGGATGAGTAGATGGTTGCATTAGAAGTCAATAAGACTTGGGATTTGGTACCCTTACCTAAGGGTAAGAAAGTATAATGCAGATGGTTTGGTTAGCAGGTATAAAGCTAGGCTGGTTGCAAAAGGCTATGCTCAAACATATGGCATAGATTACGAAGAGACATTCAGTCTAGTTGCTAGAATGGCAATTGTTAGATGTGCGATTGCCTTGGCAGCAGCCAAAGGTTGGAGTTTGCAGCAAATGGATGTTAAGAATGCCTTCTTGCATGGTGAATTGCAAGAAGAAGTGTATATGGAGTAGCCAGCAGGTTATGAGGATTTAGAGCATCCCACATATGTGTGCAGGTTAAAGAAGGCGCTCTATGGGCTGAAGCAAGCACCTAGAGCATGGTCTGACAAGATTGGAGAGTATCTTGTCAATATTGGATTTTGTATTTTTGCTGCTGATCACTCACATGGGATTGCTGAAGTTAAGGACTTCTTGAAGAAGAAGTTTGAGATGAAAGATTTGGGTGAGCTGAGATACTTTCTTGGTATTGAGGTGATCAGATGTGATGATGGTATATGGCTATCCCAAAGGCAGTATGGCTTGGATATGTTATCCAAGTATGGTATGATAGCATGTAAGCCTCTTTCAGTACCATTGGAGCAAAATGTGAAGTTGAGTGCTGATGTTGGGGATGAGATAGAAGACCCTACTATGTTCAGGAGGATAGTAGGAAGTTTGATTTACATGACTATCACAAGGTCAAACTTAAGCTATGCTGTTGGCCTTGTCAGTCAGTTATGCAGATGCCTAGAAAGCCTCATTTGGATGCAGTTAGACGTATATTGAGGTACGTGAAGTCCACTTTACATTATGGAATTTTTTATGAGGCAGGTAAGGATGTACAAGTCTTTGGATACAAAGATGCAGATTGGGTTGGTAGCATGTCAGACAGAAGATCTACAAGTGGATTCATGTTTTCCCTTGGTAGTGCAGCAGTTACATGGAGCAGCAAAAAGCAACCTACAATTGCTTTATCGAGTACAGAGACTGAGTATAGAGGTGCTGCTATGGCAGCATGTGAGGTGGTATGGCTGCAAAAGTTATTAAGGGATTTGGAGGTGCATGGAGATGGTCCAATTGTCATTCATTGTGACAACATGAGCAGCATATATCTAGCTAGGAATCCAGTGCTCCATGCTAGGACAAAACACATTGAGGTGCACTACCACTTTGTGAGAGAGAAGGTACTTGCAGGAGAGACTGACTTGGTATACGTCAGCACACAAGATCAAATAGTTGACATTTTCACAAAGGCATTGGGTGCACAGAAGCTTCGGAAGTTCCGAAGCTTACTTGGAGTTGTAGAGATAAGAGTTGAGCTTGAGGGGGAGTGTTGAGATGGCAAGCTCAACACATGCGGACATTGATGATGGACCGCCTGGCTAGATGGGTCCGCACGTCTACACTTAGCACATTGGTGGTTGTTATGATATTCACATGGCCACTGACTTATCACCTATTATATTTAGTTTGTTACACCTACCTACAACTGGCAAAGACATAGCACCAGTCGATTAGTGTAGTCGGTTATGCACTACTTGACTTAGTAGGCCACTTTCCTTTATGTTGTATCTTATCTATACTTTGTGTACATTGTATAGTGTGTAGAAGAAGAAGAAGAAACCAGCAAGAAAACGTTTTGGCCTCCATCTTTCTTCTTGTGTTCTTGAGTGAGCTTCCTCTTGTGTATACAGTGTGTGTTTGGCACAACAGCTCAAGCAAGTCCCCCCACCACGTGATTCTTGACAGAATTCATATTGACTAAAATATATTTAGGTTTTCTATCCCCTTGTTTGAAATATACTCTTGGACTATTTGATGCCCTGAAATTTCTTTGAGGTCTTGAAGCATTGAATGATGGATAAGTCGGCATGCTTAAGCTCCCACTTGGAGCATGATTGTTGCCATAAACATTGCCAACTTGTCCCTTTTAAAAACAACCACCATTGGCTATCCATAAATAGGCTAAAATGAAGATGCTTCTATATTTCCTTCCATAGCGCTCCGCAAGCTCAATAGGTTTGAAATGAGTGGTATGGTTTTGAACCATAACATCAATTGATAAGGAAGGCTCTAAACCATACATATACTTGTGGAGTTTAGCTGCATCACTAATGCTCTTTGCATACATGGTAAGATTGAGGAATTGGTTGGTATACTCATACACTTAGGCCTGTTTGCTCTAATCCATACCACCTTCTTGCCGGTTTTTCTTTTTCCAGAGGAGAGACAAAGACCTTAGCCATAAGTGTCTTGAATGCATCCCAATTCTCTACAAGTATGTTCTCATTCTTAATGTATCTCCACCAAGTATGTGCAAATCCATCCAAATGCAAGGAAGCAAAATAAATCTTCATATAATCAATTCTAGGGAATATATCAAAGTAAGATTCGAATTTGGAAATCCATTCCTTTAGATCATATGATGAAGTTGATTGACCATTGTACTTTGCCAAGATGATCTTATCTTTCAACTCTCTTTCATAGAAGGTTTTCTATCCCAAAATAGACTGGTCATGAGTATTATGCATGGAACCCCAAAAGAAGATGGAACTCTCCCAATAGGTGGCTAAGAACTAGTATGAAACCTTCCTGTTGGCAGAGGACCTCTAGGAAGCTGGGTATTCAACCCAAAAGCTCGAGAATTAGCACCATTCAAATTGCCCAAATAGTCATCATATCTTTGTGAGGTCTCACCTACTTTATATTGGCTATTTGGAATATCCCTTCATCTAATGATACCATGACCTTGACCATTTTTGTTAGGTAGCTTAAGTGAGACTGAGGGTTCACTGTTTGAATGAGCTTTCTCCTTAGCTTCTTTGAATCCCATTTGCATTTGCATCCATTGGGAGAATTGAGCCTTTATTTGAGCATTAGATTACACTAACTTGTCAATGAAATCCTTTATTTGGGTAGTAGAATCCAATAACTTCTCAATGGAAGACTTCCTTTGACTAGTAGACAATACCATGTGCTCCACCCTTGATAATAGCTCCATATGACATTGGGTATGCCTATTCTCATGTTCACACATGGTATTGTTGAGTGCACTAATTTCTCCATGCACTTGAGGCTCTTCAAGACCCGCTTGAGGTATATTATCCAGCATGGAATCTCTGATTTGCTATACATACTTATCTTGGGTCTTATTCTTGCCTTTATGCCCTGCCATAGTAGTGCAATCTTACAATACCCCCTGTCAAGAAATTGGGCCTTATTCTTGCCTTTATGCCCTACCATAGTAGTGCAGTCCTATATTACCGCATGTCGAAAAATTGGCTATAACATGAGCTAGGAGATTTTGATTTACAATTTTTTTGATACAAATCGAAGCCAAAATTGCCCTCTTTAAGACGAGCTATAACATATCATAACATGTCTAGGACAAAAAATTCTGCAATTCAATCTCCGAGTTTGAACTGTCCAAGCGTGCACCCTTTTTCAACATGTAAATACCCTGTTTCCACATGTAAGAGTAAAATGGTGGTTCCAAATGGCTACCAAACCCTATAGGAGGCTGAGTAGGACCTGTGAAATCTTGTAGTACCTACATATGTACTTTAGTAATGAATTTGGTACTTGCAAAGACATGTAAATACCCTATAGTGTCATGTAAAGTCCATGTTTTGCCCTATTTTGCTCCTCTTGAAGGCACTTGAGTCTTTGAAAGCAATTCAATATTCAATTCTTCACTTGCTCTACCTGTGTGAGGGATAAAATGGTAGGATAGGCTCCCTACACAGGCTTTGAATCGCCAGGAGGTGGGCAAAGTTCCCCCCCCCGGGTCAGTTGGTTGTAACCCTTTGGGATCTTTAATAGTGAGGGAGGGTCACCTCTCTTTTGTCTCACTATCTCCCCCAGCATCCACCTTTTTCCTCGGTGGGAATATCAATATGGCAATAGCATACTACTCTAATCATTTAGCAGTAGATGCATTATTGAAATATCCATTCAGCCCTTTTCATGAAATGCAATAGGATGTAAACTTGGACAAAATCGATGGGAAGAGGGTCTTACCAATGCAATTCAGTGACTCACTGATTGCTAGTACTTACCCTTTACAATATTTCAATCTTGGGTAGAGGAAATTAGCTAATTAAGTCAAGGTTATGCATCAAAACTTTGTAAATGATATCCATGATGGAACAAGATTGAAATGAATGTTGAGATTCAATGTAATAGGCTACTTTGCTTAATAGAAAGAGCACTAATCTTTGATCTATTGATCAATTCAAAGAAATAATTGACCAATAATCTCTCATTAACAAGTGGAAAAGCTAAAGCAAGTGGATTATTGAGAGATTTCAAAGATTGAGCAAGTGAAATATCTTGATTAAGCTTGAAGAAGATAATTGATGTCAGCTTCAATCTAAATAATAGAAAAGTCCTCCATAATCTATCATAAATCTTGAAAGATCCATAAGATCAATCCATATAAGCTCCAATATGGTTGAATCCATGAAGAATCAATGCCCCAGGCTTGCTTAAACACTTGAATGTCAAAGATTCAAACCTGTTGAAGAAAAACCCCAAAATAAACCTTCAATATGAGCTTCAAGATCCTCAATAGGCTGAAATCATTGCAATGTCTTCAATCTTGGAGTCCATTTAGCTTCAAAATGATGGTAGAGAAGCTTTGAAGGTCGCGAAGGCCCAAAGATTGAAGAAATTTAAACTTGGAGGTCTATGGCTATGGTTGCCCTATTGTGTTTTAGGGTTTTTAGCAAAGGGAAGGAAGACTAGGGCTCAAATCTTACTAAAACTTGCTCAAGATGTTCCCCACTGAGTGTGACAAGAGTGTTTAACCAAGTTGGAAGAGATTTGCAACATGAGAAGTGTGAAGCAAGGAGCAAGAAGATCAACACATTTTTTAGCACAATTTTCGGGCTGCAACATAGTCCATTCTCTACATCAAGTAGCTCATATAGGTGCTCTATCTAATGTGTGGTAGGAGATGAAGAATCTTTGCCACATGGTTTGGCTCAAAGAAATTGTCACTAGAGAGCAAGATTGAAGGATTTATTGGTAGAAGTAGAGGCACCATTGAAGCTTCAGCCAAAAGCTTGGGAGAGAGAAAGAGAAGCTCCACTTGAAAAGTAACCACAATTTATTTCCCTTCTAAGCCCAATTAACTCCCATTTGATCAAGTTACCTCAAAATTGCATGAAAAATTGATGACGACGTTATTTTATCTTTCCATCGCCATATCTATTCTTCGAAATCTCTAGATATAGTCTTCATCTAACTGTGGATGTCCTACAAACCTCTACTAGTCACTATCTATATCAAGTACCTGTAGTACTTGACTGGATTTGGTTTTTATGGAGAAAAATTGAACTAAAATAGAGAAAAATGGATCGAAGACCAATGCTCTGATACCACTTGTCAAGAATTGAATTGGAGAGAGAAAAAGAGGAGAGTGAAGATGCCTTGATAGGATGCTACATTGGCTAGATCCCCATTGGTGACATAGCCATTGTCCATGCCACATTTTTCCCAAATGGATATCTCTATCTTGAATGCCCTATCAAAATTTTTGTGCACATCCATCATCACCTCGAATGCAAACGATCATTCTTGTTAAAAAGGGGTTAGTGAAGTAGGTTTTTTGTACATGCTTGCGCAGAAGAATACTATATGCCATGGGGATTGGAAAAGCCATAGGAGGCAGTGAGACTACCATGTAGGAGAGCATCAAGGTAGGATTGCTACCATAGGCCAAGAAGAGACAGAAGTAGGCCCATGAAAAGTTCAAGTGCTTGAAAATGGCCTAGATCATTCTTGTTAAAAAGGGGTTAGTGAAGTAGGTTTTTTGTACATGCTTGCGCAGAAGAATACTATATGCCATGGGGATTGGAAAAGCCATAAGAGCAAGTGAGACTGCCATGTAGGAGAGCATCGAGGTAGGATTGCTGCCATAGGCCAAGAAGAGACAGAAGTAGGCCCATGAAAAGTTCAAGTGCTTAAAAATGGCCTAAAACTTATTAAGCCTTAAGATTCTAAGTATAGCTCTATAAGAAAAATCCTTTTATACTTTATACTATAATACAAATATATTTTTCTTATAACCTATCTCTTGAGTATATTTTTTATTTTTGTGTGCAAATGTCTCGGGTGTGGGTTGCTCCATGGTTATAGAGTGGGGAGGAGGGGTACAGGAGGAGGAGGAGGAAGTTTTCTAGCTCGCTTCATTTTTAGCTTGGAATGTCACATGGGGCCCTTACCACCTATTGAGTGCTCCTCAGTTGCATCTCCACTAGTCTCACACAATTCTATCTTGTTGTGGGGCCTACTATTTCTATCATTAATATTTTCCTTGGCATCATTATTTTTACAGTCCTCATCTGTACAGATGTCACCCTCATTGCTCTCTGACTCATTGTTATTGTCAACTTTCACATCCTCTTTGACTCATTATTTTTACCTTCCTCATCTGTATAGATGTCACCCTCATTGCTCTCTGACTCATTGTTATTGTCAACTTTCACATCCTTGCTTGCTTCTTCCTCTTCAAAGGAGTCTTCTTGCTCACCTTTTCAAAGTCTCTAAGGCCAATTGAGGAAGGGTCTTTGAGCCTTTGGATGGATCGGGGGGGAGGACATGGAGATGATGAGATTGAGCTACTATTGGAGTCACTCGTTGGCTGAAATTGGGAATCTCTTTGGCTTATCATGATGGAGAAGTGAAAACTTGTCCTTGGCCTTGGCGTGGTAGTGGATGTCTTTGCGTATTTTGCTTGGTGCGGGCCATGAGGTGGATTAGAAGACAAGATAACAATAGAAGTATGAAATAGAAAATGAACTCAAATAGCTATATTTATATGAAACCTAGTATAAGGATTTATGGGGTGTTTACATGCGGTTTTATATACGTGTCTATTTTGAGCCTTCTCTTTGCCTTGTCATGCACCATGCTGCATTACAAATGTATTTCGCCTTGCTTGAGAGATTTAGTTAATTTGGTAGCCTTAGCATTCTCCAATGTGATGGAGTGACCGAAGGTACATCTATAAAACCAATTGAATATTTCAACAAGGTATCTTTTCTTGATGTGACCATCTCCATGATAAGTGTTCTTAAAATATGCACAACAAGTTTGACAATGAGGATTTTCCATACCTTGGATGCTCCGCATTTCCAAAGATCCATATTCTCTAAAAAATGTGATCTATGAGCACATAATATGTACTGCAAAGGCATGCAACATTGACATTAGATTTGGAATGTCAACATATTCAAATATTACAGAACATGCAAGTAGTAGAGTTGAAGGTGTACCATGTAGTGGGTTATATTGGTTTCTCCCCATGCATTGATAACTAGCTTTATAAAATAATTGACCATTGTATGAAATTTAACTTGAGTAGAATCACCATTAACCACTGTATGAAATTCAACTTGAGTAGAATGATTTGTTGATGGTTTTAGCATTATACACCCTAGCTTATCCAAAAAAAGCTAAGGGATTCTTAAGACTAGGTTGCTTTCCAAATACTTATTGCATTTGCATAAATCTTTCCACAAATCCTTACTTTGATGGCTTGCTAGTCATATTGCTAAAAAATCTCTTTGCCTTCATTCCACTCATTGATGTTTTTTGTGCTATGTCATAAGTTAGGCTTGATGTTTTTAATCATTTTAATCTTTACCTCACCTCCACATATACCTAATGAATTTAATAGTTGCTCAACTTTCTCAATAGATGCTTCATGTCTAGAGAGAGGCTTCATTGTGAAGTAGACATAGACACAATATGTGGGTACAATGATAGTGTACCACTTAGGTTTTTTAGATAAGGGCACATTCACACTTAGTGTGGGTGTGGGCATAGTGGCCCTTTATTCCCAACAACCTCCCTCATAAATACAACATGCCTAAAGGTAGATGAAAGAATAAGCTAAGTCTAAGTATGTACAAAGCTGAAAACCTATACCTATCCAACTACCATCATCTGTCGGTGCCAGCAATGAGCAAACCATTTTTCTAGAAGACCCTTTGTGAGAAGGTTTGTAGGGTTATCATCGATATGTACCTTGATAAACTCGATGCTTGTTGTCAAGTACTTCTATGATAATGTGATACTTCACCTGTATGTGCTTTGTGCTTGCATGAAAGGCATGATTTTTTACTAACAGGATAGCACTTTGACTATCACAGTGGAGGACAGGAATCTTTGTAATGCCAAGCTCTCCAACCAAACGTGAAAGCCATATGGTCTCTTTGCATGCCTCAAGTGGTAGCCACGTACTTTGCCTCTGTAGTAAACAATGCAACATCCTTATGCAGTGTGGATATCCAAGAGACTGATCCTCCTGTGAAGGTGAATACATACCCTAAGTGTTGAGTGTTGAAATGACTTGTTTTTTGGATGATTTTTGTTGTTTTTGAGAGCTGAATGGTTGATTTTATGGGATGATTGGTTGATTTGGAAGTGGTTTGAGAGTGTTTTAGATGATATTGATTGTGTTTTGGAAGTTCATGATGTTTGTTGATGGTTCTGTGATGTTTTGATAGGTTCTGAATGGTTCTGTATACCTTCTGTTTTGTTCTGTTTTGGTCTGTTTTGTTCTGATTGTCTTCTGTGAAGAGGAATGGAGTATTGATTGATGAAGAATGAGATATTGTGAAAGCTTATTGAATGTTTTGTGAGAGTTTGGAATGAGTTGAGAATGAGTTATGAGGTTTTGATGACCTTCTGTAACCTTCTGTAGGTCTTCTGTAGAGCTTCTGCTTCTGTTCTGTCTCTGTTCTGTTCTGTACTGTAGCTGTTCTGGTACTGTTCTGTAGACTGTTCTGTATGCTTCTGTAAGTGTTCTGTGGAATGTATGTGTGACTTTGGGAAAGTTTTCTAGCCTTGGAAAGAGGTGAATACAAGTGCAAAAGAGCTGAAGGAAGTGGAAGAAGTAGCTGCTGAAGACTCAAGAGAAGACTAGAGTGAAGTGACAGTAGTGAGCGGTGAAGAGACACTGTAGTGGCTCTGGTGACCCTTCATATCAGACATACCTCTTGGGAGGGGTATCCACGACCTAAGAGTGATTATTGAGAGTAATTTTGAGAGATTTTAGTGAGGATATGATGTATTATTGATAGAGTGAGAGAGAGAGAGTCAGAGATAGCCAATTCTACTCAACCAGAGTGATTGTATATGAGAGATTGAGAGAGAAGACTATGAAGATATTGAAGTTGAATACTATGTGATGTATTTCCATTTCAAGATGGTGTATTTCTTTGCTTTCTTTGTTCTATTGATGGATTTTGTGAAGATGTTGAAGAATATGGTTGATTCTATTAAAATCCGTGGGAGATTTACATGATGCTGCATGAAGAATTGTTGTGCCTGGTGTTCTTTTCTTCATTGTGATCATATGAAACATGATAAACAAGCTTGTTGATGTTACAAGATAGATTTTCTTGCAAGATAATTCCCTTTTCCTTGGTGTTCCTCTCGGGGCTCCATGTTTTTGGTGCGCAGCCGGGGAATCTTGCCATCAACAAGCACCAAAAGAGGCTGAAAATGAAGGAAGTGGCATTGCCAAGAAGAGAAGAATTCAATGGATGTTTGTAAAGTTCCTTCTTCCACTGAAGAGTTGGAATTCCTCATAATCAAAGCCACTTTCCACAAGAAGTTCATCCCACAATGGCGGAAACACATCACCATCATGATGCATGCTCTATGTGGTGGACAGTTTCCTCTTCTTGTTGAAGCAGCAGAAACTTGCATCTTGGTGGCAAACTGTTTGGGAACAAACTGAAGAGCAGAAACAGAGAGAATGAACATCCATGGAAGATTTGGCATTCATTGAGAAGTTTCCAGACAACATCAAGTGGGAGATTGTGAAGAAGCTTCAGGAGTCTTGCAACCCACTGGAAGCTGGTAGACAGAGTGTTTTTCACAATATACACTGTTGAAACCATCAGAAGCTGGCATTACTATGATGATGGCACCACCACAATGCTCAGACGTATGCATTTTGACACCTTCAGAACCGAATACCTTCCTCTGTGCAGTGGCATGAAAGCAGAATTCAGGGACGTTGAAAAGAAAGAAGTAGAAGAAATGTTGGCAAGAGAGTCCTACAGAGATTGAGGCCTTCTGTTAACCCTCTGTGGAGCACTAACAACATAGTGGAGTCAACCCCCTGATGAATGACGCAATAAAAAGGCAAGCGTTGGAACGAGTCCAGAGGTACGTGAGAAGAGAGAAAGCAAGAATCAGAGCCGAGAGCGAGCTCGCAGCAGAAGCCGCCTTTGACGCCCTTGCGAAACTCTTTACAGAAGTCCCAATGGCACATCAAGCCCTTCCTCCTCCTGTTGGAGGTCCACTTCCAAGCCAGATCCGTCCTGGAAATATTGATGACAGACCAGCGAATGTAGTCCCATTGCCAGTTTTTAAGGGAGAGTACAATGAAGACCCCGATCTTCATGTAGCAGAGTTTATGGTAGCATGTGTGGCTAACAATGCCAGAACCCCTGAGCATTGGTTAGCAATATTCCCCGCCACTTTCAAGGGCGCGGCGTTTCAGTGGTATGAGAGACAAGCAGCAGGAACTTTTGGCACATGGGACGACCTGAAGTTGGCCTTCCTCACTAAATTCAGGCGTGAAGGTTTTGAAGAGCGGATGAGAGAGGAATTTATGAACCTAAGTCAGTCCTCTGGAGAAAGAGTGGAAGCCTATGTCTCACGAATGGAATCCATCCTGAAGAGATGGACTAACCATAATCTAGATGATGGCATTCAGAAGGGAGTGTTTCTCAGAGGATTACAACCAGAAGTCCGTAAGTTTGTGGAGCTGCAAAGACCAGCCACACTACAAGCTGCAACAGAAGGAGCAAGACTGTATGATGAAGTGGAAGCTAGATTGGCGATGAATACAGGAAGAGGAGTCCTACCTCCTCTGGTGCCAGGAATGATGTACCCACCAAATGCAGTTCCAGGGACTGTTCCCTACCCCTACCAACAGATGCCCCCGGTATCACAGTACAGTGCACCAAATCCACAGTGGCCACAATCCATGCCTCAAATGATGGTTCAACCACAACAACAATGGTCCCAACCAATTTCCTCAATGACAAATCAGCAGCAACAGTGGAATCCTACCAACTGGAGCCAACAGCCAACAGTTCAAACAGGAGCTCTGAATCAGAACCAGAACAGAGACCCCTCTGTACCAGCCCAACCCGTTTATGCAGTGATTACAGAGACTCCTCAAAACCCTCCTGCCAGTACGTCCGGAGGAGAAAGCTTGAAGGATTATTTATCCAACTCAGTTGCAAACATTAAAAAGGAGTTGATGGATGTGATTACAGAACAACTACAGACGTTGAAAGTGAATACCGCAAGCATATCCAATGTTGCGGGAGCAGGAAGAGATGTGATGTGGTCAAATACTTGGTGTGGTAAGTGTCATCAAGCAGGCCATTTAGCCACTGAATGTACACGGAAACCAACCATTCCTGGGGCCTTCTGTTCCTATTGTTTGTGAAAGAATCATACAGAGGACATTTGCTCTCTGAAGGAGATGCATGATACGAGAAGGAAGGAAGAAGACACAAGATTCAACTTGCTGGAATCCAAAATGACAACACAGGATATTGGACCCAAGCCTAGAGAGTTTGGTCCTAATTTTGGACCCAGAAGATTTCCCTCTCAAAGTTACAGAGGAAGACAGTCTGGCGGTGGTCAGAGATCAGAAGTGGAGTGTTACAGATGCGGAGAAAAGGGACACATCTCACCAAATTGTCCAAATCCTCGAAGGTCAGTGGATTACAAGCCCTTATGCAGTCGATGCAAAGGAGAAGGCCATACTGCAAAAGACTGTCCAAGCCCAGCCCCAGTGAAAAACAGTGCTATTGATAGTCCGTCCAAGGCCCAAGAGCCTACCTCCAATTTGGTAGAATTGGAAGTTGCTGCCATCACGCGTGCAAAGCAGAAGGAACCACCTATCCAGAAAGAAAATAACCCCCCGGCCAGAACAGTGAAGTTCAATCTTCCACCAGAAGAATAGAACAGAACAGAGCCTAACAGTGCCATACAGAGCCCTACAGTGCCACAGAGAGTTACAGAGATAGTTACAGAGACAGGACCAGAGGTCCAGGATACAGAAGAGGAGGAAGTGCCACAAGTGGCAGAAGAAGCTCCTGTAATTCCTCTGATGGAAGAAAGAGGGAAAATGAAAATGGGTGTTGCCCCATTCCCTAACCGATTAGAGAAGCCAGTGGATCCTATTAAGGAATACGATCTGGTTAGAGATCTAGATACCTTTAAACCAAACCTCACATTCCGACAATTATTGATGTTGTCCCCCAGTTGCCGGAAAAGATTCAAAAGTATACTGACAAAAAGACGTGGTTTAAGGATTGCTCCCTCAACAGTAACAAAGTCCAACAAGGCTCCAGAGTCTGTAAAAGAAGTGGATGTGGCTAATGCTTTCCTAGATCCGGGTACTCCAGAGACTGGCGCGTGGATAGAAGGCTGCTTCATTGCAAATGCACTGATTGATGGTGGTTCATCAGTGAACATTATGACGGATGTGACGATAAAGGATCTAGGCCTACAAGGTGTGCAACCCACCCAATGGCTCATCAGACTGGCGGATCAGAGTAGAATCAAGCCTTTGGGCATTCTTCCATATGTGAAGACTACTGTGGCTGGAAAAGATTATTGGCTGACCTATTTGGTGGTGAAGCCAAACTCTTATGGTACATCCTATCCCCTGTTACTGGGCAGACCATGGCTTTTTGAAGCCCGAGCAAGGACGGATTGGTTCAAAGGAACCTTGACCTTGGGCAGAGGACCCAACAAAGTGGTGCTGAAACTGTATGGTTCTCAAAAAGGACATGGATCCACCTCCTTGGAATTATCTTCTGAATCCCCTAACGAGGCTACAGATGGAACATCAGCAGACGAAGATGCTGTCAAACAGATCCTTCCCAAGAAAACAGTGGCACATTCTTTAACAGTGGATACTGTAAGCCGACTTCCAAAAGATGCAAAGCCATTATCAATGGGTGAATACTTCCTGCCTGAATCAGGAATGCCTTCTGAAATCACTTCTGATAGTGAGATAGAAGCATGGATGTACTGCTCTCCCTGTTACATGGCCACAGCAGAAGCAGAAGCAAAAGCAGAGACAGAGGCAGGAGAGGAACCAGAGAATCTGTTCTTCTGTTACAGAGCTCCTACAGAGACAGAAGCAGAAGCAGAAGCAGAAGCAGAAGCAGAAGCAGAAGCAGAGACAGAAGCAGACGCAGAGACAGAGACAGAGACAGAAGAGGATGGATATGATATGGACGAAGAAGATTATGAAAGTGAGCCAGAAGAATCTATCCCACCTGAAGAGGATACATTTGAGGAAGAAGTTCCAGAAGCATCAGAAGCCGATGAGCTCATGCTATGGGACAGCATGGTGATGGTACCATTTGGTCTGGTAAATGGATCTTCTCATATGCAAAACCTTTATAAGGAATGGATTAAGAAGAGCAAGCCGTCTTTCAGCAGTGGCTCCTGCCATCCTAACCTATCCTTGCCAAAGAAAGATGATGATGATGCACCGTGCCAACAAGCACCAGTCCCACAAATCCAACAGGCATCAGAGGGTCCCTGTTATGTGACGTTCCTGGATGTGTCACCTTCAGAAGAGGAGTCCTCAAGCCAAGAGATAATTAATTTTGACACCAAACCCGAAACAGCTCTAATCCCATTTCAACATCTTAAGAAGCAACCTAAGTCTCCACCAAAAGAAGAAGTTGGTTCTAGTGGGACATCAGAAGAGGACATCACTCCCTTGAAGGAGTCGGATCTGTATCCAGAAGCAGTCCGTGGGACCTTCATCCGTGAAGTAGAAGGTGAAAGGCAGTTAACCTTTGTGGATGTAGATGGCACTGAACGCCACTTGAAGGTGGGTAGCAGCCTCCCAGAAGAGGAGTTGTCAACCTTGTACAACTTGTTGAAAGAAAATTTGGATGTGTTTGCATGGTCTTACAAAGACCTAAAGGGGATTGATCCCACAATATGTCAACATCATATTGACTTGGAGCCTGATGCCAAGCCAGTACGGCAACGACAGAGGCGAATGAACCCGAATTATTCCACATTGGTGAAAGCGGAGCTGCTGAAGCTTCTGGAAGCCGAGTTCATCTATCCAGTGGCAAATAGTGAATGGGTTTCACCCATCGTGGTTGTACCCAAGAAGAATGGCAAATTGCGAATATGTGTGGATTTCCGAAAGCTTAATTCCAAGACGAAGAAGGATCATTTTCCTATCCCTTTCACAGACCAACTGTTGGACACAGTGGCAGGACATGAGCTTTATTCTCTTTTGGATGGATTCAGCGGATACAACCAAGTCCAAATCGTAGAAGAAGACCAATCCAAAACAACTTTCACCACAGAATGGGGGACCTATGCTTACCGAGTGATGCCATTTGGGGTCTGCAATGCCCCTGCTACTTTCCAACGAGTCATGATGGCTGCATTTCAAAATCATCTGCACGACTTTATTGAGGTATATTTAGATGACTTCTGTGTCTATAGCTTGATCTGTGAACACTGGGAACATCTGGAACAATGCTTTGACCGATGCCGGGAGTATGGGATTTCCCTCAACCCTGACAAATGCATCTTTGGGGTTTCTTCTGGAGTCCTGTTGGGCCACATTGTCTCTGCACAAGGGATATCAACAGACCCTGCAAAGATCGAAAAGATTGCAGCTCTGACAGCACCCACCAACCTCAAACAGTTGAGGGGATTCCTAGGCCATGTGGGTTACTACAGAAGGTTTATAGCCCATTTTGCAACAAAGGCAACTTCCTTGCACAAGCTTCTGAGGAAAGATGCAGAGTTTACTTGGACGGAAGAATGTGACAAAGCCTTCCACACTCTGAAGCAGTGTCTGATAGAGGCACCCATTCTGCAACCTCCTGATTGGACGAAAGAGTTCCATGTACACACTGATGCATCAATTGAAGGCTTAGGTGCTGTCCTCTGCCAGAAGGGCTCCTCGAAGTTGGATCAACCGATCTATTATGCAAGCTGAAAAGTCACTGATAGGGAACGAAACTATACAGTGACAGAGTTGGAGTGCTTGGCAATGGTGTTTGCCCTGGAGAAGTTTCGCCATTACCTCCTATCTACCCACTTTAAATTTTATGTGGATCATGAGGCCCTGTCCTTCTTGATGAACAAAGCAGATGTGAAAGGACGATTGATGAGATGGCTCCTTTTATTCCAGGAGTTCGACTTTGAGGTGATTACTAAGCCTGGTCGTTCCCATGTTCTGGCTGATCATCTGTCGCGTATCCCACAAACTGCAGACGAGGAGCAAGATGATCCAGACCTCCCTGATGCTTCCCTATTCTTGGTAGAAACTGTCACTCCCTGGTATGTGGACATTGCCAATCTGCTGGCAACCCAACAGTACCCTCCTGGTATCTCTAGTCAGGAAAGGAAGAAGCTCATGCTAGAATCAGCCCCATACACCCTGCTAGGCGGTGCACTGTACAAGAAAGGCAAATATGAAGTACTCAGAAGATGTGTTGCAGGGGATGAGATTGGGATTGTTCTGAAGGCTTGCCACGACGAGCCATGTGGAGGTCACTTTGCAGGAGAAGCTATGGCCAGGAAGGCTCTGCTAGCAGGTTATTGGTGGCCTACAATTCACAAAGATTCCTATGATTACTGTAAAAGATGTGATGCTTGTCAAAGAATGGGGAAACCCACGAAGACAAGTGCCATGCCATTGCAACCTATCCTTCTGTTGAAGCCGTTTGAGAAGTGGGGCATTGACTTCGTAGGTCCGATCGACCCTCCCACCAGAAGGAAACAGAACAGATACATCCTCGTATGTATGGATTATGTCACAAAGTGGTGTGAAGCTAAAGCCCTAAAGCAGGACGATGGTAATAGCGTAGCCCTGTTCATGTACGAGAATATCATCACCCGTTTTGGTAGTCCCTTAGAGCTGGTAAGTGACAGAGGCACTCATTTCCTTAACAAAGTCATGGAAGAGTTGACAGAGTTGTATAAGATCCGCCATCGCAAGTCCACTCCTTATTACCCCAGAGCCAACGGCCAAGTCGAAGTCACCAATCGCATCCTCTGCTCGATTCTGACAAGAACAATTGCCGCACATCGTCGTGATTGGGACGATCGACTTACAGAGGCCCTCTGGGCGTACAGAACCTCCCATAAAGCAGCAACGGGACATACACCCTTCCAGCTGGTGTATGGAACAGAAGCTGTTTTTCCTGTTGAATTGGAACTACCCTCTTTGAGAGTGGCTATCAAAGAGCGTTTGGGGGATGATGATTCACTGCAACGCCGTCTCCTGCACTTGGAATGTTTGGACGAAATTCGCAGGATGGCTCTACAGTGCATGGAAGCCACGCAAGCTCGACGTAAGGCTTACCATGATAGTTTCATCAAGCACAAGGAGTTCAAAGAAGGTGATTTGGTCCTAGCCTATGATTCACGCTTTGGCAAGTTTCCTGGCAAGCTCCAATAGCGGTGGATGGGCCCCTATAAGGTACTTGCAGTCAACCCTAATGGTTCTGTTCAAGTGCAGACCGTTGATGCCTCTGATGATCCCTTTCTGATTAATGGATATCGCTTGAAGAAGCACTTCCCTCCTTGGGGATCTTGACAATTACGGACACTTGATCCTTTCCCTCATTGGCGCGGCACTGTACTTCTTATGATGTTACTTCTGTTAGCCGTTCTTCAATCACTCCTGATGAAGTGGACGCAACCCTCTGTCCCCTCCAAACCCCCTTCCAGTCTTGATTTCTTATCCTCTATTTTCCACCAGCGACAGTGGCGAGGTGGGTTCTGACAAATGGTCTCTCTACCATTCCCTTGCTCAATATTGAAAAGAAAAAAAAAACATATCGGTCATGGGAGAAAAGGACTAGGTCCCTGTCATGCCGACCTCTTCTTCGAGAAAAGGTGGAAACACCCTCGGGAATAGGGGAAAATAAGAAAAAGAAAAAGAAAAAAAAACCAAAGAAGAAAAAAAAACAAATAAACAAAACTGTTATGAGAGAGAAGGAAGAACTTCCCTGTCATAGCAGGCCTCGTTCCAAGAAAAGGTGATAAACACCCTTGGGCGAGAAGCTGGCTGTGGAAAAGGTGGTAACACCCAGCAGTCCAGAAAGTGGATTCATTGATTGATATCCCTCGGATCCAATTCCGACACTACCTCCCTTGGTACGCTGTGTCCTGGGTCTCTTTGCAAAGCGACTACCTGTCCTCTAGCAGACGCTATGTTCCTGTCCAATACAACGTTCGATTTGATGGCTACCTCCCAGGGTACGCCTCTTCAACAACTGATGACGCAATCTTCATCGACAAACAATCGAGTGATGTGAGCTTTCATCCTAACCGGATGGGGATGTGAGTATGGGCTGCCCTCTTATAACTATCAACAGAGAGTGAGACAGAGGGTGGGGCGAGAGACCAATCTTTTCCCTTCAAATCAAATGAGAGGTGAGAAGTGTGAATGAAGTGTTGCACGCACGGGAGGGGCCTCTCAATGTACAAAGCACAATTTGTTTCTGTGCACTGCACTATAAGGCTCCCTGGCCTTCATTCTTGCACTGTATGCCGGCACAGGGCGGGATGCACTGTTGCACCATCAACTGCGCACAAGGCATACACCCTTTGCACAAGCGACTGTGAGGATTACATCAATGGGTTTCAGGAAAAGGCTGCCCTCCTGTATCTATCCATAGAGCGTGAGACAGAGGGTGGGCTGAGTGTGACTGGAGTTTCTTCAATCAATTACCGAGAGGTGAGATTGAGGGACGTTACGACACTTGGAGTCAGGTATGTTCCACTTTCCCTATGCACCCACGGGATGGGTCTTTACCGTCAACACAAGACACATCACCCTGTTCTGTACACTGCACTGTAAGGCTCCCTTGCCTTCCTCCTTGCACTTATGCCAGACGGGTTGGACGTACTAATGCACCATCAAATGTGCACCCTGGCATACTCCTTCGCACCATTTTCCCCTTGTCGATTCCTCAACCGGGTATGAGATATGGGTCTTAATCCTTATTCTTCAAGAGATATTAGTCATGGGGCGAGTGACTGTTCTTTCATTCCAATTGAGTGATTGTGAGTTGAGTGTAGTATCCCTCATCATCGACGAATTTTCTGCGAGTCCTTCCATCAGCTACCTCCCTGGGTGCTGCCGCGTGGTCCCTGCCATGACGAACGTGTGCTGTAAAGATGCCTTGGTACCTCCTGCAGTCGACAACAACACTGGACGTGCCATCGACACTCAACCTTGATTCTTGACGAAACGGGCCAAGTTTTTCTAACCCTACAACTTCTGTTTCTTAGTGATGGTCATGTTTTAAGTGTGGGGAAGTTAGTGGATGGTCTTGGCGTGGTCCTAGGTCCCTAATGTTCGGTTAACCCTATCCGTTAAGGTCTTAAGTGTGGGGACGCGTCCCTGCACGTCTATGTTGTATACCCCTCTGCATATGCCTTATCTTGCTCATGCATGTATGCCATGACTTGCTTTTACCCTAATGGGACCCCTTTCCACCCATCCGGTTATGTTTCACCCGCCCTTGGGGCTGTTTCCTTGCAGTTTTCCTTCATTCTTTGATTTTGAGGTCTTTCAATGTGAATGCACCCTACGTTCACCAAAGTCCTCATCCAACCTTATAGCCATGTTCCCCCCTGTTCCGGTGCACAGTTTTCGCGTTATTAATTTTTGAAGCATTTTGCGCAATTTAGTCGGTTTTCCATGTGAACGCGCTTTTCTTGTTTCGGAACCATGATCTGACATCATAGCCCTGACAACCATTTTTCCCTGACATTTTTCCTTTTTACTCCGAGTCATTCTGATACACGGTTTGTCCAATATTAATTTTCCGGTTTTTTAAGACTTTTTCGTGTGTATTTTTGACATTTTTCCATGTGAACCTGCCCTATTTGCATCGGAATTCTAATTTGATTTGACAGCGGTGTCCCCTGTGCCTTCCCCCACCTTTTTCCTTTTTCCTCCACCCTTTTTCGACTTCTGGATTTATTATTATTAATTTTTACATGTGTTTTCGAGAGTATTTTTGGTGTTTTTCACATGTGAACCCCTCCTCCTTCCACCAGAACTGCGGTTTAACGTGATCGCCCTGTGCCATTCCTTCCTGCGGATATTTTTCCTTCTTACTGCATGTCTTTCCGGTGAACGGTTCGTCCGATATTAATTTCCGATCCCATTTTCGGGTTTATTTTTTGGGTTTTTCCCATGTGAACGCGTCTTCTCTCAGTCGGGATTATGTTTTGATGTGATAGGATTGTCGGGCACATCTTTCTGCACAGTTTTCCTTTTTTCTGCACCTCATTCCGATGCACGGATTTTTCGATATTAATTTTTAAATTGCGTTTTTGGTTCGTTTTTTGTGTTTTTTGCACGTGACCGCCCTTTACCCCTCCCGGAACCTCCGTCCCATATTTTCCTTGTTTTCCCCCTGTCGTCCTGCCCACTTTTTGTTTTTACGCTATTTCGTTTTGACGTCCGGATTGGGAGTTATTAATTTTTCTTTATTTTTACGTTTTTCTCGCGCCCGTTTTGCGCGTGAACGCGCCCTTTTTCGATTTTACGAATCTCCACGCGCCTCGGTCGTGTCCGCATAACCCGTACCGTCTTCCCCGCGCCATTTCAATCCCGTCACGGCAAATTTTTTTACCCCGCCCCGCGCACGTGCGCGGGACGGGGGTACGCACCCATCCCTTCCCACCCTTCCCCTTCCTTCGGGCACCCCCTATCGTCCTTGGACCCCTACCCCGCCCATAACCCCACCCCTTCCCCCCCAACTGCCCACCCCATGGCCCCCCCCATGGGCCCCCACCCCTTCCCCCCCAACTGCCCACCCCTTCCCCCCAACCGCCCTTCCCTCTCTCTTTCTCTCTCCCTTTCTTTCTCTCTCTCTTCCTGCATGTTCTCCTCCTTCCTTTGCCTCCCTCCCCCCCCAGCGCAGCCTCTCCTCCTTCCTTTGCCTCCCTCGCCCCCCCAGCCTCCCTCGTCTTCTTCTCCCCTCCTCCACCCCCCAGCGCCCCCCCAGCCTCCCTCGTCTTCTTCTCCCCTCCTCCACCCCCCAACGCCCCCCCAGCCTCCCTCGTCTTCTTCTCCCCTCCTCCACCCCCCAGCGCCCCCCAGCCTCCCTCGTCGTCTTCCTCCTCCCTCGCCCCCCCAGCCTCCCTCGTCGCCTTCCTCCTCCCTCGCCCCCCCAGCCTCCCTCGTCTTCTTCTCCCCTCCTCCACCCCCCAGCGCCCCCCCAGCCTCACTCGTCTTCTTCTCCCCTCCTCCACCCCCCAGCGCCCCCCCAGCCTCCCTCGTCGCCTTCCTCCTCCCTCACCCCTCCTACCCCGCCCGCGCCTACTCCCTCCCTGCCCGCCAGCGCCTGCTACTCCCTCCCCGCCCGCCAGCGCCTCCTCCTACTCCCTCCGCCAGTGCCTGCTACTCCCTCCCCGCCCGCCAGCGCCTCTCCTACCCCCGCCGCCTGCTGCTCCCTCCCTCGGCGCCCGCACTTCCTCTCCCCAGCGCAGCCTCCTCCTCCCTCCCCCGTCCGCCTCTCCTACTCCCGCCCGCAGCCCCTTCGCCACAGCAGCCGCCGTCGCGCCTCCTTCCTGTGGACAGTCGCCGCCGTCGCCGCCGCGTGGAGCCGCCGTCAGCCGCCGATACGTCTGCCACCACCTCCCTTCTCCTCCCCCACCCCCACCACCACTTCCTCTAACCCTCCTCCTCCACTAACCCTCCTCAGGTTAGTCACTAACTTAATTTCAGTTAACTAACCTAATTAGTGTTAATTAACCCTAGTTACTAAACTAACCTAACTAGGTTCAACTAACCCTAACTTACCCCTAGCTAGGTTAGTGTTAACCTAACTATAGTTACCCTAGACTAACCTAACTATAGTTACCCTACACTAACCTAACTATAGTTAACCTAGACTAACCTAATCATAGTCAACTTAATTAACTAACCCCAACTTAGTTAACTTAACTTAGTTGATTCACCTACCTAGTTAGCTAACCTAGCCTAGTTGACTAACCTAAGCAACCTAGACTAACCTGACTTGCTTTAGGTAGACTAACATGACTTATCCCACTAACCAGACTTACTTGACTTATGCCTAACTGACTTATTTGATTAATGTGATTTAGGTGACTTAATTAATCACTACATTAAATTTTCCATAAAAAAAAATTTCAGAAAAAATTTTAAAAATTCCTTTTGCCTTTTGCCAATTTTTGGAAATTTGTCTGCTGGAAATTGCCTACCCTATAATTTCTGAAAATTCCACATTTCCTAAATTTACCCCTAAATTGCCAATAAATGTAGAAAATTCATTTAAAAAATTGCAAAAAAATTCTAAAAATTTCTAAAAACATTCTAAAAAAATTCGCCTCACCTCCCTTGCTCATTTTCCATTTATTCAACCATAAATAATCACAACTAAAAATAAAAATAAATAAATAAAAATAAAAAAAACCAACACAAACCAAATCAACACATCTGCTAAGGTGTTGTCATTGTTGTTTCATCAGTGCTCTTTACTTTTCCTTTACTGGAACTCTTCCGTGCGCATTCCTGCATTACATACACACCCCTTCCAGGTATTTATTTTATGTGCTTTATTTATTTTTATTTTTCCCCTTAATCACAAATTAATTGATAAAATGAACCTTTTAATTCACCCACAGTTTCCACGCGCATTCGCGCTAAACACACAAATTTTTTAATTAAAATCAACCAGCCGTTCACTTAGCACACGCTACATGCGCTAAAGAGGCACTTTAAATTTTTTTAATTAAAATGAACCAGCCGTCACATGAGCACGCGCTGGCAAAAAAGCGCTCCACATCACCTTAATTTGTAATCAATGAATTTGCATTTAGAGACCCAGTCGGGAATCGAATAACTGCACCGCTTAACCTAATAATTGGTAATTAAATAACTAATAAGGAACCGCCGTTTTCTTGTTAAGGTTTATCACCTAATAAAAATTCACCCATTTTTAATAATTGATTACAATCAACCCTTCATTAAATTAATTCCCCCCTCACTGCACTTAATTCCCCTTTTTAATGAACCATTTCGTGGGATGGGTATGCGCAGTCCTTAGAGTTGTTTTCCATGGTCCAGTCTTGGTTCTATCAACGATGTAGTTTTGATATGTGTCGGATAGGGTATGGTTTTGGTTTTCTGTCTTAGTTACGGTTACGAGTACGGTATGCAGTTTTTTCTTTTCTTGCCTGATACGGGGTTCAGGGTGTTTGTCTGATGCATCGCATGAAGCTTTCGTTCGCATTTGTCCCAAGGTCATGTCAAATTTTTTTAGGATGTGGTTTGCTTGGGGTTAGTAGGTCGAGTCACGTTTTATTGGTAATTCTCTTATCCTTGGTTTTTTGTCTGTTGCTTTGCAGGCATTCTCCTTGATTGTCTGTGTTTGTGGTGTGTGTGTAACCATCTGAATGGCGCCTTCTTATGCTCCTCCCCCTATCCAGTACGTCCCACTAGTTAGTAGGGATTACTCGTCCCTACTTACTTTTGAGCCCCTCACGAAGGCAGGACTTGCTGCTTTTGTGGCCACTCCTTTTCCATTACTTCCAGAGGATCCGTCCTTATGTGATGAGTTCCTGGCCTCTTACAGTAAGAAGACAGGCGTAGTCCACGGAATGTCTATGACATTGACGTCTCGCGGCTTAGGGAAGGCTCTGTCTCTTCCCTTCAAAGGAGAACCTTTTGTGACCACTCGTCAGCTCTTTTCTAATGAAGAGATTCTCAAGCTGTTGCAGAAGCAGACAAGGGAAGTCCTTGATGTTAAGAAAGTGATAAACTCTTCAAGAGTTTCTTTTTCTATGATCACTGATCCCGTATGGAAGACGATGTGTCAGTTCCTTCAGGACAGGTTCATGCCTGCCAAAACGCCATCCCACTATTTGTCCAAAGAGCTTTTCACAGCTTCCAGGATGGTGCTGAAAGGAGTTGCTATTGATTGGAGCACATACCTCCTTACTAAAATGGATCAGCATTTTGATAAAGTCACCAGGGGGAATGTTACCAATGTTACCTACGGATCATATTTGTCTGCCTTCTTGACCTATTCAGGTTTACAGAAGACTGTACCTCCACCTCCTCCATCAGATCCAGTACCTCCTCCTCCACCTTCAGAAGAGTCAGCACCTATTGACATTGAGGATGATGATTCTCCGCCTCCCTTGGTCATACAGCGCAAACGCTTGAAGAGGGTAGCGGATAAAGCCCCTGCTGTACTTCCCTCAGTGCCTATCCCTGCTACTTCTGGCAGTGAACTCCCTGGGTATCTCACTTGCAATAACCTGTTCCGAGCACATAGAGAAGGATCCTTGGAGATCTCAGTTCCTTCCCTGAACAGTCTCGTCTCAGGAGATGCCATTCCTTTCCTCTGCAAGGATATTCAAAGTTCCATTGAGTTGTCCGTGATAGCCTGTGTTCAACAGCTGTACGCATCTTTCTATGAGGAGCTCATGCAGTCCAAAGACCAGTTGCATAAGGCAACATCTGAGTTAGCTTCTGCTAAGGATACCCTAGTAGATCTATTTAAGCAAATGGAACAACAAATCCAACTGGTTTCCACCCAAAGCGATGAGATCTCTTCTTTGAAGATCCAGTTACTAGAGGCTCAATCCCAGGTTACTAGCCTTTCAGAGGAGAAGGAGAGGATGTCCAGCGAAGCGAAAGAATTCCAAGTTCTTTTAGATGACAAGCTTTCAGCTTTACAGATGGCTAATGACACAGTGGCCAACCAAGCCTCCCACATCCAGCAGTTGCAAGATCAACTTGCAAAGTCCCACTCTGTTCCTCCAAGCCCTCCTGTTCCATTAATTCCTTCTCTTTCACAGCAGGACTTGGCTGCCCTACAGAGACAGGCTACTTTGTGCCCTCTATTCCAAGACAAAGTGGAAAGATTGCAGTCCAGAATGGACTTGTTATGGTCTATCTTTGAGCAGTTTCAGGACTTCGTCCTACCAGACCATTCTTTCTTTGTCCACTACCACTTACAGAAGATGGTTTTCTATATGAAGCTTTCCACGATGGATTTACCTTTTCCAGAGGATGGCTGGAGTGGGGCTTGGTCTGCTGAGTTGTTGACAGAAGTAGTCAGAATGGTCTTTGAAGATTCTGTCACGCCAGACACCATGTTGATGTCATACATGTATCTACGAGGAGATTTGTTAATCCCAGATGAGGTAGATATGGCATGGTATGTGGGGGATGTGGTCTTACAGGCTGTTCTATATGTCAATCATTTGGAGTTGCGCATAGCTGATATGTTTTAGAGTTATTCCTCCAAAGTAGCTGATTGTCAGGATAATTCGTGGCATCCCATGATTGATTCGGTGGTCCTAAATCAAAGACAAAACACAGTTCCTACCTTTGCCCAGAGTACTAACCAACTGAGGATGGATCTCTTAACCTATCTTTCCAAACATAATCCATTTGATGCTACCTTCTTTGATGCCTATCATAGACGATCTCTCTTAGGACCTTCTGTTCCTACCCTCCTCTATTACCAACAATTGGCTCACCGCTATGCTATATATTTTTCCCTTTGTCAAACTAATTCCACAGTAATTTTACCACTTCTTTTCCAACCTTCATCTTTCCCTCAAATTCCTATTTTCACTTACTGTTCCTTTATTGAGGATAGGGTATTTTCCCCTTCTCCACCCTGTCCTTCACCCCTCATTAATGTACCCTCCACATTTCCTATTTATCAGTTAACACCGTTCCTTAGTGATTCCTTACAAATTTCTGCCACTCCTTCTTTAACCTTTTCTTCTTTTTATGATTTTCCTATCCCTCCCTACATCCACTTTATCTTATTCCATTACCCTCTCCTCACACTTCCATATCTCAACCACCTCAGTTGGTTAGTGACTGTGACGGTTTTGATACTCAGATTTCCAGAAGAAGGGGATGGAGTTCGGATGATTGCCTTACAGGACCGCAGATTAATTGGCCAGTAATTCCAGGAGAATGGACAGCTTCCAGTCAAGCTTATCAAAACTATGTTCATTTTGCCCAACAATATTCACAGTCTGCAGATCCCTCAGTGAGATTAATTGCTCACTTTGCTTGGTACCTGGCGTATATGCATAGGCACTCTCATACTGATTCAAAGCCTATTCCAAAGTTGTGCATGAATGTCAATGTTAGCATTGATTCCCAACAGTTGGAGATATTGTATTTTCATGCCCTCTGTTTGCCTAGCAGATACTTGGTCCTGTTGGAAAGGATGTGCTGTCTCCAATTTTTCCAAAATCCTCCTAAAAACTTTGTAGATGAATCCTTATCTATGGATCGATTCCGACAACATCAATCTTTTAAGAGGGATCATCTTCATTGATACCTTTCCAATGTATGGTGAAAGCTTTTAATGAACAACTCTCTTTTTGAAGAAGTCATTCAGATGGTTGTGTTGTGTATTAGTGTTTGTGTTGTGAGTTCATTTATGTCAAACGAACGTGGTGGTTTCCTATTGGATTTTGTGTACGAGCTATGTTTTGGAGATTTGTAAAGATGGGGTCGTGGTTGGAGAGTTGAAGCTGATGCTGATGAAGAAGAAGCAAACTCTTATATCCTTTACAAATTTGTGATGATTTTTAGTTTGATAAGAGGCGTTAATTTCAAAAGGGTTTTCCTTTCTTTGTATTTTTATATCAGAAACAGGTTATAAGTTGGGGTCGTGGTGGATGGATTCTTTTTGAAAAGATATTGAAGATCAAAGTTGAGCTTTTCTATGAACTTGTATTCCCTTTTTCCTGGGTCGCGAGGACGCTTCCTTATTAAGTGTGGGGATATGTTGAGTATTGAAATGACTTGTTTTTTGGATGATTTTTGTTCTTTTTGACAGCTGAATGGTTGATTTTATGGGATGATTGGTTGATTTGGAAGTGGTTTGAGAGTGTTTTAGATGATATTGATTGTGTTTTGGAAGTTCATGATGTTTGTTGATGGTTCTGTGATGTTCTGATAGGTTCTGAATGGTTCTGTATACCTTCTGTTTTGTTCTGTTTTGGTCTGTTTTGTTCTGATTGTCTTCTGTGAAGAGGAATGGAGTATTGATTGATGAAGAATGAGATATTGTGAAAGCTTATTGAATGTTTTGTGAGAGTTTGTAATGAGTTGAGAATGAGTTATGAGGTTTTGATGACCTTCTGTAACCTTCTGTAGAGCTTCTGCTTCTGTTCTGTCTCTGTTCTGTTCTGTACTGTAGCTGTTTTGGTACTGTTCTGTAGACTGTTCTGTATGCTTCTGTAAGTGTTCTGTGGAATGTATGTGTGACTTTGGGAAAGTTTTCTAGCCTTGGAAAGAGGTGAATACAAGTGCAAAAGAGCTGAAGGAAGTGGAAGAAGTAGCTGCTGAAGACTCAAGAGAAGACTAGAGTGAAGTGACAGTAGTGAGCGGTGAAGAGACACTGTAGTGGCTCTGGTGACCCTTCATATCAGACATACCTCTTGGGAGGGGTATCCACGACCTAAGAGTGATTATTGAGAGTAATTTTGAGAGATTGTAGTGAGGATATGATGTATTATTGATAGAGTGAGAGAGAGAGAGTCAGAGATAGCCAATTCTACTCAACCAGAGTGATTGTATATGAGAGATTGAGAGAGAAGACTATGAAGATATTGAAGTTAAATACTATGTGATGTATTTCCATTTCAAGATGGTGTATTTCTTTGCTTTCTTTATTCTATTGATGGATTTTGTGAAGATGTTGAAGAATATGGTTGATTCTATTAAAATCCGTGGGAGATTTACATGATGCTGCATGAAGAATTGTTGTGCCTGGTGTTCTTTTCTTCATTGTGATCATATGAAACATGATAAACAAGCTTGTTGATGTTACAAGATAGATTTTCTTGCAAGAGAATTCCCTTTTCCTTGGTGTTCCTCTCGGGGCTCCACTAAGGTAGACTTTATGCAGTCTAAATGACCAACATAATCTGCATACGTAAAGCCAATGTGGCATAGCCTTTTGCTTTCCAAAGCAGATGCACTAATCCTTTGTGCCCTTGAGGTATCACATAATACCCTTCATTGCTTCCCAATGCTTCTTGCCAAGGCGTGCCATGAATATGCTAACCACTCCCACTGCAATGCTATGTTAGGACGTGTAGCAACCATAGCATATATCAAGTGACTAGTTGTTGCTGAAGCATATGAGAACTTGGCCATTTTAGCATTTTCATCATTAGATGTATGGCTATCCTTTGCACTAAATTTCACATATGGAGGTAATGCAACCCCAATTTCTTTCCACCCTCCATATTGAAATGCTGTAAAATCTTGGATACATACTCCTACTATGACAGATAAAGAAGCCCCTTTGATCTATCCTTGAGTATCCGCACCCCAAGAATATGATTAGTCTCACTAAGATCCTTCATGTGTCAAAAGTGCTATGTAGACTCTGCTTCAAGATGTCCAAAGCATGAGCATCCCTTTTTGCAATTAGCATGTCATCCACATACAAAACCAAGATAATTAGGCTACCATATTTTTCCTTCTTGGTGCATAAGCATTGATCCTCTGGGGTCCTATTAGAACCTTGAGACTACATGAATGTATCAAACTTATGATACCATTCTTGAGATGCATCTTTTAGTCCATGCAAAACACTTGGCCTTACTCGATAATGGAAACAACATGGTCACACACACTAGATACATACAATGGATATAACATGTCACTCTTAAAACCTTTAGCAATGACCCTAGATCCCTTACATATTTTCCATTTGAAATCCCCAAAAGTAGTGTGATAGCCATTATCATCTAACTATCCTGTGCTTATTAAGATTTTCTTGAGCTGGGATACATGCCTCACATGATGAATAGTAAATACTGAACCATGCTAAAATTCCAGCTACACACTACTAATGCCTACAATATCACATGCATAGTTGTTCCCCAAGTGGACAACACCATGTCTACCACCAATGTAATCAATGAACCACTCATGGTGGTGTGTAACATGAAATGAAGCACTTGAATTCAAGATCCAAGTATGCATGTTATCATTGGAATTTTCTACCAACGAGTGTGCATTAAAGCAAGAAGAGACAAAGAGGATATCACCATTGTTGTCACTCTCATAGAGTTGACTACATTGACTTTCTCTATCTTGACATTGCTCTTCTTTATAGACTGGTTGTATTTTTTCTCATCCTTGCTATCATTAGTCTTCTTACCCTTTCCTTTCTCTTTCTTCCACTTATAGCAATCACACTTAAATTGACATTTCATGGCATTCGACATCTTTTCCATGAGATTCAATGCGTCCTTTATTTTCAAATTTCCCCTTTCATTGAGACTTGTCTCCAGTATGTAATGTAGAAGAAGACTTGCTAGATGCATTATTCTATCTATTCAATTCTTCCATAAGCAAAGAGCTCTCCGCATTATTGGAGTACAAATTTCAGGCAAAGTTCATAACAAGAAAGTGGCCTTCATCTAATCATCAACATTAAACTTTAAAGAAACCAATTGGCTAAAAATCAAGTTGAACTCATAGAGGTGTATAGACATGGCTATACCCTCCTTCATATGAAGATCCATTAACTTCTTTAGTCAGTAAACCTTGCTAGCAGCATCCTTTTGAGAATACAACTCCTTAAGCCTTGAAATCCATATAACATATAGAATCCAACTTCTCTATGTTGAACAATAGAGAGTGTGTAACACATGAAAGCTCAATCATTGAGTGTGCATGCTCATCTAGATCATCCCAATATTTTGGCTCTATGTCCATTGGTCATATCCCCTTACTCTTAATAGGATTCACCTCTTTCTTCTGCACAAAGATGTTGTAGCACTACTTCTTCCATATGGCAAAGTTATGTGCATCCCCAAGCTTCTTGATATGCAAAAGGTTATTGCTATCATTGTTGCTAGCCAATGATTGTAGCCTAAAATGACAAGAAATGTCACCAAAGATAATCCCAAACTATCACACAACTAACTAAGAAGAGATAAAAAATCCAACTATCAAGATATTTTCAAATTCTATTGTTCAATACTGATTATTGATCATATTCTAGCACAACCATGACATTTTAGATCAATAGTATACATGAATGCATCGTAAATAGCCTATGATAGCTATATGCATAAACTATCTACAGATGGTACTTGTTCATATATACAACATCAAAATATCTACATAAAGTGATTTGTGTTTTAGCCCAGATATGAGGCACAAAGCATGTGCAGTCATTGCTCAAGCTATCTAGCAATGTAGCAATGATCACTACAAAATCAAGTGAATGCAAGCCACAAAGTATATCAAAACCTCTGCCGAGCTATCCAACAATGATAATCATCAAAATAGCATTAGATAAATGTGTTACATGAGCATTAGAGGCTTTACATAAGTGCTGGAATGAAATGTATAGCATTTCTAGCCTATTGTAGAGCCAAGGCTTGAATCATAACCACTATAAAGAGTGCTCCTATATGACCAAGAATGCCTATGGAAGTTGCCAACCTTTGCCCAAATGTTAGAGTGCTTGCTATTGGAGCATCAACAACAACCCAAAGACCAAGCTCAAGATCAAAAGATATGCTATTTAGAACCAAGCACAATATTGCCAGATCACATTGTCTGGAAGAGGATGCTCCTGTGCAAAGGAATCTTCAATCCAATGTTGAGGTGGTATACATGTCTTGTTCAAGTGAGGCATGAAGGTCATGACCAATAGAGTGGCTCCCCAAGTCTGCAAAGATTGAGTTGTAACCTGCCAATAAATAGGCACAATACACGAATATTCACACTGCCTATTTTATGGCTAAGGTGATGCTTGTTGATGAGGTTCCACTTTTGGGAAGATCCAATGATTACTTGTCAAGGACTTCAAGTGAAGAATGCAAGCTACAAGGGCTCAAATGTACTTGGGAAGCCAATGAGAAAGGGTGGTTTTTGATGCAAGATGAAAGTCCAAACGATTGCCACTAACTACAAACTTTTCCTAGTGACTACTTGATGCTAGGAGGCACATTCCGCGATGGATTCCGTGATTATATTTATTTGTTGGGGCTCATACACAAGGTGGATTTTTTGTGTGAGAAGTTGATGGGGATGCTTGTCCTTTTCGGGCGTTAGATCAATTGAATGTGCATGTGGATGATTCCATAAAATACATATTAAATTATAGGATGTTTACGAGTTTAGAGTGCACACTCGAATTAAATTAAGGTTAGAATAGAGCTCCAACCTATTTAATTATTTATAGAGCTGAAGACTGCTAGGTATTCACTTTTGTTGGGTTTTATTTTATTATTTTTTAACAATTGTGAATGCTTCAGTTGATGTGTAGAGCAGGTGGTGGTGGCATTGGGTAGCAGCAGGTGATGACGTGAATCCAAATGCCCAGAAGAATTACCATTTTTGATGGGCAGTGTCTTATCACTAAAGGCGTGGCACCAATATTTATTTAAGTGTGCTTATTTATTAAATATCTTGATAAAATATTTATTATCTTGTATGTGCATAGGCACTCGGTTAACTATTTTATTATTTCACATTTGTATTTGGACACATCCAGATTTTGGATGCCCAAATGCCTTCATATTTGGGCAAAAGCAAACGCAAAAGTAAAAGCATGCTATTTGTGAAGTGGGCTATTATTGAGCTAAAAGATAAATAATTCTATAAATACATGCCTTAAGAAGCTGTCACACAAGGGCATGTGGAAAAATTGCATCCAATTTGTTTTTTTTGTCTCATGTTGTGCAAATTCTCTTTTACTTTTTATGAAGGTTTGTAGAGTTCTTTGTTCTTGGGGACCTTTTGGCATTCACTACGCATTCGATCTGTGCACCAGTGGTATCATAGCAAAGCTAAGATCAAGAGCTTCCAATCGCTTACCATCTCGTACGAAGGTGAAGCTCCTAGAATGAACACGCTCTACAGGCTGTCTCACAACAAACTGACAATACAGGTGTGTTCCCGGTAGTGAAGAACCCCCTGATGTACCCTATGATCGTGAAGGACCTCTCCCAGGAGGCGGAGGACCACTCATGAAGTTCCTTTACAAGTTTTTTATTGGCCAAGAAAAAGACAAGGATTTTTATGAAGTTTGAGGTTAGAATCTTGAGAAGCTTAAAGGGGGACTTAAGCTCTCCATAATTTCACGATTTGTGGCGGAAGTATGCACTCATGGCCATCGATTCCATCAAGAACACGCCACCCTCATGCATGAATTCCTAAAATCATTAAGCTTTTTAAAAGCTTAAAGTTATTAAGCTTAATCTAAAGCTTCAAGTCTAATTATCAATCTTCTACATAGCAGGTGTTCACATTGTGGCATTCCCGAACTAGTTCGAAGTTCCAACAAGCCCTTGTTCCCACCTGCAACTTTGTTGAGCAGATTCATAGCAAGCAGGCTGTCACATGCAGGATGTGCGGAAGACTATTTTTCTTGGAAGAAGATTGTTATCAATTGCTGTACCTGCTAACCCGTAGATGAAGGTGGAAATTCTAGAAAATCTAAAGTAAAAGACAATGCCAAGGCAAAAGCGGAATGGAGAATGAAGGCACGCCAAGAAAAATTGGAAAATACAAGAAGTGTGAAAAGTCCTAAATCAAGGAGAGGTGCAAAAGAAAAAGTGCAAGTCAAAAATTTTGTAAAGGAGTGCAAGGCGCACCATGATATATTTTAAGAGCGCCACGAGCTTTGACCCGTGCAAATTGTAAAGGTAGATGGGCGTAGTAGGAAAAAATCTAGGAAGATAAGAGAATAATGGAAAGAAGGGCCTAGGCTGTGGTTCGCCATGTAAAAAGGGGATGCCCACCCAAGGGAAAGAGGGTTTTGTATATAAAGTTCAAAAAGTGAATGAGAGCTCATTCTTTGGTGTGTGGAAAAGTGGACTCTTCTTTCTCTCTTATTCTCTTCTCTTGCTTGCTTGTGAGTGCTTGAGGGAGGGAGTGTGAGTGAGTGAGGGAGTGTGTGTGTGAGGATGAGGGATCTTGGAGGTGAAGCCCTCCTCTATCTCCTCTCTTATTCTTCTCTTCTCTTCTCTCATCCCATGTGTGGCTATGGAGGATGGAGCTTGAAGGTGGAGGTTTGAGGATGCTTGAGCTTGCATCAAGAATTGTGGAGCTAGTTGAGTGCTTGAGAGAGGAAGCAACTCAATCAGGCATCAAGGTGAGCTCACTACACTCGTAGAGAGGCATGGCACATCGGTTATGTGAGAGGTAGCCATTAGTGCTCGTGTGAAATGCTTGAACAATAAGCGGTCCGTGGGTCTTGGCGGTTGAGTTTGTGCTCGCACCTTTACATTTTGGTTCTGTTGTCGAGACCAACGGATTCAACCTTAAGCGCTTGCATGCTTTACATTGAGCATCGAAGTAAGGGTTTCATCCCCGAACCAAAGCTTGAGGTAGATAGGCGATTTTGGGTTTTAATCCGTGCTACAAGTAAGTATTTTTGGTTTTTGATGATTGGTTAAGTAGGATAATTCAATTCAGTACCTTGCTTTTGATTTTTGTCACATCTAGAGTAGGATAGGAAGGAGAAATTAGAGTGGAAAGCTTACAGTTTATTGCTGAAAAATAGTCTTGCACACAGCAATAACAAGGCAAATGGAAAAAAGGAGGATGCAGATGTCTCGGAGTCATAGGTAGAGTGATGAGGAGGGCTGAGGTGCTGACCAGCTAGGGTTTAAGGACTTGGTTGACCAGGGAAGACCTCATTTGCACTCCTAGTTTTTTTTTGAGAGAGAGAGAGAGAGAGAGAGCTTGTAGGTCCAGGTCTACATCAGGTCAATCGGAGCATATCGAGACTTCCAGTGAGATCTAGGTATAGGATGCCCTTGGCCTACACTCCTTCTTGATTCCTAGAAGTCCTCGTAGGCACTAACAACATCTACGTGAGGATTTTTGGCAAAAAATGTGATCGACACACACTTTGACCGGCGGAATCAGACCCTGCTCACAGTGTCCAATTCCCAAAATCATACCAAGAGATCCCTAGAATTGGACCAACAGACTCGTCCGATTTCCAAAATCTGACTCAGATAAACCCACATGGTCCGATCGGACACACTTGTCCGATTTTGAAAATCGGACATACCTCAATTGGATTCACTACTTTCGTCCAATTCTGAGAATCGGACAAGAAGAAATCAGACATCACTTCATCTGATCGAACGCTCGACCCCTCTAATCGCAACAATCAGACCATAGAATTAGATCAACAGACTTGTTCGATCACACATACCTTTAAATCGGACCAAGCACCCCTGTTCGATTCCCAAAATCGAAAAACCCCAATCGGACCCCAACTCGAGCTGTCCGATTGGACACACCTTTTCGATTGTATCGGACTCGACCCTATCTGATTCCTAGAAAACAGACACTGGTGAATTGGACGTCCGATTTTCAAAATTGGACATAGCCTGAGAAAGAAAATCTGGGAATTTGACAAGCCTTAGCTAATGAGGAGTGTGACCCGTGCCGGAGGAACCCACCAAATGCCTCTCATAGGTAGTTAAAAATCTAGAAATCGTGACCGACAAACATGCTAGAATTGTGTCTAGTACTGTGGGCTGATAACAAGGCCCCAAATTGAGCCTAGTCGAACGGGATAGCGTAGCAAACAAACATGCTAGAATTGTGTCTAGTGTTGTGGGCTGATAGCAAGGCCCCAAATTGACCCTGAGCGAGTTGAACGGGATAGCGTAGCAAACAAACGTGAGAACCCATGGAGAATAGCTGATAACCTAACACACAACCCTATCAAGCCAACTCGTAGACCAAAGAGTCGAAGCTGCATACAAGGAGGCCAAGGAGCACTTAAAAGACGCTGAGCCTATACTAGAAGATGAGATCGATGATCTCTCAAGCATGAGTGTGCCAATCTCTCTACCATGAACAAAATCAAGAGAGGCCATAAAACCACAAACAGAACCAACTAGACAATGGCTAAATGCTTCGAGCTGGCAAAACAGTCAAGGCCATTGGCCAAGAACCATAGACTTAGGAGAGAGGCAAGTGACTAGCAATCTCCTCAATACACTGGTGACCACCCCTATAACTCTAAGCTTGGGCGACCTGCTTAGGTAGCATCCAATGCTATGGCTAGAGTTGAAATGATGGGTCAAAGAACCAAATGAGCCAATTACCACAGACTTTTCTAAGCATGATGTTGAAACTGAAATATCAAGTCTATTGACGTTGCATTCCATGCCTAAATCCTTGCACATCAATGTTTTTTGGGAAGGCATAGAAATGCATGCAGTACTTCCAACTCTGTGGGATGTCATAAGAAAGGGGATTGTAGACATAGGGGCAGGAGTGAGTGTGCTAAGCCATGCAGTACTCCAGACCTGGGGTAACCCACCAGTCGAGACTGCTAGGTTCGATGTCATGTTGGCTAATGGAATGAAGGTAAAACCATTCAAAGTGTTGAAAAATTGGCCAGTGAAGGGAGTGGACTATGACATTCTACTAGGCCGACCCTGGATTCGCAACGTGAGAGTCATAGAAGACTGAGGCAATAGCCTTATCTTCTTAGGCAATCAAATGGAGGATGTAAGAGTGGAGAGGGACACATGGAAGACTACACCTGTCAACATGGAGGCCATCTCCACCATGCTGAAGGGCGACAGGCAGACTAAGGGATCCTATGGGGCCCTTACTAAGTATATCCCAGGCCTTGAGGACGAGAGAGATTGGATGCATGTTCTTGCTACCATCGACCTACCATTCTCAGATACTAAGGATTACGAACAAGACATCAAGGAAACTTGCAAGCTCAAGGAAACACCTTCAGTGCTAGTCTACACGATGGCTAGAAAGCCTACATGTGGAAGACCCAACCCTGTTGCATTCCAAGTCCCAAACAATAGATGAGAGCTCTTGGAGATCCTAGGGTACTTAACCAACAAGTTGGCTGGCAATCCAGCAACGAATCTCAAGCTACTTCAAGATCTCTTGGACAAGCCTGAATGGCGATGGTCCAAGGTACACGATTTAAACTTGAAGTACAATTGGGCCTTAATCCTTGACCAACAAGAAGAGAATTGTGAGAACCAAGAGAATGAGAAGCAATTGGACAAAGACAGCTCTAACGACGAAATGAGGACTGCTATTCCTTCAATGACGAGAGCGAAAGGGAAATTGATACTCTAGAGTACGAAACTGAGGGGTGTATAATCAAAAAAATATGAGTAGACCCCAAACCACGCAAGCAGAGTGCACTTAGAGTAGAAAAAGGAGTCAGATGCAAGGACTACGATCAAACTTGGTTGGAGCACACTAGTGCAATTGACTACGACCAGGCATGCCTAGCCCAGGAGAGAGCCCCTCTTCTAACGAAGACGGAGAGTTCAATTCTAAATCGAAAGTTAGCTCAAATAGTGACCCTAAAATACCTCGGCCTCCCAAGACTAGACGCACTAAGGGTGCCCTACCCAACATTGGCGATGGGTAAGGGAGGAATGACAGACGTTGATCAATGAAACACGAATACAAGAACATTGAAAACCACAAGACCTGCCAAAACAATTCACGAAGTTCAAGAAGGGAGATAGGGTGGTGATCTTGCTAGGAGCCAAACAACAAGGGCAAGCAAGTGAATCAATCAAGGGACCCGCCAAGGTCAAAGAGGTCAATTTAGCTAGGGAGGGGGAGACCCCACGACCTATCTTTATAGCCAATGACTTGGCTGAGAAAGATGAAGCAAGTCTCATTACTCTCTTGCGAGAGTGTGGGAGCTTTCACTCAACCGCCAAGACCCACGGACCGCTTATTGTTTCAAGCGTTCCAAGTCGAGTACTAATGGCTACCTCTCACATAACCGACGCGCCATTCATATCTATGGGTGTAGTGAGCTTACCTCCGTGCCGTTCGAGTTACTCCTCTCCCGCACACTCCGGTAGCTCCACGATCCAAGTGCAAGCTTCAAGCAAGCTCGATCCTCCCGCTCCAAGCTCCAAGCTCCATCATCGCGAGCAAGAGAAGAGAAGAGAAGAGAAGAGAAGAGAAGAAGAGAGGAGAAGATGGAGAGCTTCTCCTCCTCGGTCCCTCACCCTCACACACTCACTCCCTCACACTCTCACACTCCCTCTCTCAAGCACAAGCTCAAGCAAGCAAGAACAAGAAGAAGAAGAAGAAGAGGAGAGCTACTTTTGGCCACACACAAGAATGAGCTTCTCATTCACTTTTCAACTTTATATACAAAACCCTAAATCCCTTTTGGGCGGTCATCTCCTTTTCCCCTTTTTACATGGTCGGCCGTAGCCTAGGCCCTTTTTCCCATTGTCCTTCTATCTTCCTAGCTTCCTTTCCACCGCCCATCTACATTTACAAATTGCACGGGTGAGAGCCCGGCGCTCTTTTACAAGATTTCAGGGTGTTCCTTTTTATTTAAAATGCGCCTTTCCCCTTTTGCCTTTGCCTTGGACTTTTAAGGTTGCCCTTGCGCTTTTGGCCTTTTCTCCTTTTCTTTCTTCAGTCGGGCTACCTTTTTTCCGCCTTTGCCCTGCGTCTTTTCCACTTCCTTTTGTTTTCTTCGTGTTGGGGTTAACATTACCCCCCTCCTAAACGAGTGCCAGTCCCATGGCACTCACCATCGGCTGTAGCATGCACCGAAGACGTGGGTGACAAGGACGCCTGTGGTTTCCGTGGAGGAGTGTTGGTGGTGGTGTGGCAGAAGGTCCTGGGGGCCTATTGGTGGCCAAGGTGGCTGGTGGAAGGTTATTGGAGTTGGTGGTAGGGCTATGCTGTGTTGGGGATTGCACTGATGGCCAGCACAAGTGTTGGTTTGTTGGGGATTCTGCACATGACGATTCCTTGCGGACTTGTCGGGTGGTAAGGGTCAAGCATTCAAAGTTGAGTGTTGATGAGGAGCGATTGAAATTTCGTTGGAGGCTTCAATACCTGCAATTTAAAAACCTCTCGTGTGATCTCTCTCTCAGGGGTAGTGCTAGAATTCTTATTGTGCATAAGACATAATTGATTAGTTTGGGAGACAGGTCGAACTTTAAGCAAGTTGAGAGTATTGTCCTACACTTGAGGACCCAAACTGTGCATATACTTTGGTGCAGATATTATGTAAGTGCTCGTGCATACTTAGATATTACGTAGTTAGAAGACTGTGGGCTAGTTTCTCATAACAATGTGTGGATGAAGCAAAGTTGTCCATGTTGAGAAGAAGTACATGTGAAGGTATATGAGACATCCTTTGCATTGTGACTGTACGACGGAGCATAATTGAATACAGGGACACCGCACTTTCGTTAGCTGGAAACTATTGGACTTGCTTGATGAGTACGGTGTACTTTTCATGGCCAATCGTGCGGTGCTTATCACCACTGATTGCAATGGTACTAAGGCAGAGTGTAAAAGAAAATTGTGCAAGTGGATCAGGGTGACAGGTCTAACCCTAGGCGAGACAAGCTCCCCAGGTATGTCCTGCCCTTGATGTGCCCTGAACAATTGTGGGTGATTGTAAGGGGCTAGGGGACTAGGGACGAAGTCGGTCGACCAAGATCACCAGACGTACCTAATTTGAGGACCCCTAGGTGTTGTGCTGTGATCGTGGGTGCTTCTTATCTTTCCATTTTTTTTTTTTTTTTTTTTCAATGGGTTGGAAAATGTCAAGCTTCGAAGGCTCAGAAAATGGATAGTACAATGATGATTGTGCCCTAGCCTCATTGTTAGAGAAGCAGTTGGCGAAAGGGGGAGATACACTGGAGATATTGCAACCCTCCTTGCGGCACATGCGATGTGGGTACAATTGAGGTAACGACTGCCATGAGCCAACTATAGAGCTTGACCCAGAAGGGGGGCGTGGCCCCGGAATGTGTTTTGGGCCATTCAATGTGGGCGGTTGGCAAGGGTGATTCATGATTTCGGCAGGGTGGCTTTGCCGCGGCTCCTTGGGGGGTCGATGGTCTTGCGGTGATCGAGCATTGAACACTTTCGCCCAAAGATCTGTCCCATCCTATATCCACTTATCGCTTCATGAGAGTACAAGCATGGCATATGCCGCAACTATAATAAGCCAGTGCAATGCAAGGAGACATCACTGATCTGAATTCCATGGTGTTGACTTAGACATTTATCACCTGCACTTGATTAGCTTTTTCTTTTGCTAAAGGCGTAAAATATATTAAACGCAGATATTAAAAGTTCATACAAGTCGGGAACATGTCAACACTTAACAAGTCGGGAACACTTAACCATGTTAAAAACAAAAAGTTATGGCCAGTTATCATTTGACAAGCCCTTTATGCATCATGGGCTACTCGATTTGTACGAGGCGGGGCAAGTTTGGATGGCCGGGTGATTGGGGCTCTGCTGGCATGGGGCTCCCGTGGGGGTGAGCAGGGAACATGTCGGCCGGGACATGAATGGTGTAATCCCGGCCCGCTACCGTCTGCAGAATATCTTTAAATAATTCATTAAATTCTTCTCTTTCCCGAGCTGCCCTTTCTGCCTTTGAGCATCTGGGGCCCGCGCGGGAGCTGGGAGTGCGTACCACTAGTGCTGCCACCTATTGCGCGTTTCGAGTCTCGACTTTCTTGACTTGAGGATTCTTCGGCCTTCGCCCTGGGCAATGTCGCTTAGGGCCTCGCTTCTTGGCATACCGCTTGATGGTGGGCACATAGCGCTCCGGTGGAGGGGCGCGTGCCACATGCTCCCGCCTTCTGCGAAGAGCGTCTTTGCATGCTAGATCTCCATGATCCTCCATGCGCTCCGCCACAAAAGGAAACCTGCAAGATGCAATCCAAGGGTTTAAACCTTGATACAGGATACAACTGTTTGCATGGAAGGGATTTTAGTGTGGTTTATGAAGCGCATATGACAAGAAGGGGAGGGGTGAGGCATGCGGTGATTGTTGTAGAGGAATGGTCCCCATGCTGATGTTCGCGTTGCCTCCAGTCATTAGCGGATATTAGTTTATGCTAATTCGCGTGGACTGGTTGTCGTGGAGTGGGACAGGGTACATCCTCGAAAGGATAGACAAAAAAGGGACGAAGGTGTATAGGAAGGGACTACACCCTGTCTACACCATCAGAGTTGTTGGTCAAGGCCTCCTATGGCGGCAATATGGGTTGCATGCCCTTCACTTGGAGGTGGGGCTGGTCATACGACTTTTAAAAGTGTGATGAGAGGAGGACCTGAGGAGCTTAGCCTGTCAAACCCGACTCTTCTCCCTGCGCTTGACTATCATTGCTTGTGTGTGTTGATATTGTTTATACATGGTGACACAAAAATCAGTGTTTATTTATATATACATTTATGAATCCATGTCACTTCACGAGGATAAGAACCAAGTGTAGAACTCCGGGTTGTACCGGAGCGTGGCACACGCATCTAGTATTCGTGGCAGCTGATTCAATACCGATAGATATTTTGCCACATCGAGTAGCATGGAACCTTGTCCGAGTCTACTGGCTATATGTAACTCCTCCTCAGTGAGAACCTTATCAAACAGAGCATTCTCTTGGCTAGTTCCAGCTAAGTCCATAACCCGAATGGCAGCTAGCACTTGAAGGGAAGTTGGTGCCACGTAGGTTGGGTCTCTTTGAGACCACCATTTGGCCAATCGCTCTTCTGAGACCATCATGATCTGAGCCCCTAGTTCGGCCATTACAACACGGATTTCGCACCAACGCTGCTCAAATTGACTCTGGCCTGCTGACAGTCGCTTTAGTAGCTCTATGTCTACGAGATTCAGTCGGCAGATCGCTTCATTGAACGTGACGGTTAAGCGCAGTTCGTCGGCCTCCTCATCAGGGATGAGTCGCATGTGTTCATGCAGGAGTCTGTCGTAGTGCCCGTTAAGATGTTCTTGTTCTTCCCATGATAGAGGAAATGTCAAGTAATCTCCAAGCTGCTCCTTGGGGATTGTGCCCATGTCCGCAAGGACGTAGACATGCGCGACCACTTTGAGCTTAGCCTCCAACTCAGTTAAGCATTCTGCGACACTTCTATGTTCAACGAGGGCTTGCTCGGTTGCTATCTCATGCAAACTCCTAAGAGTTTCCTTAGGCTTTAGCATGGCTGGGGGCTCAGGTCTAGATGAGCAAGATTGGTCAACGCTAGGATTTCTTATGCTCTTGGGGTTCTCACGGTTCTCCTGAGATTTTGCTGCTATTTTCTCATGGTTCTCCTTGGATGTGACTGGTACAGATTGGTCACCCTGTTGTGACAGCGTTGTATCCACTCTTGATTGATCAATGTGAGTTCTATTGTCAGTGGATAGAGCAACTGTTGATGGCAATGGTTGCTTTGGTTTTTCAGAGCACACGGATGTGTCTGAGGGTTCACCGCTATTAGGAGAGGCATCAGTGGGTTCATTGGTGGGTGGACTCGATGCTTCATTCATCAGCTCTCCAGTGCCCTTCGTCTCAATGTTCTTGGGGTCCACAACCACCTGCATCTGTTGTTGTTTTCTCTGCTTTCTCCTCTTTTTCTTGTTAATGAAGGTGCCTCTCTCAACGACTCGGGACCCTGAGCTATATCGACCGTTGATGTGCTTGGTCGGGCCTCAGCATTTCCCTTCTCTGGTGTGTCCTTATGGGACATAGCCGTGGTTTGTTGAATAGCCTTGCCCGGTTGTGAGGGCACAACTGCCGCTCTTTTCGGAGAGTCTAGCTTTTCAACCCACTCCCTTGCGTTTAACTCCCCCGTCCTAGGCTTTAGGCACTTTGAAAATCCTGGAGTTGTCGAGGGCTTTGGTTGCGACACCTCCTCCACAGGTAAACTACTAAGGACACATTCCACAAGGGGCATTGTCACAGCCAAGGGCTGTGACTGCTGTGGTCCCTGATTGGAAGTAGTAGCAGCTAGTTTAGTGGGCTGGCTACCCTTGGTGGATTGCGGTGTCAAGTCTCTAGGGCGATCAAAGGGGTTGTGTCTTTTGTTGGCCTTTGAGCACTCATCTGTGTAGATCGAGCATGAGTTGATTTGGTCACATTAGGTTGCTCATGCATATCCTTGGGTTGAGAGCTACAGATGGAGTCATGTCCCACCTCTTGGACATTTGGAAGCTTAGATGGAGATAGAGATTGGAATTGAGCAGTTTCCCTTGACAACGGCTGTTGTGCTTCTTGTGTCCGTTTGGAAAAAGAGGATGTAGGAGATCTAGGACTCTTAGGTGGGCTTGGCACTCGCTGAATGACTTGCTCGAGGCTATTAAACGATTGTGCCATTTGCTTTGTTGAGCGATCAGCGTTGCTTTGAGCAATGTTGTGCCTATGATGCTTGTTCTCCCCTTGGAAAATCAAAGGCTCCTTGGGCACTAATGGTTTTTGTGCCTGCTCAATGGCTACGTATGACATCTGTCTATTTAGCATGCTAGGCTGGGGCTCCTTCCTTCGAACAATCATGCCTGGTTCCTTGCCTTGAGACCTAGAGCTTCTCTTAGATCTCTTCTTGTGCCATGCTTTTGATGCATTCTGGCCTTCAGCTGATAAAGGTGGTTTAGCAGGGGGTTTTGGTACCCAAATCCATTGGTTGCCTGCATAATACCCTTGAGCACGAAGCAACGCTTTGGATATCCATCACGGCGTTGTGCTAGCTCTCCATCGATGCCTTTGCCTATAAGGCTTGGGCTTCTTTCGTGGTCTTCTACGATTTTTGTGAGTCCAAACCCTGTCCTTGGCCTTGTCTCTTAACCTTCTTGTTTTCGGCATGGCCTCACTCACTGGTTCTCGTTGTTCGACCTGTGCTTGCATCAACTCTTCCAACAAGTCCTTGCCCTCGTTTCTAGGCTTGATTGTTATGTCATCACCTTCCTTGCCTTTCCCTTGAGGTTCGATGAGGTCACCCTTGCTAAAGGTGGTGACTATCCTCACACCCGGTAGTGTCAGGTGTATCCTCTGTGCTACATAGTCAGCCTCACATTTGGTCGCCCTTTTGAAGGGTCTTCCTAGGAGGGTTTCTTTCCTACAGCTAGCACTTTTTGGAGGAACATGAAATAGGATAGGCAAGCTTTCCGTTTCAATTGTCGCAAGGATTTTGCACTTCCCTATGAGTGCTTGTGGGTGTCCCCCATAAGGGCTAAGAGTTGCACTAGTCGGTGTGAGCTCTGGTTGGCCTAGTAGGGTCCATGATTCATAGGTCAAGATGTTAAAATCTGCTCCTTCATCAACCAGAGCATCGATAGTATGCTCTCTTTTCGCGGTGAGTTTGACCCTAAGATAAGCAGGTGGTACTATGTCTTCATCTTCCGGGTCTTGGCTTGTAAATTTAAGCCTTCTGACAGATGCCCTTGAGTTCTCGACTGCACGACCAGATGTGGATTCTCCACTGTTGTCTTGGATCGTCCGTGCAGTGCTATTCAAGGTACATCTCTCGTCCAGAGTGTCATGTCTAGTCATCTTGGCATTTGTAGCTTGCTGATGTTGCATTTTGCTTTGACTAGACATGGTATAAACACAATGTCTTTGTGTTCTCGTGATGTGGCCTTTTTGCCCTTGATGGCTAGATTGGCCCATTGCTGTTCTAGGGTCTCTGTTTGTCTCTATTCGAGTACAGGCTTTTGGTTGCTCTATTGCAAGTGGGACTCCATGCTCATCTAGAGCCATTGCTATGCTAGGGTCCAATTTGGAGGACCTGTCACTGCATGCGTTTTCTCTCCAGCCTACTTGGGGGAGGTGCGGAGGGGGCAGAGCCCCCTCTGCGGGGGTCCGGGGGGGCAGTCCCCCCTGGCCCGCAGGGCCGTTATGGTAAAATCCATACACAATTTGGAGGACCGTTTATAGCCAAATTTTGAACTACGTGCTCTAAATTTTAGCCCAGTGATGGATCTGTGATGTGCCTTTAGCTCTACGTAGCCTTTGAGGTCAATCTCGGGGTTTAGATGTGTCCAAATTTGTGTTCAAGATACCTGTCCGATTTTGACAGTTTTTTGGTCCGATTCCAAGATGTCCGATTTTCAGGAGTCCGATTATCAGAATCGGACGTCCGATTTTGGATTGGTCCGATCGGTCCAATGGTTTGATTTTGGTCACGTCCGATTCTAGGAGTCGGATCAAGAAGTGGTCCGATTTTCAAAGTGGTCCGATTCTGGGAATCGGATCGGACAGGGTGGTCCGATTCTGGCAGGTTCGATTCTGAGCTGGTTCGATTCTGGGACTCGGATGGCCTGGTCCGATTCTGAATGGTCCGATTATGGATTGGTCCGAGTGTCCGAGTGTCCGAGTCAGACAGGTTGGTCCGAGCGTCCGATTTCTAAAAATCGGACGGGTTGGTCCGAGTGTCCAAGTCAGATGGGTTGGTCCGAATCTGAGTGGCCCGAGTGCCACGTGGCACGTCCGATCGGGCTTGTCCGATTCCAGACTCGTCTGACTCACTCTCAGTCGGACGGTCCGATTCTGGGACTCGGACGGTCCGACTCCCGAACTCGGGTGGTCCGATTCTGGGAATCGAACCACTGCGAGTTGGTCCGAGTGCATCGACGGCGGACGCGATTCCCACGCATTTGACCCCTCCTTACTGTCTGCTGCACGCAATCACCATGGACCTTCTAGATCTGATTAGAGCACTTGTTGGAAAACACCAGACTCACCTGGAGCAGCACGAATCGCCGGCGCCTAGAGATCGGGGTAGCGCTTCCTCGTCCTGTGAACCAGAAGTTCTCTCTCTCTCTCTCTCTCTCTCTCTCTCTCACAAGGCCAACCAAGGAAATGAGGTCTGTCCTGGCCTCCTAGGGCTCTTAAGGTCCTTTCCCAGCGCTGCAGAGCCTTACAGCTAGTTCCCTGTCCATGTCTCACCCAGAAACTTGAATCTGGTCCCCTGTTTCCCTGTTTTAGCTTGTTATACAGCAACAGAAAACCCTACTGTTTGCTTGTTTTTTCTTCTTTTTCTTTGTTTTTTCCTACCCTAATGCACCCAATTCATAAAGTAAATACCTACACTACTTCATTCCACAACATAAATCTCAAGAAAGCAACAAACCTACTTGCCAAGGAGATCGAATACCATCTTCAACCCCCTCTCTTCCTACTTATCTACCTCAAGCACCAGTTCGGGGGAAACCCCTCACTTTGATGCTCGATTTGAAGCGCGCAAGTGCTCAAGGCTTGAATCAGTGTGTCCCGGCAACGGAACCAAAATGTGGGAGCTTTCACTCAACCGCCAAGACCCACGGACTGCTTATTGTTTCAAGCGTTCCAAGCCGAGCACTAATGGCTACCTCTCACATAACCGACGCGCCATTCATATCTACGGGTGTAGTGAGCTTACCTCCGTGCCATTCAAGTTACCTCCTCTCCCGCGCACTCCGGTAGCTCCACGATCCAAGTGCAAGCTTCAAGCAAGCTCGATCCTCCCGCTCCAAGCTCCAAGCTCCATCACCGCGAGCAAGACAAGAGAAGAGAAGAGAAGAGAAGAAGAGAGGAGAAGATGGAGAGCTTCTCCTCCTCGGTCCCTCACCCTCACACACTCACTCCCTCACACTCTCACACTCCCTCTCTCAAGCACAAGCTCAAGCAAGCAAGAAGAAGAAGAAGAAGAAGAAGAGGAGAGCTACTTTTGGCCACACACAAGAATGAGCTTCTCATTCACTTTTTAACTTTATATACAAAACCCTAAATCCCTTTTGGGCGGTCATCCCCTTTTCCCCTTTTTACATGGCCGGCTGTAGCCTAGGCCATTTTTCCCATTGTCCTTCTATCTTCCTAGCTTCCTTTCCACTGCCCATCTACATTTACAAATTGCACGGGTGAGAGCCCGGCGCTCTTTTACAAGATTTCAGGGTGCGCCTTTTTATTTAAAATGCGCCTTTCCCCTTTTGCCTTTGCCTTGGACTTTTAAGGTTGCCCTTGCGCTTTTGGCCTTTTCTCCTTTTCTTTCTTCAATCGGGCTACCTTTTTTCCGCCTTTGCCCTGCGTCTTTTCCACTTCCTTTTGCTTTCTTCGTGTTGGGGTTAACAGAGAGTATGTAGAAATCTTTGCTTGGTCCCTAGAAAGGCTCAAAGGGGTAGACCCATGTGTGGTGACTCACAACATACCCATGACACCTGATGCAACACCGGTTAAATAATGACCATATCCCATGAATCCAAAGCACACCCATGCTGTCAAGGAAGAAATCAACAAGCTAATGAGAGTAGGTTTCATCTACGAAATTGAACACATGGATTGAGTTTCTCCCATAGTTATTGTATTAAAGAAGAATGGAAAGATTAGAGTGTGTGTCAATTACAAGAAGGTAAACACAGCTACAAAGAGAGATAATTACCCATTGCCATACACCAAGCATATGCTCGAGAGAGTGGCTGACAAAGAGGCCTACACCTTTCTAGATGGTTTCTTTGGATACAATCAAGTGCAAGTGCACCCTAACGATAGGCATAAGACCACATTCGTCACTGAATGGGGAGTCTTTGCCTATATAATCATGCCTTTTGGATTGACTAACATGCCAACCACCTTCCAAGGACTGATGTGTGCAATATTCAAAGACGTGCTGAGGAAGGAGTTAGAGGTCTTCATGGACGACTTGTGTGTTGACTCTACTTGGCAAGAGAACTTAGACATGCTTTGAGAGGTCTTTGAACGATGTCGGCTATACCGCCTCTCATCAAACCCCTTGAAGTGCTAGTTCTGGCTAAAGCATGGACATGTCCTAGGACACATGGTGTCAAAGAATGGCATTGCCACAGATTTCTCAAAGATCAAGGTCATTTTTGATCTTCCATCCCCAACTGATTACAAGGGTGTTCAGTGCTTTTTAGGACATACATGATATTATCGACAGTTTGTGTTAAACTATGCATTGATTGTTAGGCCTCTATACAAGCTGTTGATTATATTTGAATGGACCGAGGAATGTCAACGCGCGTATGAGAAACTAAAAAAGGCTCTAACCACAGCACTGATACTACGAGCCCCAGATTGGACACTCACGTTCGAAGTGCACATCGATGCTTCGAAATTTGCCATAGGAGCTGTGTTGTGGCAACCTAGTGAACACAACCTAGACTATCTAGTGAGATTTGCTAGCAGACAACTCATTGAGACTGAAATGAATTACTCGACAATGGAGAGAGAGAGCTTGGGCATGGTGATTGCCATAAAGAAATTTTGACATTATCTTCTGGTTATGCCTTTTACTTTCTTTGTTGACTATCAAGCCTTGTTGTATCTGGTTAACAAACCATGCGCTAGAGGATGCATTGCTAGATCGCTTCTTCTGCTTTTGGAGTTTGATTTCTTTGTGATGGTGGGTAAAGGGAAACAACATTACATGGTTGACCATCTATCTCGCATCCCCGTGGGGGAAGCGACTAGACAAGGCATTGTGGACGAACTACCAGACGCGCATCTATTCCGCTTATCTAGCGAAAAAGATTTGTTTAGAGATGACATGATGCCATATTGGGTGGATGACATAATTCAAGTACTTGAACACAGACGATCGAAACGACCGATAGAAAAAGCCTGACTCAGGTAGTTCATCTTGAAAACCCAACCCTATCAATTGATAACTAGCCAACTTTACAGGCTGGGGCAAGACGGGTTGCTCCGCACATGCGTGTGTGAGCATGAGATGCATGATGTGTTGACAGCGGCACACAACAAAATTGTAGGAGGACATTTCAGAGGACATTTCAACGGAGATGTGACACAGCCCGCAACGTGTTGTAGTCCTAACTCTGGTGGTCCACTATCTTTCGAGATGCGGCACAACTTGTGAAACATTGTGACTAGTGCCAAAGGACTAAAGTTCGGATCCATAAGGATCACATGGAGGTAACCCCAATTATCGCAATAGTTTTGCAGCAAAGTATTCACAAGCCGAATACATCATTTTGGCTACCAATTATCTAACAAAATGGGCAGAAGCAGCTATGAGAAATAATGACACTCAGACCACTGCTAAGTTCCTATGGGAGCAAGTGATCTTACAATTCCGATTGCCCCATCGAACTAGTTAGTGACCAAGGCACACACTTCATCAAGGAATTGATAGCTCACCTCCTGTCCTCCCTCCTAATCATCCATCGAAAATCCTCGCCTTATTACCCACATGCAAATGGTCAAGCTGAATCAACAAATAAAATCCTATTAAATGTCCTAACCAAAGTCATCTCTCCTTCATGCGGTGATTGGGATAACAAGCTGATGGGGGCCTTATGGGCCTATCACACGGCTTACAATACAGTTGTAGGATAGACCCCCTTTAGATTGACATATGGTACAAAGATATACACATCTAAAAAACCTAACTAGTACACTATAGTCATACTCACATATTGTGTCTATGTCTACTTCTCTCTCTCTCTCTCTCTCTCTCTCTCTCTATCTATCTACATTAACATTGACAACTCCATTAAAGCTCCATGAATCCATACACTTCAAAATAGTATCAGACCTTGGCTTTTGGAGTAGGAGCTTGAGTAGTAGTGGTGTGCATATCGGATGATGTATGCGTGTGTAGCAAATGCCGGAAGGTCCCCAAGAACAAAGAACTCTACCAACCTTCATAAAATGCAAAAGAGAATTTACACGCCATGAGACAAAAAAAACAAATTGGGTACAATCTCCCCCCATGCCCTTGTGTGAGCGCTTCACATGGCTTGTATTTATAGATTTATTTATCTTTTAGCTCAAAAATAGTCCACTTTACAAATAGCATGCTTTTGCTTTTGCCCAAATATAAAGTGAGGTGTTTGGGCTTCCAAAAATCGGGATGTGCCCAAACACAAATGTCAAAGAATGAAATATTTAATTGAGCATCTATGCACATACAAGATAATAAATATTTTATCAAGCATTTTAATAAATAAGCATGCTTAAATAAATATTGGCACCACATCTTTAGTGATAAGATGTGTGCCCATTAAAAATGTTAATTCTTCTAAGCATTTGGATTCATGTCATCACCCGGTGCTACCCAACGCCATTGCCACCTGCTCTACACATCAACTGAAGCATTCACAATTGTTAGAAAATAATAAAATAAAACCCAACAAATGTGAATACCTAGTAGTCTTTATCTACAAAATAATTAAATAGGTTGGAACTCTATCCTAACCTTAATTTAATTCGAGTGCGCACTCTAAACTCGTAAACGTCCATTAATTTAATATGTATTTTACAGAATCACCCGCTGTAGAATCACCCATATGCACATTCAATTAATTTGATGTCCAAAAAGGATAGGCGTCCCCATCAACTTCTCGCACAAGGAATCCACCTTGTGTACGAGCCCTTGCAAATAAATATAATCACAGAATCCACCATGGAGTATGCCTCTTGGCATCATACCCTCGAAGTGGGATATCAATTTTCCTCAATTGCTATTAGCTCAATGTAGAGCTAGCAGTGAGGGGTAAGCACTTAGGTCACATGCATGCATCCATTGGACCTCTTCAAGAGGATGGATTTTTAACTTAACCAAATATCTAGAATATCTACGGCCAGTTCTAGTGATCATAAAGTCAGTGTCTAGAATAGTTTCAGGTTCAAGAATTTCAGTTTCTTCTTCTAACAAAGGAGGGTTTTCATAGATAGGGTGGACAGGTAATTGTCCTCTAAAAGGTCGTAGCAAAGTAATATGAAAAGTATTATGGATCTTCCAATGTTTGGGCAGTTCTAATTTCAATGCATTTTCATTGATCTTATGAATTATTTTGAAAGGTCCATAAAACCTAGGTGCTAATTTAACAACAGGGTGTTTCTCAACACTTTGCAATCTTCTCTTTTCAATGCATAACCATATATCATCACCAACATTGAAACTCATGGCTTATCTTTTCTTATTAGCTTGTTTAGTACATGATTGTTGGACTTTCTCAATCATGAATTTCACTTGAGCAAAAATAGTAGCATGTGTATTGGTAATATCATCAATAGCTTTAACTTTATTCGACAATGATGTAATATGTGTAGGAAATCTATGTTCATAAATGATTTCAACATATGCTTTATGAGTAGCTGTGCGTGGTGTATTATTATATGCGAATTGAAGTAGATGCAAATGTGTATCCCGTGTTTGTGCTTTTGAAATTGTGTATGCACGCAAAAGATCTAGAGTTGTACCATTAGTAGGTTCTGTTTGCCCATTGGTTTCAGGATGGAATGCAGATGAGAAATCAATCTTAGTATCCAAATTAGCAAACAAAGTAGTCCAAAAATTATTACAAAATCTAGAATCACGATCACAAATAATAACTTTTGGTAAACCATGATTAGTGAAAAAAACTTCAAAAACAATTGTGCAGCTTGAGATACAGTTAATGTTTTCTTACATGGTAGAAAATATGATTGTTTACTAAATCGATCTACTATAGTCCAAATCATATCATGATTAGCTTGTGTATTAGGCAAACCAGTTATAAAATCCATTGATATATGTTCCCATGGATGGTCTGGAATTGGTAAAGGCATTAATAATGGCATATTGCTTACCATGGTATCGCTTGACTCTTTGGCAAATTAAACACTCAAAAACAAAGTTAGAAATATTAGATTCCATTTGTGGCCAATAAAAATCTTCAACCAATGTTCTTAAAGTGGAAATAATACCTCTATGAGGGGAAGAATGAATTTCGTGGAACACAAATTGTCTAAATTGAATAGTAACACACAATCTTTTCTCATAAAACATAAATCCATTAGAATAAGACAAAGAATCAATTGGAATCCAGTTATTACTGACTAATTTGTTCCAATCAGCTTGAAAACTGGGGTCATGGTCATAGGTATCCTTCATAGGAATAAGGGAATCAAAAGATAGAATGGGAATAGTATTGATACTTGGTCTTCTACTGGAGGCATCGTCAACAACATTTTCTCTTCCTGGTTGATATTGGATAAGTGGATAAAAACTCTGAATGAAAGGAGCCCATTTAATATGACGGTCAAAAATTTGTGGCTGATTAAGGAGATCTTTGATACTTTGCTGGTCAATTTTAATCATAAATTTGGATCCCATTAAGTAGGGTCTCCATTGACGTAAGGCTTGAACTAAATTTAACAATTCTTTATCATAGCTTGAATACTTCAACTTAGAAGGTTTAAGTTTACAACTAGAATAGGCTATTTGATGTGAATCTTGCATGAGGACAGCTCCTATTCCTGATTCACTAGCATCAATGACTACTAGGAAGAATGGTTGATTAGAATCAGGTAATTGCAAGACACGTGCATATGTTAAAGTATGTTTCAACAAATCGAAAGACTTTTGCTGGTTATCAGACCAACAATATACAACTTCTTTCTTTAACAATTTTGTCAAAGGCAATGCAAGTAATTAAAAATTTCTCACAAATTTTCTATAAAAGATGGCAAGGCCTAAGAAAGAACATAACTCATGCACATTTTTAGGGATTGGCCAATTCAAAATTGTCTCTATATTTTTAGGATCAAAGCGAATATCATCAGAAGAAACAATGTGACCTAAGTATTCAATCTGGGTTTGGAAAAATTCACTCTTGTCAAGGTTAGCATACAATTGATTCTCTTTCAACGATTTGAAAACCAAAGATAGATGTTCAGAATGCTAATTCTCATGCTTACTGAAAACCAATATATTATGAAAGAAAACAATCACACAATTATAATACTTGAAAAATATATGATTCATCATACGATTGAATGTAGCTAGTGCATTGGTCAAACCGAAAGGCATAACAAGAAATTGATAATAACCAAACTGAGTTCTAAATGCAGTCTTAAAAATTTCAGGTATATCCAAGTGTACTTGATGATCTCCAGATTTGAGATCTATCTTGCTAAAACATTAGCCCCTTGTAGTTTATCCATGAGGTCGTCTACCCTAGGGATCGAATATCTATTTATAATAGTGATTTTGTTTAGGGCACAATAGTCAATGCACATTCTATAGGTATTATCATTTTTTCTTAACTAAAAGGACAGATGCACCAAAAGAATAACTACTGGGCCTAATGAGTCCTCGGTTCAACACTTTCTCAACTTATGTTTGGATTTATTTTTGTTCAATCTGATTGTGTCTATAAGATGCTTTACATGGTGGTTGAGAACCTAGGATTAAGTCTATTTTATGGTCTTCAAGACGTGTAGGTGGTAAATCAGCAGCAAACAATCTTTAAATTGTGTAAGAAATTGTGCATGCCTAGGATGCATCTGATTTTCTTTAGCTTCAATTTCATTCACCCATACTAAATATGACTTACTACATTTTCTCAATGCACGTTTAGCTTGTGTGTGACTAAGGTGGAAAATTATCAAAGGTGTGCAATCCATGTAATGTGATTTGGTTTTCGTTAAGATAAATTTTCATGGAATGTGTGGAATAATCTATGTCAAGGTTATATTTGTGACGCCAAGGCATTCCTAAAATAAATATCACTAGCTTACAAAGGCACAACCAAGAAATTTCTACGCTCAACATAATCACCAATTTTAATCTCTAAATCATGTACTTCTTGTGCACCATTGTATCTAGTGCCTAAGAATGCAGCCTTTATGTGATAATGAGTTGGAATAGTAGATAAATTCAATTCTTTTACCAACTTTGCAAAAATAAAATCATGCCTGCTTCCATCATCATGTAAAACAATCTTTTCTTGGCCATGCACAAACATTTCATTGTTAATAACGAATGAGGATTTGGTATACCTGGTAAAGTATCTGAAGCATCATCGATATCATCATCATCTTTAGTGAAGTATGGCATATCTTCATGGTCCTCATCTCATCAGTTGCTCCTAAGTGATTGATTTGAATAGCTTGCTTCTTGGACTCACAGTTTGCTCTTAAGTGTCCAGGTCGATGACACTTGTAGCAAACCATAGACCTTGCTTTGGAGACATTGTTGGTAAGGGCTGGAAGTTTGGGTATATTGGGATTTGACTAGATGGAAGGCTTAAGGTTTGAATTTGTATTTGATGGTAAAGCAAGAGGTCGAGTCCAGGGTTTACGAAAAGAAGAATGAGCAAATTGATTTTGTTTGAATCTTTGGAAGTTAGAATTGAATTGCTTTGTACCAAAGTTACCATTAATCGAAAATTGTTGTGTCCGCTTTTCTTATCCATGAATTTTATCCTCCACATCATGCGCTAAACAAATGGCACTGTTGTTGTGTAATTTTATTCTTCATCTTCTTAGCCTTTCATCAGCTAGTTTGCTCTATTTGTTCCCTTTCTTCTTCTTCCTTACTCAATGTCCTTTCACTAGATTGCACCTCTTATTCCTGGTGAGGTGGCAACCTACTTGGTGTTTAATCCACCCCTTCTCCTCCTTCTTCTTGCCCTTCTCCCAAGGCTTCCCTGATGATCGCAGTGAGGACCCCTCCGAATCCAATGGTTGCAGCCTTTGAAGATGAGGCTTTCCCTTTAGCTTTGGTGGCAAGAGAATCTCCTTTCGCAGTCTATCCTCCCATTGCTAAGGATTTTTATGAGGTCTCAATGGTCTTTCTCACAAAACCGTTGAGGTTCACTTCATCCAACAACCTTTCTGTGACGCTCTCTAGTAGGGGGATATTGATGCGGCTCATGATGGTGTTGTATCTTTGACTAGAAAACAACGCATGCACCATTTGGGCTTGGAGTTGGATTTCGAGGCCAGGGATATCCGCCAAGCTGATGCCATCATTGGTGGGGAATTTTACCTTGTCCATTCCTAGCAATGCATATATATCTCTTTTTGGCTTCCTCTCTACTTTGTTTGCCAAGCCCAATGCCTTTTCCACCAGCTCTGTGGTCAATTCAATCTACACCTGACGAGTTCCCTCTCCCTCATGCATAGTTACGGTGCCATAGTTCTTGTGGAAAGTCCTCAGGAACTCTGCACAGTGGAAATAGTCCACCCCTTGGCTTACTACTTCCACGTATTTCTGTAGATTGCATTGCTTGATGATCTGCCTCACGGCCCGCTTTTCAATGACCACATCTTCTAGGACATTGAATTGGTTGAAGGCTTATGTTTCCACTGAAAGCCCATATTTTGCTTGCTCTTCCTCTGAAAAAGGTAATTGCTAGCCTTTTCTTGGCCTGCCATGATGGGTGCCTGTCATGAAGCCATATTCACCATTAGTGTTTTTTAGAATAATTACAAGCAACAGGAGACAACTACATACTTGGTGAACTTAAATGCTTGAGTGTAGAAGTAGGCTTTTTCCTCCCAGTGGTCTATTGATTTGAAATTTTATTGTCAATTCCTGATTCACAAGTTGCTTCGTCCTACCATTGAGGTCCCTCATGTGTGATTTTCCTTTATGGTTTTTCTTATGTATTTGGTTTGATTCACCTTACCTCCCCCTCTGTGAATTGTCAAGAATCCTTCCTAGGACGATGAAGGGCATTCAACACATAATCTTAGTGCTTTACCTTCGCATGAGTAAGGCATAGAAATTCGGATTATACTCAAAATTAGCATAGCTATCCATATCAAAAGGGCGGATGCCTATGTGTGTAATGTAAGTGAGGACATCAAGCAAGATGTCACCATACTCTGGACTAGCAACATGCAACTCCTCCTTATTAGTGAGGATGTGATCTAAATAAGGATGTCCCTCAATGTGTTCTTCCAAGTGTTAGTTACGAATGGAAGTCAACACCCTACAAGGAAGTTGGAGCAACATAGGTTGGGTCATATTTAGATGCCTTGATTGCACGTCGATGTTCAGCGTTGGTCATTATTTGGCATCCCTTTGGCTCCCATTGCAGGTGTAAAGCGTACCATTACCACAAGGAGGAGTCATGGTCGGTAAGCTGTTTCAACTTCTCGAGTTCTTAGTTTGTGGCCATGATTGTATTCTTTCTATATGGCCTAATGATACATTGCTTGATTTCTTGCTCCTAGGATATCTTAGTTGCAATTAACTCCTCAGTTTCTTCAAAAGCCTTAACGAATACAAATTACGACTCCTCCCAAGAGCAAGGGAGTATTCGTACTTCCATTGCTATAGGTTCTTCCAAGAGGCCTAAGTCTAGTTGATCGTAGCTTTTAGCCAACGTCATGAAAGTAGCATCCAAGCATCTGAAGCAAGAAACCAAGTCATCCCCCATATTTCCAGCTAAGTCTGCGGCCAAGGACAAAATTGATCGTCGCTCATAAGAGGCCGGTGGGTGGTTGAGGCTTGACAAGACTAAAGATTTCAGCTACTAATGGTCGTAGTTGGGTTTGCTCTTTAGGTTGTGGAGCTTGGCCTCATGTTTGGTGGGTTTGGTGGTAGCTGGAGTTGTCATGCTCCTAGATGCATAATTTAAGATTTAAGGGGCATCATCAACCCTAGAACCAGGCATTTTGTTAGTAGTAGGCTGCGATTTTGGACAAGAGATTGGTTCAAGCCCTGCGCTGAGCTAGGAATTTGGAGGCTCTATGGACTTAGTGGTGTGAGTCTCCTATGTTATGAGTGTCTCTGGCATGATATTTTGTGTGGTCAAGCTTGAGGGTGGTGTTTTTGTAGGGTCTTTGGTTGCTTTGGTTTTAGGCAGCCAAATCCAGGTGTTACCTGCATAGTAGCCTTGCGCTTGCAATAAGGCCTTCGGGACCCATTGTGGCTTGATCGTACGTTGGTGTTTATAGTTTCGCCTTGGCATCCTAGGTTTCAGGTTGCTATTCCTAGGTGGCGTTCTATGTCTAGATACCCATTTGAACTGGGGTTCATGGGCTTCAACATTGGTTCCAATGGGTTGTTGAATGTACCCATCCGGGTTGTACCCTATTCATATACGTATCTAAAAAACCTAACTAGTACACTATAGTCATACCCACATATTGTATCTATGTCTACCTCTCTCTCTCTCTCTCTCTCTCTCTCTCTCTCTACCTACATTGACATTGAAAACTCCATTAAAGCTCCATGAATCCATGCACTTCAAAGTAGTATCAGACCTTGGCTTTTGGAGTAGGAGCTTGAGTAGTAGTGGCATGCATATTGGATGATGTATGCATGTGTAGCAAATGCCAGAAGGTCCCCAAGAACAAAGAACTCTACCAACCTTCATAAAAAGCAAAAGAGAATTTGCACGCCATGAGACAAAAAAAACAAATTGGGTGCAATCTCCCCCCATGCCCTTGTGTGAGCACTTCACATGGCTTGTATTTATAGATTTATTTATCTTTTAGCTCAAAAATAGCCCACTTTACACATAGCATGCTTTTGCTTTTGCCCAAATATAAAGTAAGGTGTTTGGGCTTCCAAAAATCGGGCTGTGCCCAAACACAAATTTCAAAGAATGAAATATTTAATCGAGCATCTATGCACATACAAGATAATAAATATTTTATCAAGTGCTTTAATAAATAAGCATGCTTAAATAAATATTGGCACCACATCTTTAGTGATAAGACGTGCGCCCATAAAAAATATTAATTTTTCTAAGCATTTGGATTCATGTCATCGCCCGGTGCTACCCAACACCATTGCCACCTATACACATCAACTGAAGCATTCACAATTGTTAGAAAATAATAAAATAAAACCCAACAAATGTGAATACCTAGTAGTCTTTAGCTAAAAAATAATTAAATAGGTTGGAACTCTATCCTAACCTTAATTTAATTCGAGTGCACACTCCAAACTCATAAACGTCCATTAATTTAATATGTATTTTATGGAATCACCCATTGTAGGATCACCCATATGCACATTCGATTAATTTGACATCCAAAAAGGACAGGCGTCCCTGTCAGCTTCTCGCACAAGGAATCCACCTTGTGTACGAGCCCCTGCAAATAAATATAATCACAGAATCCACCATGGAATATGCCTCCTGGCATCATACCCTCGGGATGGGATAGCAATTGTCCTCAATTGTTATTAGCTCAATGTGGAGCTAGCAATGAGGGGTAAGCACTTAGGTCACAGGCGTGCATCCATTAGACCTCTTCAAGAGGATGGATTTTTAACTTAACTAAATATCTAGAATATCTATAGCCACTTCTAGTGATCATAAAGTCAGTGTCTAGAATAGTTTTAGGTTCAAGAATTTCAATTTCTTCTTTTAACAAAGGAGGGTTTTCATAAACATGTTGGACAGGTAATTGTCCTCTAAAAGGTCGTAGCAAAGTGATATGAAAAGTATTATGGATCTTCCAATGTTTGGGCAGTCTAATTTAAATGCATTGTCATTGATCTTATGAATTATTTTGAAAGTGTTGAGATGACAAGCTCAACACATGCGGATATTGATGATGGACTACCTGGTTAGATGGGTCCACACGTCTACACTTAGCACGTCAGTGGTCATTATGACTTTCACATGGTCACTAACTCATTACTTATTATATTCTGGTTGTTACACCTATTTACAGCTGGCATAGTTATAGCGCCAGTCGACTAGTGTAGTCGGTTATACATTGTTTGACGTAGTAGGCCACTTTCCTTTTATGTTGTACCTTATCTATCCTTTGTGTATATTGTAAAGAGGGTGGAAGAAGAAGAAGAAATCAGCAAGAAAACGTTTTGGCCTCCATCTCTCTTCTTGTCTCTTGAGTGAGCTTCTCCTTGTGCATTCTGTGTGTGTTCGGCGCATCATCTTGAGCAACTCTCCCCACCACGTGATTCTTGACATGGTATCAGAGCCGCACCTCTGAGAGAGGCTGATTTCGAAGGTTGAAGCAAAGGAGAAGAAGCAAGGTTCGAGCAAGCAAGCCACGGGTAAGAAGCTCTCCCATCCTTCCACTCTTTCTCTTGGATAGTGCCTGTGGAGGCACCGGAAGCAGGGCAGAGCAAAAATCTCAGATTGCAGTGAGATTTGGTGTGCGCGAAGAGCGCTGTATATTCTACAGATTGGCCCTTTAGGGCTTTCCCGCAGTTATTTTGGGCATTTGAGGCCGTTTCAGGGTCCATTTTAGAGCCGCAAGGTTGCGGACAGTAGTTTCAGGGTACGCTGTGACTTCGATTGTATTGACCGAAAGTGGATGCGCAGGTTACAGATTTCAGATCTGTAAGTTCAAAGGTGTTTACCAGTGAGTAAATACAAGGTTTATCTGCAAACTGGTTGCAGATTGCATGTATTGTTAAGCAAACAGTGAAAAAGGCTGTCTAGTATATTGCTGTGCACTACAGGTTGAAGGTTGCAGAAGATTTGCTTACTGTTTGGTATTAGTTTTGTGATAATGGCAGAGAACAGTGGAAGCCCCATCATTGAGAAGCTCGACAAGAACAAGTACCCTTCATGGAAGTTCCGTGTCACGAATTTCCTTATTGGAAAAGGCCTCTACGAGTTTGTTTCTGGTGAAGAAAAGGAGCCGAAGGTGAGTGATCCTCCAACTGCAGAAGAGACAAAGGCACGGAAGGAATGGAATGCAAAAGACGAGAAGGTAATGTATTGGTTGTCTGCAGTAATTGACAATAATATGCTGGGACACATTAGAAATGCAGAGAATTCATATGCAGCTTGGACCATATGCAGCTTGGCACGAAAGATTCAACTCAAGCAAGAGTTGAATACATTGAAGAAAGGGAAGATGTCTATCAATGAGTATGCACTGAAGGTAAGAAGCATTGCAGATGCATTGGCAGCGATTGATGCAATGCCCGATGATGATGATTTGGTGTCGTCTACCTTGGGTGGACTTAACAATGAAAAGGCCTGGAAGTCTTTTGTAACTTTCGTATATGTTAGAAAGCCATTTCCAGATTTCGATGAGTTGGTATCCCTTATGATCACTGAAGAGATCAACATGCAGAGTGAGACATCTGAAAGAAGTGGTGAATAGGTCCAGGCTTTCTACTCCAGTTCAGGAAGGGGACGTGGCAGGTTCTCTTCAAGAGGCCGTGGTACAGGACGTGGTAGTGACAACCAGCAAAACAAATTGAATCAGCAATTTGGCGATATGCAGGTTTCAGGAGGTTGTGGTAACTTTAGAGGCAGGGGGAGTTTTAGAGGAAGAGGTGGATGGCAAAATAGAGGCTCTAACAATTCTGGTATTGTGTGTCACTACTGTGGAAAAATAGGTCATATTGCAGCCCAATGTTATGCTAAGAAAGATGATATTCGGAGTGGTAAGTTGCAGCAAGGAAACTATGCATCGTCTTCACGACAGAATGAAGACAAAAATGAACGTTTGTTTGTTATGCAGCATATGTTGAATGCTGTTACAGGAAAGGGAACACAGGAAGATGTTTGGTATGTTGATTTAGGTGCATCCAATCATATGACCAGCCACGCAGAATGGTTTGGAGAGATGCAGGAGTTGCAAAATGCAAGTTATGTGCAGACGGGTGATGATTCATGCCACCCAATTTCACACATTGGAAAAGTTCCCTTGTCCTTGCATGATGGTAAGACAAAGAGTCTTTCAGATGTATTACATGTGCCATCTATTACAAAGAACTTGGTGTCAGTCAGTCAAATGGTAGAGCAAGGGCTGCAAGTCAGATTTAATGCAAAGGGCTGCTTTGTAGAAGACTTCAATGATAAGTGCAAGTTGGTAGCAAAGGGAAGTAGAGTTGGACGTATGTTTACTCTGGATGCTGGAATTCCTACTATGAATGCTGCTATGTATGCCAAAGGAAAAGGTGTTGTTGCAGACATTGAAATTTGGCACAAACGCATTGGACATGCAAATGTACAGAGGCTGAAATTAATGCAATCCAAAGGGTTGGTTACAGGTTTGCCTACATTTAGAGTTGCAGAATTTCAAAAGGTTTGTGAAGCATGTCAGTTTGGTAAGCAGGTAAGACAACCATTTTCACATGACAGTGACGTAAGCAGAAATATCCTTGATGTTGTGCATACAGACATTTGGGGGCCTACACAAAATGTATCTCTTGGAGGTAGTTCATACTTTGTCACATTCATTGATGATTGTTCTAGAAAGTTGTGGGTATATTTTATGAAGGAAAAGAGTGAAGCTTTTGAGCACTTTAGAACTTTCAATGCTGCAGTTGAAAGAGAAACAGGCTTAAAAGTAAAGTGCTTGAGGTCAGATGGAGGGGGAGAGTACCTCTCAAATGAGTTCAGTGATTTTCTGAGGTCTCATGGGATAAAGAGACAGTTCACATGCAGGTATACCCCACAGCAAAATGGGGTTGCAGAAAGGAAAAATAGGCATATTGCAGAAGTTGCACGCGCCTTGATGGTTGAAAGGAATATGCCTAAGCATTTTTTGTCTGAGGCTGTTCATACTACTATTTATATTATGAACAGAACTCCCACAGCTGCAGTTCATGGTATGACCCCCGAAGAATGTTTTACAGGTAAGAATCCTGATGTTTCACACTTGAAAGCGTTTGGCTGGATTGCGTATGTTCATGTGCCAGATGAGTTGCGGAAGAAACTAGATCCAAAGGCTGAAAAGTGTGTCTTTATTGGATACTCTTTAGAGCAGAAAGGGTATCGTTGTTACAACCCTGTCACATGTAAGTTCAGAGTGAGCAGGGATGTCATCTTTGATGAAATGAGGAGTTGGTATGCATCTAGTGGTGATGCATTGGATGATGATGATGATCATGACACTCATGTGCAGGCTGAAAAGCAAGAATCACGAACTCTTAGTGGACCAGAGACATCATCTGGTAGTCCTTGGTCTGGGAGACTAAGGAGTACCTCTACATCTTCGGGTGCATCTAGTAGCACTACAGGTAAAGACAAAGGAAAGAATAAAGTGTCAGAAGGCATTGATGCAGTTCTTGATGGAGACTCCAGTGGCTCAGAGAGCTTGGATGATGAGCTTGGTATTCCTTCAGTGAGGACTCTAGGTGTGCAGAGAGCATGCGTTAATGCAAAGACTCCATTGAGTGATCCAGTGGTATGCAGGTCTAGCAGGGTGAGATACCCTATTAAAAGATTTGGTTTTGAAGGTTATGCAGCTCACCATTATGCTTATATGGTGAAACTAGTTGAGGATGTTGAGCCCACATGTTTTGAGGAGGCTGTTGGTCATGCTCATTGGGATGCAGCAATGGATGAGGAGATGGCTGCATTAGAGGCCAATAAGACTTGGGATTTAGTATCATTGCCGAAGGGAAAGAAAGCTATTGGATGTAAGTGGGTTTATAAGATTAAGCACAATGGAGATGGTTCTATTAGCAGGTACAAAGCTAGGCTGGTTGCAAAAGGCTATGCCCAAACATATGGCATAGATTATGATGAAACCTTCAGTCCAGTTGCTAGGATGGCAACTGTCAGATGTGTGATTGCTTTGGCAGCAGCCAAAGGTTGGAGGTTGCAGCAAATGGATGTAAAGAATGCCTTCTTGCATGGTGATTTGCAGGAAGAAGTGTATATGGATCAACCAGCAAGTTATGAAGATTTAGAGCATCCCATGTATGTGTGCAGGTTGAAGAAGGCACTCTATGGGCTCAAGCAAGCACCTAGAGCATGGTCTGACAAGATCAGAGAGTATCTTGTCAATATTGGATTTTATGTTTCTGATGCTGATCACTCACTTTATGTGAGAAAGGGAGATGCACGTTTGGTCATCATAGTCATCTATGTGGATGACTTGATTATTACAGGTGATAGTGATAGTGGGATTGCTGAAGTCAAGGGCTGTTTGAAGATGAAGTTTGAGATGAAGGATTTAGGTGAGCTAAGGTACTTCCTTGGCATTGAGGTGATCAGATGTGATGATGGTATATGGCTGTCCCAAAGACAGTATGGCTTGGATATGTTGTCCAAGTATGGTATGACTGCATGCAAACCACTTTCAGTCCCGTTGGAGCAGAATGTAAAGCTGAGTGCTAATGTTGGGGATGAGATAGAAGACCCTACTATGTTCAGGAGGATAGTGGGGAGTTTGATTCTACATGACCATTACAAGGCCAGACTTGAGCTACGCTGTTGGTCTTGTGAGTCAGTTTATGCAAGTACCTAGAAAGCCACATTTGGATGCAGTCAGACGCATATTGAGATATGTGAAGTCCACATTACATTATGGACTTTTCTATGAGGCAGGTACAGATGTACAGGTGTTTGGATACACAGATGCAGATTGGGCTGGTAGTATGTCTGATAGAAGATCTACCAGCGGATACATGTTCTCTCTTGGTAGTGTAGCAGTTGCATGGAGTAGCAAAAAGCAATCTACAGTTGCTTTGTCGAGTACAGAGGCTGAGTATAGAGGTGCTGCTGTTGCAGCATGTGAGGTAGTATGGCTGCAAAAGCTATTGGCTGATTTGGATGTGCAGGTGGAAGGTCCAGTTGTCATTTATTGTGACAACATGAGCAGTATACAGTTGGCTAGGAACCCTGTGTTCCATGCCAGGACAAAACATATTGAGATACACTACCACTTTGTGAGAGAGAAGGTACTAGCAGGTGAGATTGACTTGGTGTATGTCAGCACACAGGATCAGATAGCTGACATCTTCACGAATGCATTGGGTTCTCTCTTCTTGTCTCTTGAGTGAGCTTCTCCTTGTGCATTCTGTGTGTGTTCGGCGCATCATCTTGAGCAACTCCCCCCACCACACAATTCTTGACAGAAAGGTCCATAAAACCTAGGTCCTTATTTAACAACAAGGTGTTTCTCAACACTTTGCAATCTTCTCTTTTCAATGTGTAACCATATATAATCACCAACATTGAAACTCATGGCTTATCTTTTCTTATTAGCTTGTTTAGTGCATGGTTGTTGGACTTTCGCAATTATGTATTTAACTTGAGAAAAAATAGTAGCATGTGTATTGGTAATATTATCAGTAGCTTTAACTTTATTCGACAATGGTGTAATAGGTGTAGGAAATCCATGTCCATAAATGATTTCAAAATGTGCTTTATGAGTAGCTGTGTGTGGTGTATTATTATATGCAAATTGAAGTAGATGCAAATGTGTATCCCATGTTTGTGCTTTTGAAATTGTGTATACACGCAAAAGATCTAGAGTTGTACTATTAGTAGGTTCTGTTTGCCCATTGGTTTCAGGATGGAATGCAGATGAGAAATCAATCTTAGTATCCAAATTAGCAAACAAAGTAGTCCAAAAATTATTACAAAATCTAGAATCACGATCACAAATAATAACTTTTGGTAAACCATGATTAGTGAAAACAGTCTTCAAAAACAATTGTGCAACTTGAGATGCAGTTAATGTTTTCTTGCATGGTAGAAAATATGCTTGTTTACTAAATCGATCTACTATAGTCCAAATCATATCATGATTAGCTTGTGTATTAGGCAAACCAGTTATAAAATCCATTGATATATGTTCCCATGGATGGACTGGATTTGGTAAAGGCATTAATAATGGCGTATTGCTTACCATGGTATCACTTGACTCTTTGGCAAATTAAACACTCAAAAACAAAGTTAGAAACATTAGATTCCATTTGCGGCCAATAAAAATCTTCAACCAATGTTCTTAAAGTGAAAATAATACCTCTATGAGGGGGACAATGAATTTCGTGCAACACAAATTATCTAAATTGAATAGTAACACACAATCTTTTCTCATAAAACATAAATCCATTAGAATAAGACAAAGAATCAATTGGAATCCAGTTATTACCGACTAATTTGTCATGATCAGCTTGAAAACTAGGGTCATGGTCATAGATATCCTTCATAGGAATAAGGAAATCAAAAGATAGAATGGAAATACTATTGATACTTGGTCTTCTACTCGAGGCATCGAGAACAATATTTTCTCTTCCTGGTTGATATTGAATAACTGGATAAAAACTCTGAATGAAAGTAGCCCATTTAATATGACGGTCAGAAATTTGTGGTTGACTAAGGAGATACTTGATACTTTGCTGGTTAGTTTTAATCATAAATTCGGATTCCATCAAATAGTGTCTCCATTGACATAAGGCTTGAACTACATCTAACAATTCTTTATCATAGGTTGAATACTTCAACTCAGAAGGTTTACGTTTACAACTAGAATAGGCTATTTGATGTGAATCTTGCATGAGGACAGCTCCTATTCCTGATTCACTAGCATCAATGACTACTAGGATGAATGGTTGATTAGAATCAGGTAATTGCAAGACAGGTGCATGTGTTAAAGTATGTTTCAACAAATCAAAAGACTTTTACTGGTTATCAGACCAACAATACACAACTTCTTTCTTTAACAATTTTGTCAAAGGCAATGCAAGTAATTAAAAATTTCTTACAAATTTTCTATAAAAGTTGGCAAGGCTTAAGAAAGAATGTAACTCGTGCACATTTTTAGGGATTGGCCAAATCAAAATTGTCTCTATATTTTTAGGATCAAAGCGAATACCATCAGAAGAAACAATGTGACCTAAGTATTCAATCTAGGTTTGGAAAAATTCACTCTTGTCAAGGTTAGCATACAATTGATTCTCTTTCAAAGTCGTAAAAATTTTAGGTGTATCCAAGCGTACTTGATGATATTCAGATTTGGGATCTATCTTGCTAAAAACATTGTCCCCTTGTAGTTTATCCATGAGGTCGTCTTCCCTAGGGATCAGATATCTATTTATAATAGTGATTTTGTTTAGGGCACAATAGTCAATGCACATTCTATAGGTATTATCATTTTTTCTTAGCTAATAGGACAAGTGCACCAAAAGAATAACTACTGGGCCTAATGAGTCCTTGGTTCAACACTTCCTCAATTTGTGTTTGGATTTCTTTTTGTTCAATCTGATTGTGTTTATATGATGCTTTACATGGCGGTTGAGAACCTAGGATTAAGTCTATTTTATGGTCTTCAAGACGTGTAGGTGGTAAATCAGAGCAAAAAATCTTTAAATTATGAAAGAAATTGTGCATGCCTAGGATGCATTTAATTTTCCTTAGCTTCAATTTCATTCACCCATACTAAATATGATTTACTATCTTTTCTCAATGCACGTTTAGCTTGTGCATGACTAAGCAGTGAAAAATTATCAAATGTGTGAAATCCATGTAATGTGATTTGGTTTTCGTTAAGATAAATTTTCATGGAATGTGTGGAATAATCTATGTCAAGGTTATATTTGTGACGCCAAGGCATTCCTAAAATAATATCACTAGCTTGCAAAGGCACAACCAAGAAATTTCTAAGCTCAACATAATCACCAATTTTAATCTCTAAATCATGCATTTCTTGTGCACCATTGTATCTAGTGCCTAAGAAAGCAGCCTATATGCGATAATGAGTTGGAATAGTAGATAAATTAAATTATTTTACCAAATTTTCAAAAATAAAAATCATGCGTGCTTGCAACATCATGCAAAACAATCTTTTCTACTTGACCATGCACAAAACATTTCATTGTTAATAATGAATGAGGATTTGGTATACTTGGTAAAGTATCTGAAGCATCGTCAATATCATCATCATCTTTAGTGAAGTATGGCATATCTTCATGGTTCTCATCTCATCAGTTGCTCCCAAGTGATTGATTTGAATAGCTTGCTTCTTGGACTGACAGTTCACTCTTAAGTGTCCAGGTTGATGACACTTGTAGCAAACCATAGACTTTGCTTTGGAGACATTGTTGGTATGGGCTGGAAGTTTGGGTATATTGGGATTTGACTAGAGGGAAGGCTTAGGGTTTAAATTTGTATTTGATGGTAAAGCAAGAGGTCGAGTCCAGGGTTTACGAAAAGAAGAATGAGCAAATCGATTTTGTTTAAATCTTTGGAAGTTAGAATTGAATTGCTTTGTACAAAAGTTACCATTAATCGAAAATTGTTGCGTCTGCTTTTCTCATCCATGAATTTTATCCTCCGCATCATGCGTTAAAGAAATCGCACTGTTGTTGTATAATTTTCTTCTTCATCTTCTTAGCCTTTCATAAGCTAGTTTGCTCTTGTTGTTCCCTTTCTTCTTCTTTCTCACTCAATGTCCTTTCACTAGATTGCACCTCTTATTCCTCGTGAGGTGGAAACCTACTTGGTGTTTCATCCACCCCTTCTCCTCCTTCTTCTTGCCCTTGTCCCAAGGCTTCCCTAATGATCACGGTGAGGACCCCTCCGAATCCAATGGTTGCATCCTTTTAAGATGAGGCTTTCCTTTTAGCTTTGGTGGTGAGAGAATCTCCTCCGACAGTCTATCCTCCCATTGCTAAGGCTTTTGATGAGGTCTCAATGGTCTTTCTCACAAAACCATTGAGGTTCACTTCATCCAGCAACCTTGCTGCGACGCTCTCTAGCAGGGGGATGCTGATGTGGCTCATGATGGTGTTGTATCTTTGACTAGAAAACAACACGTGCACCATTTTGGCTTGGAGTTGGATTTCGAGGTCAGGGATATCCGCTAAGCTGATGCCGTCATTGGTGTGGACTTTTACCTTGTCCATTCCTAGCAACACATATACATCTGTTTTTGGCTTCCTCTCTACTTTGTTTGCCAAGCCTAATGCATTTTCCACTAGCTCTGTGGTCAATTCAATCTGCACCTGACGAGTTCCCTCTCCCTCATGCATAGTTACGGTGCCGCAGTTCCTGTGGAAAGTCTTCGGGAACTTTGCACAGTGGAAATAGTCCATCCCTTTGCTTACTACTTCCACGTATTTCTGTAGATTGCATTGCTCGATGATCTGCCTCATGGCCCGCTTTTCAACGACCACATCTTCTAGGAACTTGAACTGGTTGAAGGCTCGTATTTCCACCGAAAGCCCATATTTTTCTTGCTCTTCCTCTGAAAAAGGTAATTGCCAGCCTTTTCTTGGCCTGCCATGATGGGGGCCTGTCATGAAGCCACATTCACCATTAGTGTTTTTCAGAATAATCACAAGCAACAAGAGATGACTACATACTTGGTGAACTTAAATGCTTGAGTGTAGAAGTAGGCTTTTTCCTCCCAGTGGTCTATTGATTTCAAATTTTATTGTCAATTCCTCATTCACAAGCTGCTTTGTCCTACCATTGAGGTCCCACATGTGTGATTTTCCTTTATGGTTTTTCTTATGTATTTGGTTTGATTCACCTTATCTCCCCCTCTGTGAATTGATAAGAATCCTTCCTAGGATTAAAGGGCTAGAGGATGAAGGGCGTTCAGTATATAATCTTAGTGCTTTACCTTCAGATGAGCAAGGCGTAGAAATTCGGATTATATTACTCAAAATTAGCATAGCTATCCATGTCGAAAGGGCGGATGCCTATGTGTGTAATGTAAGTGAGGACATCAAGCAAGAAGTCAGCGGAGTCCACTCGACTAGCAACATGCAACTCCTCCTTAGTGAGGATGTGATCTAAATAAGGATGTCCCTCAATGTGTTATTCTAGGTGTCAGTTACGAATGGAAGTCCACACCCTACAAGAAAGTTGGAGCGACATAGGTTGGGTCATATTTAGATGCCTTGATTGCGCGTCGATGTTCAACGTTGGTCATTATTTGGCATCCCTCTGGCTCCCATTATAGGCGTAAAGCATACCATTACCACAAGAAGGAGGAGTCATGGTCGGTAAGCTGTTTCAACTTCTCGAGTTCTTAGTTTGTGGCCATGATTGTATTCTTTCTATATGACGTAATGATACGTTGCATGATTGCTTGCTCCTAGGATATCTCAGTTGCAATTAACTCCTGAGTTGCTTCAAGAGCCTTAATGAATACAAATTATGGCTCCTCCCAAGAGCAAGGGAGTGTTCGTACTTTCGCTGCTATAGGTTCTTCCAAGAGGCCTAAGTCTAGTTGATCGTAGCTTTTAGCCAAGGTCATGAAAGTAGCATCCAAGCATCAGAAGTAAGAAACCAAGTCATCCCCCATATTTCCAGCTAAGTCCGTGGCCAAGGAAAAAATTGATCATCGCTCATAAGAGGATTGAAGGCCGGTGGGTGGTTGAGGCTTGACAAGACTAAAGAGTTCAGCAACTAATGGTCGTAGCTGGGTTTGCTCTTTAGGTTGTTGGAGCTTGGCCTCATGTTTGGTGGGTTTGGTGGTAGCTACAGTTGTCATGCTCCTAGATGCATAATTTAAGATTTGAGGGGCATCATCAACCCTAGAACCAGGCATTTTGTTAGTAGCAGGCTACAATTTTGGACAAGAGATTGGTTTAAGCCCTGCGCTGAGCTAGGCCTTGGAGGTTCTATGGACTTAGTGGTGTGAGTCTCTTATTTTGTGAGTGTCTCTGCCATGATGTTTTGTGTGGTCAAGCTTGAGGGTGGAGTTTGTGTAGGGTCTTTGGTTGCTTTGGTTTTAGGCAGCCAAATCCACGTATTACCTGCATAGTAGCCTTGCGCTTGCAATAAGGCCTTGGGGACCCATTGTGGCTTGATCGTATGTTGGTGTTTATAGTTTCATCTTGGCATCCTAGATTTCATTTTTAGATCATTAGCCTGGTGAGGACATGGGTTGCTATTCCTAGGTGTTTTTCTATGTCTAGGTACCCATTTGAATTGGGGTTCATGGGCTTCAGCATTGGTTCCAATGGGTTGTTGGCATCGAGGCCTGGTAGGTTGCGACGAGCCACGACCCCCCTCCTTAGTCTTGATGGTGGATTCCTCTATCGGTGGCTTCATGGTCTTGGAAAGAGTCGCGCCACCCTTGCTAAAAGTTGTAACAAGGAGAACATTGCCCACGGCTAGGTAGATATGCGGTGACTAATAGTCGACATTGCAACGAGCTTGCTTCTTGAAAGTTCATCCTAACAGCAATTCTGTGCCTGCATTCTTAGTGTTAGGAAACACATAGAAGATTATCAGCACGCTTTCAAACTCGATAAAAACTGTAACTTTGCACTTTCCTAATAGTGTTTAGGATTGGCCTCCATAAGGGGTGATATTAGCATTAGTGGGTTGCAATTGTGGGTTCCCAATGGTCATGAGTCGAGATATTAAAATCATCTCCTTCATCGATCAATGTGTTGATGGTGCATGTGTGTTTAGTAGTGACCGTCATGTGTAGGTAAGTTGGTGGTACTACTTCCTCATCCTCACCGTCCACCTTAGTAATAGTGGCTACTCATACGTGGACAAGGGGTGCAAGAATTGGGGGCTCATGCAATGGGTGCATGGGAGGAAAATACTTCTTTATGCGGCTACCATTGAAGAAGTATATGCCCTCTCTCTCTAGGGTTTTGAGTTCTACATTGCCAATTCGGCTGTTGGTTCCAACCTTAAAAGATCCTAGCCCCCGAAACTTCAGTTTTTGCTTATGTCCTTTGATTGAGTATAGTAGTACTAAGTCACCTTGTTCGAAGCTGCGTTGCTGCTTAACATGTCAAACCAGCTTTTGTGTCTTGCCTTCTCACATGTGAGTGAATGGGTGGCTAGAAGCTGGTTTTTCGTTAAGCGTTCAAATTCAATCAAGCATTCTGTCCATGCCCCCTTCCCATCCCATCTTTCTTGAAGGGCTATTCTGAGGCTTGGTAGTACAAAGAATTCCAAGGGAAGGAATAGGGTACAACCCGGATGGGTACATTCACATCTAGTGTGAAGGGGCAAACCCCTTTCCTAGACCTTTGGAGGTCACTATGATAGTGATATGATGAACATGACCCACATACTTGCTATAGGAGGATAAAAAGATGTCACAGAGGGTTGGATCTTCAAGAATGAGTGATAATGCCTTGGCCACAAAATCATACAAGCTATCCTTACAAATAACGTCTAACTGTAGGAGAAACAAGTATTCCCTAGACACCAAGGGAACATATTGTGTGTTGGGGAGCAATTCAAATTACACACACACACACACCCCAAGACACACAAAGCAATGCTTGTGAAATAGAAGACAAAACATTGATAAGATCTCCATAAAGGATGAAGCATAGACGACACAATAGACAACTCCTAGGAAATCCACAACCTATGGAGAAAACCAGACATGACCTATGCACTTATGCAATCGATAGCTTTGTCAAATGCATACAATCAAGCACCCTATACCCTGTCATCAAACATGCAACATAAAGAAAATTACAAGCACACCACATCCTTGACAACATCGATGTGACCCCACATCCTTGACAACATCGATGTGACCCCAACAAAAACTTGAGAGACTAGAAAAACCAATATAACAAAACATACAACTATGCTACCACATCCTTGACAACATCGATGTGAACCCAACAAAAACTTGATGACTAGAAGAACCAACCTAACCAAACATACAATTGTGCTACCAACAAAGAGAAGGACTACTATGGGGTTCTTTTGATGCATATGGGACCATTGATTTATGTTTTAAGGGCTCATGAGTTGTAGTTTTCTCTTTTGCATTTTGATGAGAAATGTGTACGATGTTGCTTTAGTATCTTGTGGTTTGTTATTGAGAGACAATCTTGTGGGAATATTTGATGGACTTGAATAATGATGCAAGTCTATTGAAGATGGTATGTGGGGAATTTTTTTTGACTCTTGATAGGGTATTCAAGAAGTATGGTTTTCATGTTATAGTGCTTAGGAGTTTTGGATAGTTATGGATGGGCTATAGAATCATTATGGGGAGATACTTTATGTTTTGAGTTTTCTAAACAATGATTTATGATTGAGCTAGAAGGTGTACCCTTTCTTGTCTTGATATTTAGTGTTGTGCTAAGCTTATTCATGATGTGCTACGAGAAAAATATTTTGTCATGATGATGAATATTTTATCAAACAAATGTATGCCCCTTACATCGTCTTGTGATGCTGTCCTAAAATATAAGAGTATGTGTAAGTGTGTCTATGAGATTTTGAGTGGTTGAGTTGTGTTGTTGCATATTGTGATGGTTATGAGTCTACTATGATTAATGTACACTCCTAGACAATGTTGGAAGGGTTCATGCTTTGTTTTTGAGAAGAGAGTTATCTAGGTTACATTGCTACTTTGGAAGGTGTGGTTTGAACATATTTCTGCACAAATATAGAGAGAAAGGGAGGATGTGAGAAGTACCCCATTTGCGCTTTACTCATGAGCGAAGGGCATAGATGCTATGAGGTTTTGATAGAGGATGAGTTGAAGAGGATTGACTTGTTGAAGACCACATGTGCCATCAAATTCCTTTGCATAATTTGTGGCTATTGTTGGTCATTGTGCATGAGTTCAAGCCAATTGACCCTAGTGTTAAAGTCACAAATCCTTACTTGTGCTTATTTGTGTCTCAACCATGTGTGATAGAGAGCATTTCCTTTATTTGCCACCACTTAGGTATAAAGTGTAACATTCTTTATGAGGAAAATTGCTTGTGCGTAACATTTTTTATAACCCTTAATAAGATACGTATTGAACATTATATAACAAAAAATAAGGATGGATAAAACTATTGTAATGTATCAACTGTAATTGAGAAAGACTTTTATTTTCTAGCATAAGACTTGATGCATATGGTTATCGTTCTTTTTTTGTAGCACAAGACTTGATGCATATGGTAATCATCCATTTTTTCTACAAATAATTATTGTCTTGGTAATGCCACATTTTTTCCATGCCCTATAGCAATAAATACACATGGTAGCATATAATGCTTTCCAAATATCTCAAAGGATAATGTATCTAATATGGGTAGCTATTCAATAAGCTAGGTAGCTTATAGCTATATATCTTACAAAGAAGCTCCATAATGTTGCATGAACTAACTTTGTCTATTTAGTGTAACATGAGGCATACTAGAACTTGGCAAATGTGTTTATAATTTACAACTTCTATTAATACATTGTTACTGCATTCTTTTTCATTAAAAGTCCAAGTTCTTTGAGCAAATTTAAAGTATGAATGTAATGCATGATATCAAGGTTTACTTCATGCTATTATGCATTTCCGAGTTGTTTGAACAACTTGATAGCTTGTAGTTGCAAGGTCTTTCAAGTGCTACAAGGACTTATACAAGTATCATAATGAATGAGTGGATTGGTGTGTAGCTACTCAACTAAAGAGTAACATAAATCTAACTTTATGGAATTATTAATTGTCATAATATTCTATCTCTTCTTTTGTTGTATAACAATTTACTACAAACATAGGTTATCAATTATAATATTACACTTGAGAATATATAGGAGAACCAAGAGAAGCATGATACATGGCAAACTTCATAATGTGCTTGGATAACTTGTCACACTAGTATCATGGATTAGTATCAAAATCTTTTATAAAAGATGAAGATGACAATAGCATTAGCAATGGATTGCTTTGTGGCTTTAAAAAAATCCTATATTTCCATGATGTGTGAGCTTTTGATAACCAGTCATTTGCTTGGATGAATCTAATAAGGTACTCCATAGCTAAAATAATCTACAAAACAAAGCACATATTAAACTTTAACTAGTTTTTAGAATTGACAAGTTAGTTTTTCTAGTACTTGTAAGGGAATATCAGGAGATCTCCTAAGGGAAAACATGCAAGTGACCCGAAAGGTTTGAATCTTGTTTTGGAATGATGTATGATATGGATTATACACATTGCAGCGTGTTACTGCAGTAGACCTCGTGGATGAGGCATAGCCAGACGTGCGCTAGAAAACGTGATACGTGTTTTGTCCGAGGAAGAAAATGAGGACAATAAAGTACAAATATAGGTCTCTAATTAATCAAGGTTGTTGAGAGAGAAGGCATGCTTTTGCTAGCCAGAGTTAGTAGGAGAAGCTGAAATGAGCTCGATGGTTCCGTCGTCTGTGTCGACTGTGTACTGTTGGGTACTTGTCTGCGAGTCCAAGAAGCAGCCATAGATGTAAGACATGAAGCCCCAGATGGCCAAGAATGTGGAGACGCCCTTGATGGCACTGAAAGAGTCGTGAAAGAAGAAGACGGCCAAGATGGGGACGAGGGGGAGGGTGGCGGTGGTAAAGAGGGAGGAAAGGAGGGAGGAGGAGAGGGAGGTGACGCCGAAGACGCCCAGGAAGAAGGCTTGCCAACCGAGGGCCGACACGAGGAGGGTGGCCACGTAGGCCCCGCGGCCCGCATCGAAGTGTCGATACTCAGCCTGCATGTTGGAGAAGCTGTTGGTAGCAGCCATGCCCACCATGGCGAACGCGGTCGCCACTACAGAGGCGCCCAGCTGCAAGTAGATCACTACCATGAACGACACGGAGCCGCCCTGTCTGCCTGCTGCAAAAAACAATCCCTAGTATTTGCCACCTGGCTATTTTTTTATTGCAATTATTTGCCACTATCGTTCATACTTCATCCTCTTAGAAAAGAAGGAAATTTGTTGTAGCACAAAGTTATTTAAAAAATTAAAAAATATTTAAATCCTCAATTGGCTACTTTTAACTTAAGTAACAACAACATTGTTGTGGCTGTTCTTATTATTACTTTGCTGACCTAAAATGAATTTTCAAAAAACAATAGTTCACACGTCAAACTTTGCGTAGAAAATGGTAATAAAGGAGATTCATGTTTGTAACCAAGATTCCTAGCCTCCATCAATAGTACTAGAGGAGAACGTTCATGACCAATACTCCCATCCTTCATAAAACTTTGAAGATGAGGATGAGGAATTGGTGGATTGTTCCCAATTTACTAATAATTATCTAATTATGAATTTTGATTGAGAAATCAATAACGATGACTTGAATAGTGCTTCCAAGGGTGGAAAGTCCTAGACATGATGATTAGATCAGGTCTATAATAATTCTCCCATCACATTGCAATGGCTCAAATCATGATCCTTACACAAGATTTTCTAGAGGGGATGTTGAACCACTCCAACCCAAGATAAGGTTCCAATCTCGAAGACTTGAGAGGGACTTTCCAACCCCTAGTTGATATGGGTTTAGGCCATAGATCTATCAAGTCTATAGAAGTATCTTAGAACACCTTGATCAATGGATATGGAGGGATCAAAAACGTTTCATCAAAAGCTAGCAACATTCTTTATTCATCATTGTAGTTTAGGAAGTGATGGAACATGCTCAAGACACCAAGGAAGCCTATTTCTTTTTCAAGATTGGTTCTGATAAAGCCTAGACTTGAGAGTGACTTTGTCTTCGGATCCATAATTGATATGGGTTTAGGAAAGAATTTTATCAAGTCTCTAGGATTCCATTTTGGAAATGTGCGTGGAGCTTTGTGAATCAAAGCTTCTAACTTTATGGTTAAATCCCACAAAACTAGCAATAAAAGACTCATTGATGCCCTAATCCCCCCTTTGCTAGCAATTTGAATAAGGTTGCATGAAGATTGAATAAGGTAAGGGCTTTATGCTCTTAGGTATTGCCATGGCTTCATGGTTATTGAAAAACAAAGATGCTAGCGGATTATGACCAAGTTGAGAAAGAGATAGACTATTCAAAAGGTTTTCAAGGTAACTTGGTTTGCTAGAGTATTAAATTAGATTGTGATCCTTGCATTACCTCTCTTGTTGGAGAACTCCAAACACTAATCTCAAGGAATTGGAGAGCCTTTGATGAAACTTCTTTTGGATAGGGGATGCAAATAGAACTAGAATCCTTGAGGTGGCTTGGACAACTTGTACTCCCCACCCATCACACACACAAAAACAAAGAGGGCTTCAGACTCTCCAACTTCAAATTGCTAGCAAACAAATCAGCAGCCAAAATAGTTACTAGGAAGAGGCTTTCTCAACCTTTGGATCCTTATTACTTGAAAGTACCATATCAACATTGTCAAATACACTTTCAATTCGCTTCTCTTTTCATGTATATCTGTGATATATGATGGCCTCTTGTGTCCAAACTTCAAATATCTATTGTGAATGGAATCATTGAAATTCTTCTAAGCTATCCTTTGCATGCATCAAATCAAGAAATCTATGTATGAGAACTTGTGTTATGATGTATTGAAGAAGATTGAATTCATTCTATTCTCACTTCTCCCTTTTATGCCAATATATGTAATCGATTGAATATGAAACCCATGCATTCTTTTTGCTCCATGTATTAATCTTGAGATGAGTACTCAACATCATCTTAAGCTCCCATCTTGCTAAGCGTCCCTGTGGTGGCGAGCGACTTCCACGAACTCCTGTGCGTATTATTACGTGCGACAACATGTGTTCAAAGGATATTAGAAATACCCTTTCTTTACATACTATAAGGCTATAAAATGACCTCTTTTACTCTACTAAACTTACAGATTTTTTTCCAAATTATAATTATAAAATAAATTTTGTAAATGTTACTAACTAAAATACCATTTCTTTTGAACTTATGTGGTATCTTACATATTCTATAAGGTGCACCCCTCTGGCTTAGATGACTTTGTGGTGGTATATCCACATGATATACTAGTATTTTCTAAGAGTCAACAAATATACAAGCATCATGTAAAGATTGTTCTTAGTAAGGTATGAAAAATAAGATTGTATACAAAACTTGAAAAATGCCCTTTTCACCATATAGAAGTTGAGTTTCTTGGGCATGACATTTCTACAAAGGGGATTTATATGGACCTAAAAAAATTTTAGACCATCCTTAAGTGGAAGATAGTAACTATCATAGGATATTCAATGCTTCATGAGATTTTCCAATGTTATAGAATGTTTGTTGATTACTCCAAGATTCCTACTCTAACCAATTTAATGGAAAACAATAAGTTTGTCTAGAATCAAGAGTTAGAGGAAGCTTTTTGAACTCTCAATATATCCTTGACATTGACACTAGTCCTTATTGATGTAGATCCAACTAAAGCCTTCATGTTGAAGATAAATGCTTGAGATTTCGCAATGGAAGATGTCCTGTTCCAATTTGGTAACAATAGTCAAGTGCATCTTGTAGCTTTCCGATTTTGGAACCTCTCAAGTGCAAAAATTGATTACGAAAACCGTGATAAAGAGCTTCTAGTGGTTATTTATTGAATCAAGATGTGGTGCCATCTATTTGAAGAGGCCTCTCACAAAATTATTATGTATACTAATCACAAGAATTTGGGTTATTTCATGACCTCTCATGTCTTGAATCATTGCCACACCAGATGGAATGGCTTCTTCTTGATATTTGACTTCATTATCCTTACAAATCAGGACCGGTGTCGAAGGGGTTTTTGTCAAAAGGTCGAATCCACCGGGGATCAGAAGTAAAAGGAAGTAGAGATAGGAGATGGAAGAGAAGATAGAGAATACCCAAGTGGTAAACACGACAAAAACAAATTACAATGAATTGAATCAATATGTATTGAAAGAACCTGGAATCTTTGCACTACTCAAAAGCAATCTCCAGGCATTAGTTCTCCTGGAGCTCCTTCATAGACCAGAAACATGGATCAGAAAATCAGCTCTTTCTGTGCTGCCCGAAACCCAAATCTGATGGCTCCGTTGGCTTTGAAAGGGGGGTAAAACAGTATGATACTTGGTCACGAATCTCCCACATCACTCCTTCTTTCAGTTCAATCTGTAGTTTTCAACCTGTTTACAACGATCGCGATGCGTGCGATTTCATTAATCTGTCTTTTCTATGATAAATCTCCTAACTAGCTGAAAAAGCAACTAGCTTTTTTACATGCCATCCTAATCTAGAATATTTTTCTAACTTTTTCAGATTTTTACAATAAATAATATAAAAAATAGACTAAAATTATCCAAAAATCTAATATTTTTAGATAATCTGTGTAACTCACACTAGTACTAATGGCTCAGATCACATTAACTCTCTAGATCAATAAAGAAGTCGGATGATGATGCATTCCATACTTTTTCACAGTATGTCCTCATAACATCACAACATCCACCCCCTCTGAACCTGCACATCCTCCGGTATGTGCCAAAATCCTAGTTGTCACCGGATTCTGAGTCCTCATCCTCTGCAACCATATCCTTTGCTTCTTCATCTTCCATATCTTCCTAGCTAGCCCCTGTATCATGGCCACTATTTTCTTCCAATTCTGGCAACTCATAGGTAGTAGATTCCCGCCTTTTGAATAATTTGATTCTTTTCCCTGCTACCGGAAGTTTTATGGATGTCCCATCTAGCTCATTTAATGCATAAGTAGCATTATCAAACACCTGTCTTACCACATAGGGTCCCATCTTTTGGAAACTTTACGCATGCCACTATGCTAGTTATCTAAACTGCTATCATAAACCAATACCCAATCCCCATCTTGTATGGTTCTTGGCCTCAGTCTATGTCTTTTGTCAAACCGTTTCTTGTTCTGTATCCTTGCTGCCCTTAACTTTGCAGTTGTTGCCTCTATGTCTTCTGACTTTCTTTCCAACTGTCTAATGCGTAAGGCCAACAACTCCTCTCGATTCAACTCCTCCTCCCAAGGTAACACACTCCATGTGACTGTCATCTCTTCTATCGGTATGATAGATTTTTGACCATACATCAATTCTGCAGGTATATATCCTGTAGTAATAGCACTATGAGTTATTCTGTCAGCCCACAAAGCATAAGGGAGCAATCGTGGCCATCTTTTATCTTCTCTCCACATGCTTTTTCCAATGCCTTCACAATAGGTAGATGACCTCTTTCACTTTTTCCATTTCCTTCAGGGTTATAGGCTAAAGTTAAAGCAAGCTTTATCCCCAACCGTGCAAAGAAATCATGAGCTTCATCTACATCCAACTCACACCTATCTGTTGTAATTTTTTCCACACAACCATATCAACAAAAGATCTCTTCTAAGAGAAAAGTACATACGGCATTTGTCGTCTTAGTACGTAGAGCTCTCCCTTCCACTTGATTAGTCAAGTCTTCACGAGCAAATACAAGATACCTCATTTTGCAAAGACCTGTAGGCATTGTGACCAAATACACCACCCACTTAAAATGAAGAGACAATGGATATGTGGGTTGCAATCCATCCCAATGTCTCACAGTTGAATGCATTTGACATGTCGTACATGTTTCCACAAAGTGAGCAACATCCTTATACATACCCTGTCGCCAATATCTTTCTTTGATCTTTGTAAAAGTACCCCAAACACCTCTATGACCAACCCACAAACTTTCAGGAAATTCTTGCATTACTTTTACTTGTGAAGCTTTGTCACCCAAAACTCGTAATGGCATACCCTGTTTCTTTTTAGCATGTTTCCATAAGTATCCATCTTTTTAAAAAAATCCATAGGCTTTCCTCTTGATCTTCTTAAACTCCTCATCTGACCATTCATCTCTCTTTGTTAATGTACTGAGATATTAACCAATTCTCAGCCACTCTCCTGCATAATTGTCTTCCAAAAACACTTCTACACAAGATGCAATACATCTAAAGTGTCTTCTCTTTGTTGTCCAAGCTTTTGTTAATGCTATAGCAACACCTTGCATTGCTAAATTCACTCTTGCAATATCATTTTCAGCCATAAGAAAGTCATATTCTTCCTCCTCATCCATCATCCCATTTTCATTCTCATAGCGTATTCGAGATAACATGTCTACCACTAGGTTATCTCTTCCTGCAATATGCTGAAATTCAGGGTTCAAAGATTTGATCTATACAATCCACCGTGAGCACCCATAAAATACTCCTTATCACATTTAAGGGCTGTCACAATTTCCTATAATTCTCTTTTTACCTGTGGATATCTTCTCTGTCGTTCAGTCAATACTTTTGCACCAAAGCGAATTGCATATCTTTTCCCTTCCTCATCATCTTGCCCAATTGCCTATCCAATCCCGATTGGGCTTGTATCAATAGTAATAATGATAGCCTTTCCATGTGAATAGTCAGCCTTTCTCAATGTAGGAGCAGATTTTAAGAGTTGCTTCAATTTCTTCATTGCTTTCTGATGCTTCCTTTCCCAATGAAAATTTTGACCTTTCCTTAGAAGCTGATAAAGAGCATTGGCTACATGTGCAAAGTGAGGAATCCATATCAAATAGAACACACATGCACCCAAGAATCTACGCACCTCCGATACATTCGTGCATACATCTCGCATTCTATCAATCCCATCTATTTTTGTTGGTGATGGCCTTCGCCCATAAGGCCCACACATATGCCCAACAATCAAAACCTCTTCAACTCCAAAGACAAAATTTTGTCTAGAAAGATTTAAATGCACCTCTTCTAGACGTGTCAAAATCCTCTCACAATCCACAATATGGTATGCAACAAACTGTATACATCCATGAGCATACATCTCTTCATTCTTTTCATCCACTGTACACCCTTTGATTGGAACATCATCCAAGAAGGGCATAGTCAATTGTGGTATAAAATCCATGAGTACCCTATTCATAGCATTTTTCATGTGTGCCACTAAGTTTGTTGCACCCTGTGGGAGATTACACATCCGTACTAACCCCAAAGGAGTCTTCATGGTTGTGATATCCTTGCTTTCAATTGCAAGCTGAAACTGATTATAAACCGAGTAAAGATCACCCAAAGAATAGATCGCTCTGCCTGCAAAAACCTTTGCAAATTCATCAACCATAGGACCTGCACCCACATTTCTTATGGTCACTTTATTGACCGGTTGCATGTCTTGAATAAATATCAAAGCCCCATTCTTTTTGGGCACAATAAACCAATGATTTGAGTACGGGGCTGAAGAAGGCTCCAAGATCTTCATGCGAATATTTTCATTTAGCAAATCCATCAACTTTGGCAAGTAAGCTTTAGGCACTGGAATAGGCCTCAAGTTTCATGGTACATGTGGCACAATAAATATGGCCATAGGAGAGACAACATTTGGATCCACATAACCTATTTCACTTGGCTAAAATGGAAATTCCTTCTCATGTCTAGCCAACATTTGCATAAAATAGTCTTTCTCAGTAGGCAAAATAAACCCTTCTGCACCAACTTTCAATTCTTGTAATGTTTCAGATGTAAACTGATGACCTATATCTTTAGGATCCCATAAGCTTGGCTGTCTTGACACTTTTTCTCCTTCCTGCTGAGCAAATAATGCTATAACATCATACATATCCAAAGAACATATTGACAACACTCTGTTTTCAGCCTCATTTTCTGCATGTGTAGTTGCTGAAATTTTAGCCATAGTGTCAATAATATTCAGCCCATAAAATATGCCTGAAATGCCATCATTTTTAGCTAACAATCCCAATGCTTTCAGTTTCTTAGTAGCCCATTTCATAGATATGCGTTCAGCCCTATACATAGCTTCCATAGGCTAAACCAACATGAACTGTTTGCTGTAAACTGAGAATTACCAATAGTAAATACATGCTTCATTTCATCAAGAGGTGAGTACACCCTTTGAATAGCACTACTGTAGCCTCGCATTACAGCAATGCTTAATGAAAATTCAGGTCTTTGAATTCTCTTGCATTTGGAACCAAAGGAGACTCTTGAAGCGTATCATGATTTCTAGGATGATTAACACAAATAGTAAGAAATTGGACTGGTTTTCTCCCATCCTTGCTTCTGACTCTTGCATAAGCAGAACCATCATCAAGCACCTTTGTTTCCATATGCACACTTGTAATATAGGGCTGTCCCAAAATCACTGCATATGAGGAATTATCTTGCACAAAGAAGTGTTGCTCTTCATGTACATCACCAATCATCACTTTTACATTAGGACATGCATCATCGAGCTCCCCTGAAGAATTATTTGCAGCCCTCATATGCCAACCATGATTAGTGTCCATAGGCCATGTACCATTTTCATACAATCCCTGCTTAATGACATTTATCTCAGACCCATGGTCAAGTAAAGCAACACAAGGAGTTTCACATTCTCCTATTTTCACTACCGTTTCAGTGGTAGCTCTAGCCCAATGATTTCTTGTGTAGTGACTTCGAGGAATAAATCCTAGATTCTCTTCTCCATATTGTTGCATTTTCCTTAATCCACCATGCATATTGCTACAAGACAATGCATTTTCAGCCACTTTCTTCTCTTTTCCACATGCTGTCCATTGATTAGTAGCATCCTGCATAGACAATCCTGTACTTACTTCATGCTTATATTCAGCCCGAATACCCAACAAACCAGTTTCCTCTTCAAATTGCAGCAATGCACTAGTGGTATCACCAAGAAACTGATGCTTCCTTTTAATTATGTCAATGATCTCATCATGAAATTCTCGCTTGGAAATGCTAAGCACCTCTCCCAAGGTAAATTCCACCGGACTGTTTAAGATCCGTTCTTTAAGATCCTTCTTAAGATCTGTGGCTATCTCAATGTTAGATTGTAACTTATATCCTGGCTGCTTGCCCATCTTTTTTCCCTCTTGTTTGTTATCTTGTTTTTTCTCCTGACTAACCTCTTCCATAACATGCTCGGAAGGTGGCTGATTTGCAGCTTTAGGCTGATCCATACTTCTTCTTGTCATTCTTTTAGATGTCCCTGCAATATTTTCATCTCTTTTTTGTTTTTCTTCCACAAGTACATTCGTGTTTTGTACCTTTGCTAAATATGCATACATTGAATATGCATCTACCGATGGTTCCCAACCAGTTATGCCACGAATGTCTTGCCCTGCATGAGACATTTCACTATCAGTGAGCTTTCTCTTTTCAGCTGCATGTAAAGCATGTGTCCATATGTCAACCTTTGGACCAACCATCACTTGGCCATGCATTCTATCCAACTGTAGACCAAGAGTAGAAGCATGTACCGCCGCATAAGCATTTCAGACAGCCAAGTCTTCTAACAACTTCTACATACCTCCCTTTCCAAAATTCAAAGCAAGAGGCAATCCTATTTCTTATGCATGGATCTTTCCATCTTTCCAAAAGATAAGCTGTCATGCCAAGGCCTCCAAATAGGCAGCACAATCCTTTCTCTCGTACTGCAAACTATCACATCACATACATCTTTTTCCAAGTTTAGGGGCTGCTACCCGTCCTCTTTCCTCTTGTCCTTTTTCATCCAATTTTGCAACCTTCAATTGAAGATCCCGCATCCCTTTGACCAATTTATCCAAGACATCTTTCCTAACAGAGGAAACAATAGTATGCACAGTCATAGGGTTAGCCATAGAAGCGAGTGGCTTACTGGATACTTCAACGGTTTTGCCCGTAACAGTGGGCAAGCTAGAGGCATGCAATCTTTCTCTTCTTCTATGCTTCTTCACAAGCGCAGCAATAGCTTCCTTGACATGTCTCCACTCTGTTTTCAAACCTGTCTCTGTAGTCTGATCCTCCAGCAAATCATCAAGCTTCTCTTGAAGCTCAGGATCAGCTACCTGTAGAAACAATTCAAATTTCTGACTTGCAAGAGCTTGTTGTTCTGCGAGATCCAACTGCTCAAATCGACTTTCAAATTCTCTTAACAATTTTGTAGCCACAAGACCCTTATTGGGTTGTATAACTCACTCCTGAAAAGTCTTGCGTGTAATCAAACTAGTGTCCTCAATGTAAAATTTTTCTCTAAGTGTCTTCTTGAAGGCTACCCAGTCTGCATCCAGCAAGTATAATTCAGAAATCCGTGCTTTCAATTCATGAACAGTAACATGTACAAAATACTAGCTCCATGCAGATTGAGCCACTCCAAAGAATTCCATCTTCTGAGTATAGATATGTACATATGCAGTACGTTCCTGCCATTGAATAACTTCACCTCACGCTCAACTGCTTGCAAAGCATTCATCACAACACTTTCTGTTTGAGCTGAAGCTTGCATCACCTGTTGTTGTTGTTGTACCTGCATAAGCATATTCATATTTTGCACCAACTATTGCAAAACATCACTAGAGAATGTATTCGAAGATTCTCCCATCTTGTCTTTCCTTCTTCTGACGACCTTTCACGTCGGGTTCACCAATGTCGAAGGGGTTTTCGTCGAAAGGTCAAATCCACCGAGGATCAGAAGTAGAAGGAAGTAGAGGTAGGAGATGGAAGAGAAGATAGAGAATACCCAAGTGGTAAACATGACAAAAACAAATCACAATGAATAGAATCAATATGTATTGAAAGAACTTGGAATCTTCGCCCTACTTAGAAGCAATCTCCAGGCATTACTTCTCCTGGAGCTCCTTCGTAGACCAAAAACGTGGATCAAAAAATCAGCTCTTTCTCTACTACCCGGAACCCAAATCTGATGGCTCCCTTAGGGGAAGAAAGTGTAAAAAATGGGAAATTTACAAAAAGAACTAACCCATGGTTAAGTCACTAAAGATAATTCCATACAAATCCAAGGGGTTGACGATCACAAGGGGGAAAGAGTAATCAAACATTGGCTACATGATTCATAGCTAATCCCTAACATTCCATGCCTACATGAGGTCAAAACATCTCATAACATGTTAAGTAGAATAACAACTCTATCTCCAAGTAACCTCGAGGAAGTCACTCATAAATATATGTATGCATCATGTGGGTTCAACACAAGGAATGCTTGAAATACCAATTTTACACATTTTTTACACATAGAAGGGTGCTATATAAATGGATCATGATGGAATAGAAAATGGGTGCATTTTATTCAAAATAAATTCACATATAAGGGTATCTATAAATAGGTCTTGAACACATGTGATGTACAGGGTATATATATACTATACCCTTGAGCTAGGAACATGCATTGCACTTACAAAGCACAAACTTAGGGCTAGTGAAGCCCTAATATGAATAAGCTATAGACGGTTTTGACTAATTTAGAAATTTACCAAAAAAACATGTTGGCAACACATGGGATGCTATGCAAATCAAATTAGAGAAAGATTTTCTTATGGTATCACTGAATTTAGTTATTAATGCAACAAGTAAAGTAAGTTTATGCTTTGATGTACTTAATCTTCGGTCTTAGGTTGTGGTTGTTGGTGACTTTAACATGGTAGAAGGTGTTTAACAAGATTCCTTAGAAAAGGTCAAATAATAAATGGAAGAGAAAGAGACATTTGGTTAAGATACACAACATTACCTATTTTAGTTAATGTAAGCCAAGAGATGGACACTTGAGCAAATAATTAAAAAAGATCCTAGTTAAGGAAGGAAAGAATAACCAATACTATATTTCAGTAGGTTTGTTGATCTCAAGTTTTGTTAATTGTAGGTGTAAATCACTCAAGAACATCATGATGTTTAATCACTTCTCAATACCGCTAACACTTTCTAATATTTAAAGCAATAGGATGACCTCATATAGACCCAAGCCTATTCAAGATTCTCAATGTTAGACAAAGCATTAAGAAGTGGGTGGGTGGGGAAAATAGATAGACCCTCTAAAGAGATGTTTTCCATCACCATAAGTGGGTGGGCAGGGAAAATAGATAGACCCTCCATAGAGATGTTTTCCATCATTTGAGAAAAGAAAGAGATGCATCATTCCTTTGCTCACTAAAAGGGATGGCACTAAAGCCATGGACAATGCTAAAAACTTGTATACTACCAATGATTTCTGATAATGTTTCTTGTACACACCTTCGTCTCTTAACCTAGAAGTTACTATATGATGTGCTTTGATAGCTAGAGTTATAAGGAAGATAGTCCTTGAATCCTTGGCTAAAACCTTGAATCCTAGGATATCTAGATTTAGAAGGAAGATAGTCCCTATATCCTTGGCTAAAATCCTAGATAGTCACCTATTTGAGACAAAGACCCATTACACTATAGACTCCCTAGAAATGCCAAAAGGTATAGACTTGGATCAATTACCCAATGATTGATCACATAATGAATTCAAAGAAATCCTAGCTCATACCATCTTAAAGGTTTGGAAAGAATCTTTGGAATTTTGGACCCTCATTGGGAGCATCGATGAAGGACTAATAAAACTCATACACTAGAGAGAAGAAAAATGACTATTGAATGACTAGAGACCCATAGCCTACCCTACATCAGGATATAAAATCTTCACCAAGCCTTAGGTGAGAATATGCTTGCTACATTTGGATGGCTAGGTTAAGAAGGGACAAAAAGGATTTATAAAGGGAAAATACATCTTGGACTCCATTAGCACTTTTGGAAGGCTTTGAACATGCATAAAGGCCTAATCATGATTTTGATCTTCCAATCTTTGCATGATGTGGGACTAGGGTTGCAATATATTAAATATGTTGGTGTTTCGTTTGGAAATGCAAGTGCTAAAGTAGCTACAAACATTGGAATCACTCATTTGTTTCCATGAAATAGGTCAATAAGGTACATATGCCCACTAGCCCCAGTTTTATATGCAATTGCAGTTGATACCTTAGCTTGGCTAGTGAAGGATGATGTTCGAAAAGGTAATCTCCTGCAAGGCATCAATTTACAAGGTAATCATAAAGACATTAAATCGGTTCGCCAAATTGATGACACATTGTTGAGGACATAAATGACATAGTTAAGAGTGATCCACTTTCTATAAATTACTTTTGAGATTGTCTTCATAATTTTCATAAGATTTTGAATTTCACTATTACGTAGCCAAAAAAGGCATCAAGTCACAAGTTAAGGCCCCTTAAATGGATTAAAAAAGTTGAAAGCAGGGCCAAGAAGTTCCTATGGTTAGGTGATGGGAGGAGGATGGCGATAAGTTAAAGAGCTAGTTGGAACATTCTTAATTTGCTACAAGTCCTATTTCTATCATATCATTTCTCTACATTGTACTAGAGAGAATTATTGTTAGGGAAAATCCATGGGCTTCCCCCTACCTTATGGAGTTGGATCAAAAGCTATTATCTCTAGCACATATGATCACTTCATAGAAATACAAGACTTTTTTGCAATGAAAACATTGACCATGATTGTGGTTGTAAATCAATGGTTGTTAGAGAGGAGTAGATGGGAGCAATACAATCTAGCATCACAACAACTAGAACAAGGGGAAAGAGAAGCAAGTTCTTTTGGGAGAATTTGCTATCCTACACAAGAAGCAAAAATGTTAGATGCTATGGCCTTACTCCTAGATGTACTATAGTCCACAGTTAACATTGGAAAATCGAATGGTGTGTAGTAAAGAAATTCATCACAACTACCCTAGCCCCTAGAACTTTGAATGCATAAGAATAGTAGAAGCCTATTTTCTTTTGTTAGCTCTATTTGACATTTATAAGTTGTGGACTACGCTTTTCCATATAAAAAGTAATATATGGTACCGCACCCCCCTTGTCCCAACCCCTTCCCCAAATTTTAACTTTTTTTAACTCTGATCATTTTATAATTTCAAATACAAGTCATGTGTAGGCCTTTAGACCTTTTTAGATGTCAAATAAGTTCATGTGAAGACTTGTTAGGTGTCAAATAAGGGTTCACTCATGTGTAGGCCTTTAGACCTTTTTTGATGTCAAATAAGTTCATGTGAAGACTTGTTAGGTGTCAAATAAGAGTTCAGCTTGATAGGTGCGGCTTGCTTGTTGGCATGGAGTCTAGACCATTTAGATTCTACAAAAATCACCTGAACATTTATGTTTGAAACACATAAAGATGCTAGGAGGGTCACGTGCAGAACATGCCTGGTTTGCGCGGGTTGCTGATGTGGGCGTAGGCCAGCTCGGTGAGAGAGAGCATGAAGCCGTACAGCGCGGAGGCGAGCAAGGTAGTGACGAAGCCGATGGCGTACTGGCGGGTAGTGGTGTGAGGGGGCCGGTCGCCGCTGGACTGCAGGCCCAGGAGCACAGCGCTGGTGGTGACGATTACGGCGGCGTTGACGGCCCAGCCGGTGAGGGGGCGCCGTTGGAGGGCGTAGGACGAGGCAATGTTGAAGGCCAGCGGGGTCGCGTACAGAAGGGTGTTGGTGGAGACCGGCAGATACGACAGCCCCCATGAGAACAGCAGGTTGTCCGCCCCCATCGCCAGGCCAATCACCAGCGACCACATCAGCAGGCGCCTCCGCGCCACGTCGCCCGCGCCAGCTGACATAGCGCCGCCAGCTGCGTCTGTCCTGCCGCTATTATAACCTGCCGCCACCAAGATAGCCGCCGGGATGATCAGCACCGGGCACGCAGCTGTCTGCAGCCACGTGTAGATCCACCTGTCGCCGCCTCCGTGGACGAAATAGAAGCGGCCCGACAGCGCCCCGGCCGCGCCGCCCACCAGGCCTCCCGTCGCGCTTGTCGCCATCAGCACCCAGTACCATAACACAGGCTTCCCAAACCACACCATCCCCCTCTCCTCCGTCTTCCCTCTCTCCGATATCGACCTTATAATACCGCCGCCTCCATTCTCGTAGTCAGATCTGGAAGGACTACAGCTTCTTCCAGCTGCCTGGGTTCCTTGTCCCCCTACGTATACAGTCAGCTTGCCTTCTATATTGATGGCGGCACTGTTGCAGCTGCTCCCATCGACTGCTCTGGAGGAACCTACTGCCATCGCCTTTAGTCCTTCCATTCAGTACCTTAACATCAATGGAAGGGAACGAGAAGCAAGCCCTCCACAAGTCTCCTGCTCAATCCCAAGACGATGAAGTTCTCCTCGTAGTGCTATCATATGGACTCATGTGTAAAAACTGCTACCTCTGCTACGTATGAGGCTCGGGAAGGAAGCCGCCTGATCCATATGAGGCTAAAAATTTAGCAAGCGAATCGCTTGTCTTCCGCTAATCACAGATGACGAAGGCCTCCACATGCTGTATGATCAGCTCGGATTAATTAGCAAGGACTTGATGATCTTTTATCTAATTGGTCCATCTCGGATCTAACTACTCGCGATGAATATGTGATTACGCAAGCCTTCTACTTAGAAATCAGCACAGCAGATGCCGACACTAGTCCGAAAACTCAAATAGCAAGCCTTGATCTCTCATGTATGCCCGTTAAGCTTTTCTGCCTTTAATGATACTAGCAGATAGCCCCGATGTCACGGTGACCAGCAGAAGGCAAGTGATCATACTGTAACTCCTGATCATGACATCCAACAAGACATGGATCAACCAAAAGGATAAGCGGTACATACTACAGAATCGTGCTAAGGCACGAGTCCACAACCATTTTACCTTTTCAAAGGCATGCGCATTACCTTCTTGAAAGCCGTCTAAACTTTAAATTAGCTATAAGCGCCTTTTACCTCTTTGCATGACAATAACAAACAACACCTCGATGATTGTCGGTGTCGGTCTAATTAACCATGATGGTGATAATTATTAATTGTCATCTCGCTTTATCCAGCCATACTGGCAGTGATAAAATGTAACATATGTCAAAAGGCGACAGTTTTTCCCAAGGGTGTTTTCTCACGTGAGTGGGAAATTGTGTTCCCAAAGAATCTAACTACTGGACCCTCCCGAGTCCCCTCTCCTGGCAGGTCTAACTCAAACAATCATTTTTGCCTTTCCTTGTACTCTTGATGCCCTTTACTTTTTCCCAATGAAGGCGTTAAATTGTAAATGAAGCAAAAGTAGAATTTACAAAGCAAGGGATCTAAAAACGTTTTGGGGGGGATGGAATAGAATAGAACAAACGTAACCAAACAGTAAATATCCCACCATAGTCTCCACACCCAATTCCATCGCGGGAACTAAATATTCCCCTTGATGGAACTAAGTATCTTTGCCACATGGCCACCATGTAAGATGGTGCATCCTCGAGTTTGTAGCCACATGTGGTGCAAGGTAACATATCCCCTAGTTTGATTCCCAATTAAGAATGCTACAAAAATTGCAACCTACTCTTCCACATGAGTCAAACCTCGACTTTCACCCAATAGGTACACCCCTCAACTTTGGTTCATTACCTGCTTTCATGATGGTAAGTTGTGATGCTCTTCCCACCAATACTAACAATGGAGAAGCCATGTGTTTAAGTTATTTTGTTATTCTCTCCTATTGTGACTTCCCAAATCTACCTCTCGAAGCACGTTGGAACCTCAACAACCATGGAGGAATACATGAGGAAGAAAGAAGCAATATATCTTCCTCCAAAGATTGATATATGTATGCACCTCTACTTGGCTCAAAGAAATGCAAATTTATCCTTTGAGGGAAAGATTATTCAAGTCCTAAACTTCTTGATGCTCATGGAGCTTCTGATAGCCATTACAAAGCAAATGGTGCAGTGAAATACAATAAGAAAGGCCCAGCTGTCTCTCAAGGAGGTCCTAGTTTCCAACATTCCTAAGGAAGACCCCCCCTCCCCCACCCCCCCCCCCCCAACTCTCCCAACCCCATGCCAATGGTGCCCCCCATCCACCATAAGATACTTGTCAGGACAAACATGCTTGTCACAAATGGTCAAATGATATATCCAAAATGTAAACGTCTTATTTCCCTTAACCACCATGAAGGAATATCTCATTGGAAGTATGTCTTTGGCAATCACACTCTTGTTGGTCTCTATCATAGTCCTCATCTTCCAATTGAACCGTTTAGTGTCAAGATTGTGGGAGAGAAGGAAGGAGTCTCGCTTGAAGCTTTCTTGCTTGCACAATGGGGGAAGACACACAAGGGTGGAGGCTGAAAACAGTTTTCCTCTTCTTAGTTGTGTAAGCCAAAAGAACTCTAGTACAAAGAAATAGAAGAACCCTATATATGGGTCTCAAACCAAACTCAACTAACTAAGGTGGCATACTAACTGAGCCACGAACTAGAGTAGATAAGGATAGCTATCATGTAGCTATTATTCATGGGCGGTGTACCAACCGCGTCTGCAACTGACAAGTCGGTGACATAAATATACAACGGTCACCTTGGCGTATCACGAGTGGAGCTCGATATCTCAACACTCCCCCTCGAGCTCAATCCCAATTCCTGCACACCAAGCAGGTCTCTGAACTTGCGCAGCTTCTCTGCGCCCAATGCCTTCGTGAATATGTCAGCTACCTGATCCTCTGTGCTGACATAAACTAGATCAATAAGACCTAGTAAAACCCTCTCTCGCACATAGTGATAATGCACCTCAATGTGCTTTGTTCTAGCATGATAGACTGGGTTATTTGCCAAGTGTATACTACTCATGTTGTCACAATAAATGACAACTGGCCCATCTGTAGACTGATGCATATCATAAAGTAGCTTATGCAACCAAGCTACCTCACATGCAGCCATTGCTGCACCCCTGTACTCAGCCTCTGTGCTCGACAAGGCAACTGTAGGCTGTTTCTTGCTGCTCCAAGTGACTGCAGCACTCCCAAAAGAGAATACATATCCACTGGTAGATCGTCTATCAGAAATACTACCAGCCCAATCAGCATCAGTGTATCCATGCAACTGTATCTGAACCCCAGTCTCATAAAATAGTCCATACTGCAATGTGGACTTCACATACCTAAGTATGCGTCTAGCCGCATCCAAATGTGGTTTCCTTGGAGCCTGCATAAACTGACTTACCAATCCAACAGCATAGCTCAAATCTGGCCTGGTAATAGTCATATAAATCAAACTTCCTACTATGCGTCTGTACATAGTAGGGTCTTCTAGAAGCTCACCTGCATCTGTGCTCAGCTTCACATTTTGCTCCAAAGGAACTGAAATAGGCTTACAGCCTGTCATCCCATATTTGGACAGCATGTCCAATCCATACTGCCTCTGCAAGAGCTGTATCCCACTTGGTGATCTAATCACCTCAATGCCCAAGAAATAACGCAGCTCTCCCAAATCCTTCATCTCAAACTTCTGCTTCAATAGCATTTTCACATGAAGGATATCTTCATCACTATCACCTGTCATAATCAAATCATCAACATAAATGACAAGCAGCATAATACCTTTCTCTGTTTTTCTCACATAAAGTGAGAAATCTGCCTTGGAAATCTGAAAGCCAATAGTGACAAGATACTGTCCTATCTTGTCAGACCATGCTCTAGGTGCTTGCTTCAAGCCATACAAGGCTTTCTTCAACCTGCAAACAAACTCAGGATGAACAGCATGCACATAACCTGGTGGCTGCTCCATATAGACCTCTTCTTGCAAATCACCATGCAAGAAGGCATTCTTTACATCCATCTGATGTAAAGACCATCCCTTTGATGCAGCCATAGCAATGACTGCTCTTACGGTTGCCATCCTTGCAACCGGACTAAATGTTTCTTCATAGTCAATGCCATATGTTTGTGCATACCCCTTGACTACTAATCTTGCCTTGTATCTGTTCACAGAACCATCAGCATTGTGCTTCACCTTATAAACCCACTTACAGCCAATTGCATTCTTACCTTTAGGCAAAGGTACTAACTCCCATGTAGCATTTGCTTCCAAGGCATCCATTTCTTCATCCATGGCTTTCTCCCATTTTTCTTTTCCCATGGCTTGCTCAAAAGATGTGGGTTCTGGTTCCTGTATCACTTTGACCATATATGCATAGTGAATGGCTGTAAATCCATCATATTTCAGCCTATCCACAGGATACCTAGCTCTTGTAGACCTGCGCAAAGTAGGTTCACTCCCAGGTGCTCTCAAAACATCCCTGGTCTTCCTTACTCCAGGTGTAACAATAGAAGGAATACCCAACTCATCATCAATGCTCTGTTCTGAGCCACTGGATTCACCATCCACATAAGAGTGACCTGCATTCACATCAAACATGGGCTGATCAACCTTCTCTTTTCCTTTTCGTGATACCTGCATACCACTATCTGCATTGCTTTGAGAAGATTCTCCTGATCTCAATCTGCCTGTCCATGGCGAAGAATGTGAACCACTGCTAGAGGACGCTCCAGGTCCACTAATATTTTGTGACTGCTGCTGTGAATTCTGTGTAGCATTACCATTTTGTGCATCTTCATCATCAATCACATTTACTGGTTTATACCAGCTACTCATCTCATCAAAAACAACATCTCTGCTCACTGTAAACTTACGAGTAGAAGGGTTATAGCATCTATACCCTTTTTGCTGCAGAGAGTAACCAATAAAGATGCACTTCTCAGCTTTTGGATCCAACTTGGATCTCAGCTCATCTGGCACATGTACATAGGCAATGCAACCAAAAATTTTCAAATGAGAAATATCTGGTTTCCTACTAGTATACCTCTCCTCTGGAGTCATTCCATGTATTGCTGCAGTGGGAGTCCTGTTCATTATGTAGACTGCTGTAGCAACTGCTTCAGCCCAATAAAAATCTGGCAAGTCTTTTTCATTGAGCATGACACGAGATACCTCTCCAATATGCCTGTTTTTCCTTTCTGCAATTCCATTTTGTTGTGGGGTATAACTGCATGAATATTGCTGCTTTATGCCATGCTCCTGCAAGAACTTTGCAAACTCATTTGAGAGGTACTCTCCCCCTCCATCTGACCTTAGGCATTTTATCTGCAAGCCTGTTTCTTTTTCAACCATAGCTTTAAGAGTTTTGAAATGCCCAAAAACTTTACTTTTCTTTTTCATAAAATACACCCAAACTTTTCTGCTATAGTCATCAATAAAACTGACAAAATAATGACAGCCTCCAAGAGATGCAGCTTTAGTTGTCCACACATCAGAGTGAATTAATTCCAATGGCTTCTCACTCTCTTGAACATGTCTAGGAAATGGTTTCCTTGCCTGTTTTCCAAACTGACAGGCTTCACATACCTTATGCATTTCTGCAACCTTGAATTTGGGCAATCCTGCAACAATATTTTGGGCCTGCATTGATTTAAGTCGCTGTACATTAACATGACCAATGCGTTTATGCCAGATATCAATATCTGCAACTACACCGGTCCCATGTGCAAACATTGCTGCACTCAATTCAGACATGTCTGCATCCAATGTAAACATTCTGCCCTTCTTCTTTCCTTTTGCTATCAAGCGACCTTTATTTTTCATATCCTCAACAAAGCATCCATGAGGATTAAATCTGACCTGCAAGCCCTGTTCAACCATTTGACTAACTGAAACCAGATTCTTGGTGATATTCGGGACATGAAATACATCGGACAGGTATTTCTTTTTCCCACCCTGCATAGACAAGGGAATTTTTCCAATCTGCACAATAGGATGTGCAGTATCATCACCAGTCTCCACAAATCCTGGTTTTTCCATTTTCCTTGCATCCTCCATCCATTCTGCATGACCTGTCATGTGGTTTGATGCACCTGAGTCAACATACCATACATCATTGCTTTCTTCTGCACTTGTCATAGAATTGTTCATGTGCTGCACCATGAACAAATGCTCATTTCTGTCATCACCCTGTCTACTAGAAGATGCATAATTCCCTTGTTGCAGTTTTCCATTCATGATGTCATTCTGCTTTTTATAGCAGTCTTTAGCCATATGACCCATTTTACCACAGTAGTAGCATTCAACATTACTGTTTGCATTTTGGCCTCTTTGCCATCCACCACGACCTCTTTGGCTCCCCCTGCCTCTAGAGTTACCACGTCCTCCTCCATAGGACTGGTTTTCTTGAGTTTGCTGCATATTCTGATTTCTGCCACGGCCTCCAAATCGGCCTCCTCTACCTCTGCCTCTACCTCTTCCAGCATTTGAGTAGAAGACAGCTTCTTTTGATGTTCCTCCTGAAGAAGATGCACCACCATTTCTCTGTTCCTCAGAAATTAGAAGAGCAATCAACTCCTCAAAATCAGGAAATCTTTCACGAACTGAAATGGATGTCCGAAACTGTGCATAATCCTTTCCTAGACCATTCAAGGTCACGGAAACTAAATCATCATCTTCCACTGGCGACCCAATGGAAGCAAGTGCATCTGCAATCTTCTTCACCTTCATGTGGTAGTCGTTGATGCTCATACTTTCTCTTTGCACATTATGCAACTCTTGCTTGAGCTGCATTTTCCTGGCTTGCGTATTTGTGCTATACATTTTTGACAAAGTATCCCATGCCTCCTTTGGCGTACTTGCATCCTGAATATGCACAATCATAGAGTCTGAAATACTGATAGACAGCCAATACATAACTTTCCTGGCTCTCTCATGCCATGTTTTAAATGCCTGCATTTGTTGTTGATTGGGAACATCAGGAAGAACTGGTTCTTCTTCATTTCCTGCAACAAATTCCCAATATCCTTTTCCCATAAGGAAATTCGTCATTCTAAACTTCCATGCCTGGAAGTTGTTCTTATCAAGCTTTTCAGTGACAATCTGTGAAAGAGAATCAGACGCCATTACAGAATACTGCAAGAAATTCTGTCACTGCAAAAAACACAGCTTCACCCTCACAAGGGCAAATTTGCAAAACTGGCGAAAGTGGTATTTGACCACACAGTCACTTCCTAGTGACGATTTTGCATAAACAGGAACCAAGGATGATTCTGTAACTCCCAATGTCTCTGTGCACAAGCATACGATGCAATTTCTACAGTAACTTTTCTCCGACCTGTAGAACAGTGGTCGCACAGCATAAAACTGAGCCTTTTCCTAAGTGCGTGCAGAAAACTTCCGTCTGCAAAACAGGCCCCGAAATGACCTCAAATCAAAAAAACAAGGTCGCCAAGGGCTAAAGCCCTTTCCCGCAGCATATACTGCCCTCTTGCTTCACCGCGAAGGGCGTCTCAACCTGAGACAATGCACTCCTGCAATTTCCGGCTGTGCTACCTGCAGAGATCTGCTCCCAAAACAGGAAATGAAAGCAACACTGCTCCTCTTACCAGACCACCGCGAGCTTGGCTTGCTTTCTTGAGCTCCTTACCACGAACAAGGCTCTGATACCATGTCAAGATTGTGGGAGAGAAGGAAGGAGTCTCGCTTGAAGCTTTCTTGCTTGCACAATGGGGGAAGACACACAAGGGTGGAGGCTGAAAACAGTTTTCCTCTTCTTAGTTGTGTAAGCCAAAAGAACTCTAGTACAAAGAAATAGAAGAACCCTATATATGGGTCTCAAACCAAACTCAACTAACTAAGGTGGCATACTAACTGAGCCACGAACTAGAGTAGATAAGGATAGCTATCATGTAGCTATTATTCATGGGCGGTGTACCAACCGCGTCTGCAACTGACAAGTCGGTGACATAAATATACAACGGTCACCCTGGCGTATCACGAGTGGAGCTCGATATCTCAACATTTAGGGCTTGGATGAAAGCTAGTTGGAAACTCGTTGGAAAGTACTTGGGGAAATGGTCATGTCTACTCAATATTTACCAAATAATTATAATATATCTTCTTATTAGAATTAGAAACACTTATGAAACTCACCTTTGTCTCTATTTAAATAAACTTGGTCATTGAGCCCACACGGCCCCAAACCAACCCAACACTACAAGAGAAAGGCCCTATAGACGCACACTGTACACGCAAAAAAGCAGGCGTGTTTATAAGCGCGTGTATCAGCGTGTCTATTCACGCTAGTATAAAGAACGCGTATATATATCCGTGTTTATAAACATGCTTATAGATGCAAAAATAAACGCACATATTTTTCATTTCTCATAAAGTCCTTGAATATGAGCAAACCTCTTAACAGCTAGTATTTGTTTGAATAGGGCATGATTGGATGTATATACGACATAATTACACCTGGATCATAAGCTAGGATATGATATACATGTATAGGATTATACGGACATGATATACATGTATATACGACACGATATACATGTATATGACATGATATACATTACCAACTTTACTTCTTTCTGAGTATTACATATATACATCCAATCATGCCCTATACAAATGTGATTGGATAGGGCATGATGATTGGATGTATATATGACATAATTATCAGAGAAGTGATTGATATGCACATGTTGCATCTATTGTGCACTTAACCTAGCCATGGCTAAAACTTATAGATCAAAGGTTGACTTGTGCATTTGTAATATATATATATATATATATATATATATATATGTATATATATATATATATGTATATATATATATATGTATATATATATATATATATATATATATATATATATATGTATATATATATATATATGTATGTATGTATGTAGAGAGAGAGAGAGAGAGAGAGAGAACTGATCAATACACTCACATGTCTCATTTGTTGTGCACTTAACTAGCCATGCATGCCAATTCATAGCATGAGTAGATTGATGTAAATCAGTTGGCTTGGCAAGCTATTCCAATCATGTCAAGGTGCACTTATAGCTCACATATAATTTTAGATAAGGTGGACCACATGTAGCCAATGTGCACATGTCCTCTTTTCATCATCTTTAGCTAGTGTGTCCACTTGTTGGTGACTAAAATAGATCACTGTAAGGATACTTTGCAATACCAACAAGCCAACTACAAATCTCTTATCTATGAAATGTATAAGTAAATTAACTTGGTTAATTTGATGAGGTCAAGTTTTCCTTCCATGGACAGTGTGGTTGGCTATATTCTACTTCAAGGTTATAGGAACTTACAGAAGTCAATGGAGCATCCTAAAAATGACGATACTCTAATTATTATATCAAGTCACTTCATGTACATATCTTTGATTGATTGATGGATAATATGCCTTTCTCTATCTCTTTCGTATACACCTTCAGTGCATTATCTCTCTCTAGCTAAAAACCATTCGTGCTTTATCCACCTATTGATACTTACATGCAATTGTATATGGGATGGTCTAGTAAGTCACCACATATGTGCCAATTGACTTGCCAATGTGTTATCTCTTATCCTCAAGCTTTGTTATATATGTCACCACATAGGTCAATTGATTTGCTAGTGTACCATCTCTTATCTCAAGATTTTCTATATATTTCACCAGTATTCTCAATCAAAAACATCATATCAAGCATATCTTATATTAATCAAACAGATTGGCCAACCCAAATAAATGAAATTGCATGAATAGCAATGTAGATCGAGATCTTAGCTTAAATCAATGACACCTTTTTGCACAATATAAACTGTTAGAGTTTAACTACAATATATAATGCCTACAAATAAGAAAGAGGCTTGATTTGTTGGACCACTATGCACATACAATCTATATATGTCATATTCCCTAGATGCATGCATTGATACTTACAACATGGAGGCAAACATTTTGATATTGAAAGACTAGGAAAGTCATATCATGTTGATCCAAAAACAACCAAAAGCTAGCATCTAATCAGTTTAATTGTTCATGCACATATGTAAGCGCGTATAATAGGTATTATCTGCGCATATACACGCACAATTACACGCGCTTACAGACGCGCCATGCAGATATTTAAAATTTTTTAAAAAAGTTGTGGCTTTCTTTTCAAACCTGTGCTTTCTTGCGTTTTTTGCGCGTTTTCTGCAGTTCAAGCTCGACATCACTACTCATGTCTATCTATCACTTCATGAAGACAATGAGACAAGGAAATAAGAGTAAAAAGAGGACAGGAGGAAAGAAGAGCCAAAGAGTAAAGAACAAGAGCCAAACAGCAAGGAAGAGAAGAAGATTCAAGCAACTTACCAAGGGAAGGGAGAAGGAGGACAAGGAGCTTGCAACCTAGCCGCCACCCGTTGGAACAAGCAAAGAAGGTGAGTTTTTCTTCTCTCTCTCAATCTTGTTTGCTTTCTTTGTCTGTTTGTCTCTCTCTTCTCTCTCTTTACATGCTATAATCTGTCATCTATGGATGTTTTTTTGCACGTTTTTTAACAAAGTTTGAAAAGAAATGGTCCGACTGTGCGCGTCTGTCAGCACGTCCAGATGACAATGTAGACGCAGGTCTAGATGCAAAAATAGACGCGTTGACAGACGCACACAGAGATACAGATATAGATGTAGGATGTAATATGTTTTACCTACACAGGGTAATATGATTTTTCTTGTATAGATGTGGAATCCTGGATCCTCCAGCACTGATCCTGAGTTGGAACGCATGAACAACACCTTAGCAGAGTTTTCTAGAGGTGTTAGTAGCTTTTTTGGAGGTTTTCCAAACAAGGAGCAATTCATGGGGGAGATGACCAATTATCTTGGTCACCCTCCCATTGCAGAGGAGGTTTTCAGTGTGATGTCTGGGACACCTATCACATCTTTTCCTACCACTGCCGCACAAACACCAAACCTTGGCACACCTCTACTAACAGGTACTCCACACACTATGCATACACATAGATCAGCTGATGCACAAGGATCAACTGAGGTACATGGATCGGCCGAAGCACGTGCATTTGCAGAAGCACGTGTATCGAGTGAGGTAGAGGGTAGTGCTCGTCGAGGGAGGAGGGAGAGTCATGCGGGAGGACGAGGAGGTCGAGGGCTTTGTGGGGGTTGCCTAGGAGGTGGCTCTCGATCACCCTCACTGGAAAATGAGAGAGGTGAGCCTCCACAAATGTACTACTTTATCACTGATGTTGGTGGTATCTTGCATGGCTTTAAGGGGAGGGAAGTGATAGCCTACGAGGAGTGTCATGTATGCCACATACAAAGATTGCATGATTCCCTTAAAGCACCAAAAAAATGGTTTGTGGCAAGAGGTGCTGCGGGCAATACATAGAAGGTTCCCTAATCCCGAGAATTCATGATTCTCAGATGATTGGGGACGGTCAAAGGTGAGAGACGCACTTCATAACAAGAGGTCTCACCTTATGACATGCGCCAAGGAGTCACTGCGGAGACAAGAGCAAGGGTGCCCTAAATATGACCAACCACCCAATTGCCACCGCAGGGAGTGGAAAGAGGCCAAGAAGAGAGCAGCGGAGAAAATGACAAGTCTCCAGCATGTAGAGGCGCGACGTATCCAGATGGCAACCATGGGATCGTCGCATTATGGATCGGGTGGCAAGGAGTCATGGGAGGTTGAGTTTGTAAGTATTATTTGATTTTTTTAAAAAAATTAAATTTTGTAATTTGTTTCACTTCATTATGTAGTGTGTTCTAATACGTTGTATGTTCAAATTGTTTTGTAGTATCATATCGTTGGTAGGATGCCTACTCCTAGAGAGGTAGGCTATCATCGAGGTCATAACCGGGCGTCCACTTGGCAGCATTTCTACGAGGAGGGACTCATCACGGAGGAGCAATATAATCGTGCCATGAGGATTCCACCACCAGAAGAGGTATGTTTTATTTTTTACATGAAAAGTATAGATAACTCTAATTTATTGTTTGTAATGGTATTTATATACCTTAATCCTTTGTGTAGGCAAACCCTGATGCAGTTGAGGATAGCAAAGGAGGGACTAGCAGTAGCGGTGGCGGCAACGGCAGCGGCACAGGCAGCGGTGATGGTAGCAATGATGATGCCTCTTCTGAGGAGATATAGAGGAGCCCCATGCATGCATGCCTCCCCTTGGCTTGTAATTTTCATTTTTGATATGTATTACTTTCAGCTAGTGCTTGCGACCATGACCATGCTTGAGGTCACAAGCACTAGAACTCATCATGTAAAAACGTTTCATCTATATATATGAAATTTCGTGTTCTACATACATTGTTTTGTTTTCAGTATCCAATCTTCGAAATAATCTTTCTATGTTTTCCCTAAGCATACAATTTGATGTTGATGGGGGGAAAAAACCAGAGAGCATGTAGCTTGCAAAGTCACATGCTCTCTGGTTTTTTTTTCATACCTCTGTTTTGCGCGTCTATCAGCGCGTTTAAATTCCAGGATAAATGCACGTCTATTCTCGTCAAAAACTTGCAGAGTAAACGATTTTTTAGACGCGTAGATACATGCGTGTATAGATGCACAATATGAATATATCTACTTTTTTATAAATTTGATTATATATTTACGTAGCGCGTCAATACGCGCGTCTACATGGGTGTGAAACTCTGATTATAAGCGCGCTTTTAGACGCGATATTGTAGACGCAGCAATAGACGTGGTAATAAACGCACCCGATATTTTTTATCACAGTTCAAATATTGCATCTACAAGCGCGTCTATGGAGCCTTTTTGTTGTAGTGCAAATTCCGTGTGGGTTGAGTGTGGCTTTACATGTATCTCAAATAGATAGCTACTCCCATTGGTCCCATCTTGGGGCGATGCCTTGTTAACATTATTAGCATACTACGGCACCCCCAGGTTTTAATCAAGGTAGATTTGACAAAAGATCTCACAGACACCCTTATTATCACTAACCATTTAAGAAAACATGTTATGGATCAGTTTTGTAGTTTACAAAAACCTAAAAAATTCAATGTCATAAGTAGGGGCATATAAAACCACCATAGTACAAAATATGTGTGTATGTGTTTGCACATATGTGTGCATGCATAATTGCAATTACATGCATGCATTTTTCATGTGTTTTTATTATCTATGTGCACTTGTATGTTGTTCTAGAGTACATATATATTGCATAACTATGTTTAACCATTAGAATTATTATCTCATTCCATATGTTTAATAAAAAGGAAATTTAACTCTTTTTTAATAGTATGTGCACATTTTATATATATGTTCAACCATTAAAACATCATATCATATCACATGTCTAATTAAAAAAAAGAAAGTCATCTCTATCTAGGAAAGGAGAGAGAGAGAGAGAGAGAGAGAGAGAGAGAGAGAGAGAGAGAAAGCCACTATAAATTTTCAAAGACTCACCTTTTCTCTTTCCATGATCATATTCTATGTTTAATTAAGAAAAAGAAAGAGAACAAGTGTGTGTGTATGTGTATTCAATTGTGTGTATGAGAGAGAGAGAGAGAGAGAGAGAGAGAGAGAGAGAGAGAGAGAGGCTATAAATTTTCAAAGACTCATATTTCCTCTTTCCATGATCATATTCTATGTTTAATTAAGAAAAAGAAAGAGAACAAGTGTGTGTGTGTGTGTGTGTGTGTGTGTGTGTGTGTGTGTGTGTGTGTGTGAGATGAGAGAAAATAATTATAACACCCACTCACCCTTCAATAAAAAACCCTATTTATTTCTTTTATATCAAACTTCTCCTCCTTGTACCACATAGGCTTGGGAGCCTTTGGGTTGGTTTGGGATCCCTAAGGCAAACCTCTAAATAATATATACAATAGATTACTTTTGGATGACACGATGATGTATCACCTTTAAAGTGTAATGTGTAATTCCTATGTTAGAAATGTTGTAGACTTTTAAGCTTAGTCAATATGAGAAACTAAATAGAATACAAAATCTTATATCTAAAAAATGAGGGTATGCAACCAACTTTTTTGATGCATCATATAAGTGTGAAAATGGGTGTCATATAACTCTTGCATGACCTGTAGATAGGGGGTCTTCTATGATTCTTCACTCACACCTGACATGTCTCATTTACAAAGAGGAAACTTCCTTGGATCTAGGTGACCCTTTCTAACAATGACAACATCATCAAGCCTGGTTGGTTTCATGTTGATCCCAAATTGTTTAAACTTATGGTTATTAGAGATAACACTCATAGTATATGAGAATGGGCCTTTTCATGTTCATGTCACCATTGTAGCCTGGCAATAAGCAGCTAAACAAACACAATACCTAGTTGGAGATATTAAATGCAACATCACCACTCATTGAAGAGAATTGAGAACTTAAAAGTATGTTGAATATTACATATTGGAAGAAAAAGTAAATTAGGGGGACCTCTCTATACATCATGACCTTCTTTGTTAGACATTAAGAAATGGAAGAGGTTGAGGTGGAGCATATTCTTAGTTTCACAAAAACCTGGTGGGCAAGGAAAATTGACAAACCTTCGAAAGAAATGCTTAGTCTTCCTAAAAAGAAGAAACAAAGGGCGAGGCTTCCTCTCTTGATAGATGATAGTGACAAACCAAGGATAAGGAGCAAAACATTAGTATGGTATAAGATTACTATTTCAATAACTTTTGGAAACCCTCTACACCTAGCTGACAAAAAACCAATGTGAGAGCCAAAATAGCAAGGTTAAGGCCAAAAGTCATTCCTTCTTTTATGGTTGCTCTATTTTACTAGGATCTTTCTATGATAAAACTAAGTGATACTATTGACAAAATCAAAACAATGAAAAAACCCAAGCCTTGATGGCCTTTTCAATGAGTTTTTCCATGAGTTCAAGGAATACCTCCTCCACTCTCTTTTTCCAGTTTGGAAAGAGTCTCAACTTTGGAGCACTCCCCCACTATCTCAATGATGGTATATTTAAGCTAATCCATAGAAAATATAACAAAGCACTTTTATCTAATTAGAGACCCATTACCTATTTAACCTCGAAATACAAAATATTATCCAAAGATTTAGCTAGAAGAATCTCTAGACATCTAGATCAATGGATTTAAAAGGGATAGAAGGGATTCATAAATGACCACTTCATCCTAGATGCTAGTATAGCTCTTTAGAGGGTTTATAACATGATAATGACACAAAATAAGTCATGACAATCTTCAAAAGAGATTTTTACAAGCATACAAAATAAGTCATGACCATCTTCAAAATAGATTTTGAAAAGCATATGATTGATTAGAATGGTACTTTATCTTTTCTTCCATGACCTGGGATTCGGTAAACCTTTCATTAGATACACAATGGCACATTTTGTTAATGCCTCAACACAAGTATCTATTAATGGAATTTTGACCCGCACTAGAGCCCCAAGAGGAACACCAAGAAAATGGGGAAACTACTATAAGAAAATCTATCTTGTCACACTAATAAGAATATTCTTCATACTTTAATCAACCACAAGAAGAAAAAGAACACGAAGAACAACCAATCTTCACACAATAGCATATAATGAATCTCCCATGGATTTATCACAACAAATATTCAACATATTCTTCATAAAAACAATCAAAGAACCAAATTAATGTAAAAGAATGATCAACTTTGAATGGAAGTCATCATGTAGTATTCATATTTTATCATTTTCATTGTCTTCATAGTCTTTCTCTCAATCTCTCTCTTGTAGATACAACGTTTATTCATAGAAATTGATTATATGTCATACACTATCTCTCTCACATATGTTCTCTCTCAAAAGTACATGAAAATAACAAAGAATGACACACAATAATCCTCTCTTGGTCGTGGATACCCTCCCAAGAGGTATGCTTGATATGAAGAGGCACCAGAGCCACTACAGAGACCCTTGAGAGCTCACTACTATCACTGTCACTTCAGTCTTCACTTTAAGACTTCCTCAACTACTTCTACTTCTTTGGCCTATTAAGAGCTTCCATTCATCTATTTTCAAGATTAGAAAACATCTCCAAGCTAAACAAAACACTCACAAAAGTAAGTAGAACAAAACAAAAGATTTACATAAGCTCTACAAAACACTTCACCCAAGGTTAATAGAAAATATAAAAATCATTTGGCTCAAACTAAAATCAATTTAATGCATCAAAAACCTTTTAACATAATCTCAATCATTCTTTAAAACCCTAATTAATAGTCTCTATCTTTCAAATAGCAAAAAAATAGATCAAAATAGAACCAAATCAGATCTAATGGAACTAAACATAACATATCACAAAACCTATTAGAACTCATATCTCAAAATAAAACCATCATGAGCTTCTCAAACATAATCAAACCATCCCAAAACACTCCAAATACTTCCAACACATAAAAAATTAATCAATAAACTCTCAAAATCAACAATTTATCTTTAAAAAACAACAAAAATCAACTCAAAAAACAAGTCAAATCAGCCTTGAATATATCCCCACACTTAACTAGGGAGCATTCTTCTAACCTTGGAAAGAGAAGAATAAAAGCTCTATAATAGCTATCTTCAATCACCAACTCAAGTTCAAATAAATCCATGACCCAAACATGTCTTTCATAGAAAACCCTAGATCTAACAACATATATGAAAGGAAAATCATAACCATTCTAAACCATTTCTTTAATAATTAAACAGATAAACTCAAACCATTAAAGGATATAAGAGTTTTCTCTACATCTCAACACATAATCTTCCAAAAGATCTTTAAATTCAACAACCATTCACCTTTGATTATCTTCAGCTTCAACTTCATCTCCACATGATAAGGATAAAACACACGTACCTTACACAGACATCCAAAATATTGAATTCACATATACACTACAATAATGTAGTATGATTGGCACATCCTCCCAAAAAAGAGAGAGCAAAAAGAATTATATTTTTCATTACAAAGAAAGATACAGTCAAAAACCTACTCCACTACTATGTAGGATGACAAAGAAGGAAAAGAAAACAAAAATACTTGAAGGGACTTTGCCTAGGTGGAAACATTAAAAGGAGGTTCAAAAGGGGTAGTGATTTAGGTTTTTTACAAACCGGATTTCTACCACAAAATTTGGCCAAAACCCCTATCAAGAGCCTTGCCCATAGCTTAAACCCTACATCTTATCACTTTGGGTTTACTCTTCAAGCACTAGGTATGCTACATTGCTTCTTGGTTATGATAACTCTAGCAAGTGGAGAAACAAGTTCTTAGGAGGGATGTCAATGTAAAGGGTAAAATGGATGGGTTATCTTAGTGAAGATGAAAATGGATTACACCTAGGGGTTGAGTGAGTACATAGATTTTTTCAAAGGACTAGCCTCCAACTACACATGGGTTCCACTTGTATCACCAAGATTTAGGATCTATCACCATGATTAGAGGACACCTCACCCTTGTACACAAGTCAATGTCCACATCATGGTGTCATTTGGATCTTACACAAAAGCTTACAAGCATGGACCCCCTCTGTCACATGCTTATATATATTTATATATATATATAAGGAACTAAAGTCAAAGCATCTTTTGGAAGTCATTTTTTATTATTTCAATAAATCCCATAAGAAATCAAATTTCAAGAAAAATCTCACGTAGCCCAACCAGTTTCAAATTGATCTACAAAGTTGTAGAAGAAACTTTTTTCAAATTCTTCACCGATTTGAAGTATGAAGCTGTAGACTGCTAGTTGCACGCAATTTTCTTCTCTCTTTTACCCTTATGGCATCAACTTTCCATTTTATTTTTCTTACAAATATATTATAATAATGTGCTTTGGGCACCCACCTCTTGCAATCTAGCTCCCTTTCTCTAGCTTTTCTACCACCACCCTTGGCTTCTTGTTGCATGATAACCAAGGTAGGGACTTGTCACATCCACTATTCTCCATATTTTCAAAGATGCCATACGTCACCTAGAATTATGTTAATCAAGAATATTAGTGTAATCTAATCCCTCATGGAGGCTATATAAGGTGCCCATGGAGATGTAAAGAAACACAATGATAAGCACATGAGGGCACTCTAGAACACCCTCATGCTAGTCAATCTCTTTGAGGTAAGCTGTGAGTGAATCTCTTTTATTTTGTAGCATTCCATGAATACATAATGGCAAGCTTCCTCTACCTCTTCTCCTCTTGTCTCCCTCTCTTTTCATCTCTCCCTCTCTTCCTCATATTCTAGTATGGTGTCTAGATCATATGTATTCTCTTCTAATTCTCCCTCTACATTCATACTTAAACTTATTAAGTAAGACTATATGCTCTATTGGTGGGGAATCCTTATTTCCTCATGTTATATATATGTTCATGGGAGAAATTAGAAGCCATCACCTCTCTTAACCTTCCATCATCTTCATTTCCTTTAAGATGGGCTACAAATTCTCTCTTGTGAAGTTGTGTTTTGGTTCTTTCCATTCTCTTTGAGGAAAGGGATGTCCTAGTCCATCCTCCCTTTGGCTAGGTGGTGCCCTTCTTTATCTCTCTTAGTGAGGATTGGAGAATGGGTGGGTAAGAGGCAACCCACTCATTTTTTTAGCTCTCAGTAGGAGAGGATGTAGGATCTATAATGAATGGATAACTAGTAAAAATAAGAATTTGAGGGGATTTTGCAAGAGTGAAAGATAAGTAGAAATGATAGTAGCTAGATTAGAATTGATCATGGAAATGTACAAAGGTAGACAATAGAAAATGAGGGAATAGGAAATGAGATCATTGGATCATAAGGATAAATAGAACAAAAAACAAATAAAGTTTGGAAGAAATCATTTGTGAATAAAGGATTATCCAGGATATGTATTAATACTTGTCATCATAAAAGCTAGATATTGGATTTATGAAAAACACTTCATCAACGATGTGGATCCATGATACATCCTCCAAAGGAGGATGCCAAGCATATCCTTTGCACCAAGATATCTATTGATGATAATTTCTCAAGCCATCTACCAAAGTCATCTCAAGTGAATGTACATACATGATAGCCTATAAGATCACATCACCCACATAAACGTTCATGCCCTCCTCATCATGGATTTGTGAATCTCCTTTAAGATACATGAAAGAAAGTAATAGTGTCTCATGAGAAATCAACTCATCCACAAATCTATTAAACATAGATTTCAACAAGTCTGTAGATTACAAATTCTGTAACCCATCCTCTGGAGGTTCTAAATCTACATTACTTAGGGAAAGATACAAGGCCAAGTAGTGCTGATTATACTTAATCTAGAAAGAAGATGGAGGTGATACCAATTCAGTGTAATGAATAAAATCATATTGGACACACTTCATGCGTTGTTGAAGGCACTTTACCTTAGCAGAGAAACTATAATATAACTTAGCCTTTTGCTGTAATTGATCAAGCTCCTCTTTAGAAGATAGCACAGAAGGTAGCACAAGAGTTGGAGAAGCAAAACAGAAAGTGTAGCTACTTTACTATGGAGTTCTTGAGTAAGATTCTTCTTGAAGGGAGAAGCCCAAGTGAAAGCACGAGCAAGTGCAAGCAAGAGAGGTGTGAGCTATCGTAGATAGAGCAAGAGAGAGAGACTCAAGATGTAGAAACTCCAACATCCACAATGTGTGAACAGCCTCCTCTTTATTTAAATGTCATTGAAATAATAAAGAATGAAGTGATAGTGATGGGCGCTTGTCGCCTGCAATGTGCAGGTGCAGGTATTGTCAATGTAGTAATATATGAGTGGCTAGACATAGACACCTTTACCACAAATAACCTAGCACTTAAAGGTGAATGTGCCTTGAGTTAAGAGAGAATAAGAAAAAAGTGACAAAGTACAATGTGTACATAGAGTACAATAGGATGAGGAATAGAGGTCATCTCATCCAACACCCATCAACTTCCTACGATGTCGTGATGCTGCGTGTCTACCATTGCAAACCTGAGGGCGGAGTTTTCTGCCAAAATTTTAGACTCTTAAGTCAGCATCATTATGAGCTGAATTTCTGTTGTGTGTATCTTTTGTGTTTGCATTTGCATGACGCACGAGCACATGTAGTTAGGCTAGGCACAAATTCCTCAATGCATTCATAATTTATTTATTTTTTTGTGGAGCATCGTTCGCTCAATTGCCTATCATGGATCAAAAAATTTGTATTTCCTTAAAGCATGAGTGATTGGGCACGAAGTTCTTTTCCAAAGCATGATCTTCATAGGACGCAATTCATGAAGAAGACTCGAGGACTTGATGAAATCCAGATGATGCCAGTGCAGTTGATATGTCTCTTTATAAGCACAATTGGATCAACATTTAGTGGACTATGGAAGCTTAAAGTTATCCACACATATTGAGGACATTCAATGTTTGAAGGGAAGATATCAAGAGGTTTCTACGAAGTTAGTACTGCAATCACGATATCGAGAGAGCTTATTTGTGGTTCGTGCCCATCTACTCTTCCCCAGAGTTGTGTATGTGGAGGAGACAAAGGCCCCCAATCAAAAGAGGCTTTCTTCCACTTCTCCCAATTGTCACATATTGACCTTGAGGACTACTCTATTTTACCCATGACTCATAAATTTTGTGCCCTTCCTTTGGTCTTCCTTCCCTTTCTAGAGCTATGTGACATCTAGGGATGGCAGTATATGTCAAATTACAGATGCTGATGCGCAACTCTTCTCATAGAATGGACACCTGAGTCAATGGCGAAATTGGAGCCAACGAGCTCCATAACAGGAACTACAAGAAGGGAGACTCTTGTGAATTGATTCATTGATCTTCTTCAAATCTATCATTTGTGAGCATTAAATAAGAAATCTATGTATGAGAACAAGTGTTATGATGTATTGTGAAGATTGAATTTCTTGAATTTTCACATTTTAAAAAAATGCTAATATATGTAATCGATTCAATATGAAACCCCAAGCATTCTTTTTGCTAATTGTATTTACCTTGAATTGAGTACCCTTCATCATCCTTTTCTTCCATCTCGCAAAGCATCCCTACGGTGAGTGACTTTCACAAATTCCTCGTGCGAATTTCGAGCGACGACGGAAGGCAAAACACTTTGTTGAGAGAATTTTCGTGAGCGGATCTATAGGATTTTTGTCAGTTGAGATCTTGACAAGGTCAACAGACTTGTCCTCAATGACGTCTCTGATAAAGTGGTACACCATGTCAATGTGCCTTGTCTTCACATGGAAGATTGGATTCTTGGCTAACTAGATAGTATTCATAGAGTCAGAATGTAGTGTAGAGACCATGTTAGTCACATCAAGGCCTGCCACTAGATGGCCTAACTAGAGAGCCTCCTTTCAAGCCTCAATGGTCATAACATACTCAACCTCTGTAGTAGTAGAGAGGGCCGTGCATTTCTCCCATGGACATCTAAGAAATAACACCCTTAGCAAAGGTAAACACATAGCAAGAGGTGGATTTCCTACTATTATCTGCATATCCTCCTGCATAATCAGAGTTAGTGTATCCCATGACTCCTGTATCTTGGCCACCATAACATATGCACAAATCTGTTGTGCCCTTCAGGTACCTCATGATACCCTTGACGGCATCCCAATTTTTGCCCCACCAGATGTAGCCATATGGCATGCCACAACTCCCATTACAAAAGCTATGTTAGGATGAGTGGCTATCATAGCATACATCAAACTACCCATTGCGGATGCATAAGGGATCTTGGTCATCTCAGACTTCTGCTCATGAGAGTGCAGAAAATCAGCCTAGCTCATCTTCACATGAGAAGGCAAAGGACAACCAATATGCTCAACATCCTGCATATGAAACCACTTAAAAACCTTCTAGATATACTCCTTCTGTAAACAAGTAATGGAGACCTTGAGAGTGGTCATGCATAATGCGCATCCCAAGAATATGTGAGGCATGTCCCATGTCTTTCATCTCAAAGCACTTATCGAGCTAACTTTTTAGAGCACCTCCCTCATCAGGAGCTCTCCCAACAATCAATATGTCATCCACATAGAGCGCCAAAATCAAAAGGCTGCCATCATGACCCTTCTTTTGTATAAACATGGATCCATATCACTGCATCTATAGTCTTGTGAATGCATATTAAAAGCATCAAACTTGTAGTACCATTCCCTAGGTGCCTACTTAAGGCCATAAAGGCTCTTTCTCAATTTGCACACTAGGTGTTTCCTGCCTTTTTCCTCAATGTCCTTAGGCTTTTGCATATAAATCTCCTCATGCAAGTCCCCATGTAAGAAAGCTGTCTTAACATCCATATGATAAATGTCTAGATCTAACTAAGCAACCAATGCTAGTACCAAGCATAGGGTAGTCATCTTGACTACAAGAGAAAAGACTTCCTTGAATTCAATACCATGCTCATGTTTAAAATCCTTAGCAACCAATCTAGCCTTATAGACAAGCTTGGGGTGTTCAGAGGTACTCTTCAACTTGTACACCCACTTGCATGGCAATGCACCCTTTCTACCAAGAAAAGGAACCAACTCCTACATATGATTTTTCTATAAAGAGTCAAACTTTGATTGTATGTCCCTCTCCCAAGAGTGACTATCACCACAGCGCATGGTCTCATCATAAGTGAGAGGCTTACCTACATCATCACCCCATCATATAATCAACAGAGGGTTCAAACCGCTCAGGAGGATGTCTAGCTCTAGCAGAGTATATGAAGGCAAGTTGAGGAACCTACACATTTTGTCTAACGTCACAGTATGGGCCATTGGAGCGTTAGCTGTGCTGCTATAGAAGGCTATTTAATTGGCTGTACGGGAGCGGGAGGCTCCTCCTAAAATATAACCCTACCTATCTTGACTATCCACTCAGGTTGCTTATGCATCTTTTTCTCATGGAAAACTACATTATGTCTGGAGATGGCTTTTCGATCCTGTGGATCCCATAGGCAATAACCCATCTCACCTGCATCCCCATAACCAAGAGAGATGCATTTCACAGACTTAGGATGTAGCTTTGTGCGATTGTCCTTGGGTACATGGCAGAAAAGCCTCACAACCAAAGACATACAAATGTGCATACAAGGGAGGTTCTCTAGACCACACCTCCTTTGCAACTTGAAAGTTAATAGTACTACAAGGAGATTGATTGATCAAGTGTACAACAGTAGTCATTGCCTCAGCCCAAAACTAATGTGATAAGCTTGTCTAGCTAAGTATACTATGGACCCTTTCATGTATTGTCCTGTTCATGTGCTCAGCCATACCATTCTTGAGTGGGGTGTACAGGATGGTCAATTGATGCTTAATACCCCTCTCTTTGCAAAACTACTCAAAGGCTTTAGAGACATACTCACCCCCATTATCTGACCATAGGAATTTTAGCCTATACTATACATAGACTAGTTCTCAACCAATGCAAGCCAACGTTGAAAGGTAGCCAAAACATCAAATTTCAACCATATGGAATATGCCCAGACCTTATGTGAGTAATCATTAATGAATGTGATAAAGTATTGCACACCTCCTAATGATTGACATATCATAGGTCCACAAGCATTAGAATGAACAAGAGCCAAAGGCTCACCCATGTATAGAGTGCCACATACTTCTTATGCATACTATGTGCCTGCTAGCCATATAAACAATGATCACATGACTCAAAACACTTATAGTCAAGGGGCGGAAGATACTATAAATGAGTAAGCATTTTCATTCCCTTTAAGGACATGTGACCAAGGCGATGATGCCAAAGAGATACATGTGGAATTGTAGCCATAGTCAAAATATGATCTATGGTTCTACTTACAACCAAGGGATATAAAGGTGCCTAATTGGTGCCATGTGCTAGAACAAGGTTCCCACAGGTGATCTTCCAAGAAGAATCCCCAAAGAAAACAAAGTAAAAATCATCATCCAATGTGCCAGAAGAGATAACACTCTTCATAAGAGTTGGTACATTTCAAACATTATGCAAGGTATACATATTGCTTGAACCAAACTAAACATCACCAATACCAACTATTTTCAATGCCAAGTCATTCCCCAAATGGACAGATCTAGTCATACTATGATAGGAGTGGAACCACTCTCTATGAGGGGTCACATGAAAGGAAGCCTCTGAATCCATCAACTAACATTGAGTAAAACAAGGCAAGGAATCAGTCACCTGTGAGTTATCCAAAGAGGAAGTTGCAAGTATGTAATCATCATCAAAGTCCGGTTGCTACACTATATTAATCTCTTTGATCTTAACACTAGACTTAGTAGGGAAAATATTGCGATCATCAAAATTTTCTTATACTTTTCCTTTACCCTTTTCCTTGTGCTTTTCAACAACGTGCATTTTATGGCATTGTGGCTTGATATGTCCTGCTTTCCCACAATAATGATATGTCAAATTGGGCTTAGGTCCACAAGACTTACTGCAAGATTGTCCGTAGGACTTAGAATGAGACTTCTGTGAGTCTCTACCATGGTGGTCATTCCTGCTCTTGCCATCATGGTGACCCCGAATAGTCAAAGTATGAGAAGCATCCACATTCTTCTTATTTATCTCCTCTATTAGGAGTGCACCCACTACATAAAAAATTTTCAGCCCATTCTTGGGCATATTTGCATACATAGCAGTATGGAATGTGTCCCAAAACTCAGACAGTGTGACCAACAAGAACAAAGGTGGAAGATTGTCCTTAAAGTTAATACCATGCAATGACAGCTAGCCAATGATAGCATGAAACTCGCTCAAATGCTAAGAAACACTAGTATATTCCTTCATATGAAGGTCCATAAGCTACTTTAATGAATACATCTGAGAAGTAGGGCTCTGCTTATCATAGAGATTATACATTTTCTCCCAAATATCCCATGCAAACTACCCATTATATGTGACAACATCATAATAAAGCTGCTTTTTGAGGGACATGATAATCATGGACTTGCAAAGCTCATCTAAGTCCTCCCATACATCCTTGTCTTGACCTTGAAGCTTAATGTTCTTGCATTTGATCAGCATAATATGAGATTTCTACACCAAACCCTATCAAATTTAGGTCTTCCAATAGCCATAATTATTGTCATCCAACTTTTCAATGTTGAAGATGACACTATCATTTGAATGACTAGCAATACTATAGGAAAAAGAGACATAGTACAAACCAATCAAACTGCTATACGACCTGCAAACAACCCCAAAACCACTTCCAAAAGAAGCTAGAAATAAGAGGTACTGACCAAATAATGAGCTGTCCACAAACTATGACCAAAATAATATCAAATGGAGGGGAATGCTCTCAAAAGTAATACAATAGTTCACAATTATAGAATGTTAAAAATGAGGTACAATAGTAAGAAATCAATCCCAAACAGGGGTAATCACTAATATAAAACAACTTGTAGCATGCGAGTAAAAGTTGAAGTAGCTCAAGATCAACTACAAATAAAATTTAAAGGTCAATGTAACATCAAAGTCTCAAGTAAGCAGCTCCCATTGGAACAAAAGTCAAATGCGAGATGAGCAAACAAAACCCAATCCTCATGTAAGTGGCATCCAAGCATCCAAGATACATCAAGTACATAGCTGGGAGAATAAGACCCAATAAAAGCTTCAAGCCCAAAAATTCATAGACTTTTGAAGCATCTAATGAAATAACAACCAATGTCAAACGTCCTAAGCTCAAATGTATTCAATAGCATAACCAAGAATAGAGCTTCAATGTCATGCACCAATACATCCGATAGATCGCCCAAATCGCATGAAATAGCATTAGACTTAGACTCTCCCTATTAAAATCTTTTTGTCCATTGTATGTACACCAAAAAAATGATAGTCAAGATTGAGCAAAAGTGAGCTCGATCAAAGCCCAAAAGCATTCCGAGAGCATGGCCAAGCATGTGGCATCAACCATAGACATCAATGTATCATCCCAAGCAATAGACATATGCTTTCATTGATACAATAGACTTCAATACTACTTATTATAGTAGTAAAAATGACAATAAAACTATGCCAAATATGGGCTTAAATCAGTCCAAAATCATTTCAATACATTGGCCAAACATTCCCCAAGTGTCTAGCATCAAATGAGCATCCCAGGAGCATCACATAAGCCAAGAGCATGACATTTCCCAGATAAATAGCATTCATTCATGTTATGAAAACAGTGATATCTATGAGAAAACTAAGTTAAAATAGTGCTCAAATCAGTCCAATAGCATCTCAAACTAATGACATATGATCCCCCAAGTTTCCGACAACAAATCATAGGTATACGAACATCTTGGGAAGCATACACAAGCTCCAAACATTGAAGATATGGCTATTCTTATTTTATAAAAGCATGTTGCCTTGTTTGCACAGTTAATAGCTAAAGCTCAATGACTCAAAAACAATGCTTAATGTTAATGTCAATGCCGGGAGGAGTGGTAAATAATGCCATAGCCTTTGTCCAATATTGAGGAGTGGTTGAGCAATCACAAGTGCTTGAAAATGGCCACAATTGAAAAAAATATTTTTATATTTTGAGTCTTGAATATGAGCTGAATACTCTCTAAAATAAGTTCAATGTAGGCTCAAGAATGCCTTGAGATAGCCCCAATAGGTCCTAAGAAGTCCTAAAGGAATGAGAGCTAAATATGAACCTCAAGAGGTGGAGCTGTGGGTGGTTGCCAATGGTGAAATCCTATTATAGGTAACTCAAATGCCAGATTGAGCTCAAGATCACGAAGAAGAAGGCTATGGTACTAGTTGAAGGGAGAAGACCAAGTGGAAGCAAGAGAGGTGTAAGCTATGGTGGATGGAGCAAGAGAGAAAGACTTAAGATGGAGCAAGAGAGGTGTAAGCTATGGTGGATGGAGCAAGAGAGAAAGAGAGAGAAAGACTTAAGATGTGGGAACAATGTGTGACGAGCCTTCCCTTTATTCAAATGTCACTGAAAGAATAAGGAATGAAGTGATAGTGATGGGCATTGTTGCCTGCAGTGTGAGTTCACTGTAGTTATACATGGGCGGTTAGGCACATGTGACTTTACCCCCAATAACTCTATAGTTTCCTGAGAGTGTTGTTACTGACCCTCACATGTACCAAGATTACTAGCTAACACCACCATCTCTTCGAGAGCATAGTTTTTCTATTTAGTTATTGACACATTCTCCTCCTCTAAAGTAGTGATCCTGGTTTTTAGCTCTTTACTGGTGGCCTTTTGTGAATCCATTGAAGTTGTAGCTACAGTCATCTGTTTGTGAATGCCACTCAAAGTAGCTTGCTCAAAGCCTAGATCCTCTAGGGCCTTGCTAAGCTGGTTGGTTAGGCAATCCACTTTGTCTTACAAAGAGGTATAAACATGTGTATATATGGACTGAAGACAAGAAGTGATTGAGGTTTCATAGTAGACTAGACACTAGAAACCAACTGTGAAATTATGGGTCCAGATAACATGGTCTATAAGGAAGAAGGGATCTACGAATCTAATTGTCCTTCCATTTGGGGGTACAAATAGATGTTAATAGGAAATGAATGAGGAAAGGGAGATGTTAGAAACAACAGGAGTAGATTCTTGTGAAAGGGGATTTGAAGTAGAAGGAGGACTGGAAGGACCACTTGTGCATAAATATATTTTTATTGAGGGAACCTAGTGGGAGACACATCTTTAGGATGGAGTTTGGTTACATTGGAGGAGGAGAGGGAGAATAAGAGGTGGAGGTTTCTTTGGAAAAGGGACAGGAGTAGTTACTAGCACTCCACTTGGAGGACATGCAAGAGTAATAACCTTATGGAGAAAGCTCCATATGATACATTGCTAACCTAACCCTTCTTAACTCGTTGGAAGTGCTGGTCCATTTTAGCCAATAGAAATGCTACCCAAAATGTGACTTATAAGATGCTAGGAAGGAATAGAAAATTTTTACATCCACAGGTAGAAACTTGAGGGTAACAAACTGACAAAGACTAGCCTAACATATACAATCATTTTCCAGAAGGAGAAAGTGGTCATGGATCGATAGTGCGACATGCTGAACCACTATTGACGGGGTGGAGGGAGATGCCATTTAGACTACACGATATAACATCACACATTAAAAAACCAGGAAAAAGAGGGAGTTAATGTAAAACCCACACAATCCATCGCTAAGACAAATATTAGCAGGAAGAAAACTAGAAGATAGACATGACTGGATCATATCCTATGGAAAGTTTTCCACATGACCTATGCACACATGCAATCAAAAGCTTCGTGATATGCAAACATGCATGCACCTTGAAACCTTATATCAAGTACCCAAATCAAATATAATCTTAATCATACAGCATCCCTGACATTGAATAGACCAAATAGATCAAAATAGATGCATAATAGAACCACTAACTGCTGACAAACTAGTAGGAAAGCATGACATAGTTTGCCATAGTGCCAAAAAATACGTGAGGACAAGTGCAAGGAAAAGGGAAAGGGTAAAGTGCAAGACAAAAATGATGATCACAACGTTGTCCCCTAGTAAGTCCATCATTAAGATTGAAGAGATTAATGTCATTTAGATTGATTCTGATGATGATTTCATACTTGTAGCTTCTTATCTTGATACTTCACAACTTAATTATGCTTTGTCGGGATATACTCAGTGTTGGTTGATAGATTTAGGGCCTTCCGTTCATGTGACCCCTCATATAGAGTGGTTTCACTCCTATTGCAGTATGAATCGATCTACCTATTTGGGTAATGATATTTGGGATTAGAGATTGTTGGTATTGGTGATGTCCTTGTTTCAAGTAATTCATTTACTCTTCATGATATACACCATGTACCAACTCTCACGAAGATCCTTATCTCGTACTGGCACTTGGATGATGTAGGTTATGTAGTTTCTTTTGGTTATTCCCCATGGAAGATTACCTGTAGGAATCTTGTCATTGCACATGGTGCTAAGTCTAATATTCTCTACCCCTTTCTTGTATGTGGGTTAGTTGACCATATTTTAGAAGTGGATGTAGTTCCACATGCGTCACTCTAGCATCGTTGCCTTGGGCACATGTCCTCGAAAGGAATGAAAGTGCTTACACATTTGCAATATCTTCTACACCTTGACTATAAGTGCTTTTTGAGTCTTGTGATCATTGTTTATATGATAGGCAGACATGTAATATGGATACAAAGTACTTTATGAAATGCATGGGTGAGCCTTTGGATCTTGTTCATTCGAATGTATGTGGTCCCATGCCCTATAAGTTGTTAGGTAGCGTGAAGTATTTTGTTACCCTCATTGATGACTATACACATAAGGTCTAGGCATACCCTATTAAGTAGAAATTAGAAGTCTTGGTTACATTTCAACATTGGCTTGCCTCGATTGCTGGGTGTAGGTTGCAATACTTATGATTAGATAATGGGAATGAGTATGTCTCTAAAGCCTTCGAGCAATTTGGTGATGAGATGTGTATTAAGCATCAATTGACTACCCCTACACCCCACCCCAGAATGGTATGGCTAAGTGCATAAATATGATAATTCAGGAGTAAATTCACAATAGGCTTAGGCAGGAAACTTACCACAACATTTGGGCTGAGGTAGTTGCTACTACTACCACAACATTTGGGCTGAGGTAGTTACTACTACTGCCATACACTTGATTCATTGGCCCCTATGTACTACTCTTGACTATCAGGTTGCAAAGGAGATATGGTCTAGAGAACATCCCTCACATGCTCATTTATGTATCTTTGGTTGTGAGGCTTTCTGCCATGTTCCCAAGGACAAGCACAATAAGATGAATCCTAAGTCTAGGAAATGCATCTTTCTCTGTTATGGGGATACAAGTGAGATGGGCTATCACCTATGGGATTTGCAGGCTTGGAAGGTTATCTCGTAGAGCAGCCATGATATTGTTTTCCATAAAGGAAAAATGCATAAGCAGCCTAAGCATGTTGTTGTGGTACGTAGGATGATATTTCAGGAGGAGCCTCCTGCTACCTTACAATTAGCTAGATAGCCTACAGCAGTGGGCTAATGCTATACTGACCTAGGTCCTTGATGCTTCACATGATGTATAGGTCCCACAGCTAGGTCTACTAGGGATAAATGACATCTTGCATGGTTTGAGCCCTCTATGGACTCTGTTATGGTGAGAGATGCTGGTGAGCCGGTTACCTATGATGAAGCCATGTACAGAGGTGATAGTCACTCTTAGGAGAGAGCCATGCAGTCAAAGCATGATGCTCTATATAAAAATTGTACATGGGATTTTGATCCTTTGCTTAGTGGAAAGTGTGCTTTGCCATGCAAGTGGGTGTACAAGTTGAAAAGTACCCTTAGATGCCCCCAACTGGCATACAAGGCCAAATTGATTGCTAAGTGCTTCAAGCAGGCACATGGTGTGGACTTTGATGAAGTATTTTCTCTTGTTGTGAAGATGACTACCCTATGATTGGTACTAGCTTTGGTTGCTCAAATCTTTATCAAATGTGCCTTTTTGAGAAAATCCCTTAGGCCAACCCATGATGCATCATTATAAGAGGGCCGGGGTACAGTGTAGGAGTGCCACTATATCTATCCAAAAAAGAAAGAAAGAAAGAAAGCAAAGATGAAAATTGAAGAAATCACAAAACAATAGTTTACACCACATAGGCCATAGTCACTGCACCTAGGGGTTCTCAAGCTAGGTGTGTCTAGTGGCTTCAATCGGCCGGCTCTGTCCCTAACCCCCTAGCCTCACGTTGATCCCCCACTTCACGATTCAGGCACATCAAGGGAAGGACATGCCTAGGAAGGTAACACTCACCTATGGTTTCATGTGGTAGTCATTGATGCTCATACTTTCTCTTTGCACATTGTGCAACTCTTGCTTGAGCTGCATTTTCCTGGCTTGCTATTTGTGCTATACATTTTTGACAGAGTATCCCATGCCTCCTTTGGTGTACTTGCATCCTGAATATGCACAATCATAGAGTCTGAAATACTGATAGACAGCCGGTACATAACTTTTCTGGCTCTCTCATGCCATCCTTTAAATGCCTGCATTTGCTGTTGATTGGGAACATCAGGAAGAACTAGTTCTTCTTCATTTCCTGCAACGAATTCCCAATATCCTTTTCACATAAGGAAATTCGTCATCCTAAACTTCCATGCTTGGAAGTTGTTCTTGTCAAGATTTTCAGTGACAATCTGTGAAAGAGAATCAGAGGCCATTACAAAACACTGCAAAAAATTCTGTCATTGCAAAAAACACAACTTCAACCTCACAAGGGCAAATCTGCAAAACTGACGAAAGTGGTATTTGACCACACAGTCACTTCCTAGTGATGATTTTGCATCAACAGGAAACAAGGATGATTCTGTAACTCCCAATGTCTCTGCGCACAGGCATACGATGTAATTTCTACAGTAATTTTTCATCAACCTGTAGAACAGTGGGCGCACAGCAAAACACAGGGCCTTTTCCTGAGTGCGTGCGAAAAACTTCCGCCTCTAAAACAGGCATGGAAATGGCCTCGAATAAAAAAAACAGGGCAACCAAGGGCTAATGCCCTTTCCCGCAGCATATACTACCCTCTTGCTACACCGCGAAGGGTCTCTCAATCTAAGACAATGCACTCTTGCACTTTCCGGCTGTGGTACCTGCAGAGACTTGCTCCCAAACAGAAAAATAAAAGCAACACTGGTCCTCTTACCAGAACACCGCGAACTTGGTTTGCTTTCTTGAGCTCCTTACCACGAACAAAGATCTGATACCATGTCAAGATTGTGGGAGAGAAGGAAGGAGTCTCACTTGTAGCTTTCTTGCTTGCACAATGGGGGAATACACACACAGGTGGAGGCTAAAAACAGTTTTCCTCTTCTTAGTTGTGTAAGCCAAAAAGAACTCTAGTACATAGAAATAGAAGAACCCTATATATGGGTCTCAAACCAAACTCAACTAACTAAGGTGGCATACTAACTGAGCCACGAACTAGAGTAGATAAGGATAGCTGTCATCTAGTTATTATTCATGGGTGGTGTACCAACCGCATCTACAACTAACAAGTCAGTGACATAAATGCACAAGGGTCACCCTGGCATATCACGAGTGGAGCTCGATATCTTAACACAGGGTTGGCCTAATAGGATATCGTAGTCCACTCCCTTCATGACTATAAAGTCCACAGAGAATCGGACACCTGCGATCTTCATTGGCCAATTCTTAGGCAACCCGAATGGCTTGACTCTCATACCATTTGCTAATGTGACATTAAACCTAGCAGTTTTGATAGGCGGGTTTCCCCAAGTCTGAAGCACCGCGTGGCTAAGCACACTAACCCCATTTCCCGTGTCGACAATTCCCTTTCTCGTTGTATCGCCTAGGGCTAGAACTGGTAAGACTGCATGCATCTCGAAACCTTCTTAGAAGGCATTGACGTGTAAGGATTTAGGCATAGAGTGCAGCGTCAAACTCAGTATTTGCGTCTCTACATCATGGTCATGAGGGTCTGCCGTGACCTACTCTCGTGACCCTTCAGCCCACTGCTTAAGATCTTGCCATAGGTGGGATGCTGTCTAAGCAGATCTCCCAGGCTAAGTGTTACAGGGGTAGTCACCAACGTGGTCAGGAGATCGTTGGGTGCTCGTCTCTCTCCTAACCTGGATCATCCTGACCAATGGCCATGACTGATCCGCGGCCCTGTAGCACCAAGGCTTGGCCTTAGCGGCACTGCTTGTGGTGCGGTTGCTTCTCCCGACTTTGGTTGAGGAGGTGAGATTGTCGTGCTTATGCTAGAGAGATCATCGATCTCATCTTCTATGATGGGCTCAGCATATTTTAGATGCTCCTGAGCCTCCTTCACCCATTCCTTCACTTTTTCTATGGTCTCTAACTGTCGCTTCGGATGCGGGTATTCCCCTACCTTAGCACTTCCCTTTTTAGCTGTCTTAGGGACTGAAGACTCTGCCTCTGCATCAGAGACCTTATTTCTAGCAGGTAGAGTTGTAGCACTCTCTTTTTTTAGTGCGATTTTAGCTTCCGACCTCTTCTTATTCCGCCTGCGACTTTTCTTCCCTATCGAAGCTGCGTCAAGGTTGCTAGGTCCTGGCAGTGATATGCCAGCCTGCTTTGTCTGGGCATGGATCATGACCCGCAATGGGATAGGTGTGGCCTCCCCATCGAGGTTCTTGACACCAAACAGTCCCGATGGGACAGATGGTACGTTGGCTGAGCTAGAAGACGGCTTTCGCTTTAGGCAATCGACGAAGAGATAAGTGATTCACACTCAGCACACCTTTGGTGAGCCTTGTCTCTGTTTTACTACTCCCTTTCAGGGTAGCGTGATGAGACATGACCTAGGTGACCACAAGTCCAATAGGTGATTGGATTCTGCATCTACCCTCCTAGGCCTCTACCTCTTTCTCTTCCTAATGCCATCACTGGCACAGGGCGATAATCCATGAGGACAGCGTTGCCCTCATCGTCCTACGAGACGTAAGGGCATATGTAAGCTTCTTCCTCATTTGGTTCTTCAACGTAGTGGACTGGAGCATCGCTCTCAGTGGATGGGTCACGTAGTAAGGACCAAGTGGTCTGGGTATGCTAGTAGGGTTTATGTCCATACTAGGAATAGCTGGCTTAATGTCGTTAGGTGTAGGAAGGGCTAATGGGGCTCCCCTTCTGAAGAATGACTGTGGCCTATTTGCTAGGTAAGGCTGACCATAGGGTTGCGAGTACGGAAGTCTTCTTGGTAATCTACAATGCGCGACGTCATGACCGAACCTACCGCAGTTAGCACAAGGCCTTGACCTAGGGTCTTGATACTTGGCTGGTAAGTGGTTTCCGCCACAGTACATGCATTGGACGTGTGGGCGCATTGGTCGTCTCAACATGTCTTGCAACCTGGCTAACTCCATCTTTACATCAGCCATGTCTCGGTGGCCTTCCCCTTATCTTGGGATGATGGGATTGATCGCTCACTAGAGGAGGCTGACGCTCTCTTTGAGCTTCGTGAGTTGGTCTCTTCTAGGTTCGAGCTCCTGGAGCTCCGCTCCTTCAGCTGATCATCGACTCTGATGGCTTCCTCAAACACTCTAGCTAGCGTGTCTCACTGCAAGCTTGAATTGCCTACCAAAGCCTTATATAACTCCTCGTCTCGAATTCCGCTGATGAATACAGTCGAAACTGCTCTTTCAATTGGTCGCTCACCCATAGGGATTCTCTTGAAGAGACTCCTCACATGGGTTACGTAGTTGTGAATGTCCTCCTTCTCTTTCTGCTTGACGTTCATCAAACATACTAGCAGATTATCAGAGTATCCAGGCTTGAAAAATCTCTTAATGAAGAGATCTTTGAGGCCACTGAAGTTGGCTCATTCTGTGGCATCTAGGCTTGTATACCAAGTCCTTCCCTTGTCACCTAAGCAGAGCCCGAATGCTTGAGAGCGTTGAGTCAGGTCATTGAGGCCGTTGGCTTCACAGATTTTCAAACTGCTCTACAAAGCTGTATGGATCGTCATGGGGTTGGTATTTGTCGAGTTGCTTGGCAACGATAGGGATTTTAGACTGGCTCTTTGAGCCTTGGTTCACTCTTAATCCTGCGAGCAGCGATGTCGCTAGTGTCGCAGCACTTCACTCTGCTGTCGTGTTATCTAGCAGTCGATTCATGAGAAGCTCTCTCAATGTCAGGTCTCCTTCTAGGGCTCTCTCGTGATTTGTTCAGTTTCTTCCTACTAAGTTTAGCACTCGTTGTACCTCACGCAACTTTGTGCTTTGCCTTTGGCTCCTAGACTGCTGGTCCCTATTGTATTCGACTATGCTTTGCAAAGCCTTGCGGGCTAGTTTCCTCTCTTCTTCTAGGTCTGCGATGATAGCGTATGCTGTCCTTCCGTGGTGCTCGTACCAGGCGTGTGCATCGTAGCTGTGCTGAACAGCTGTTGAAGAGCCTCTGAAAAGACGTTCAAGTCGAGTTCCTCATTAGATCTATGGTCTGAGCCTTCTTCTGCCATAGTCATGTTGTCGTGCTCCACCAAGCTGTCAATCAAGTTGAGTAGATTTGTCAAATCCACGTCATTGATGCCACCTGCTTGGTCCTACTTCACGCGTTGGTGGTTTGTCTACGTCTTGGGTCCTCTCCTACTGGTGGTTTCCTTGAGTGGCTTATCTGAGTGAGTTCCTTCAGTTATTGAATGCAATCCTCAATTTATGGTCACTTAGTGTACGTGTCACTCCTCGTGCACTTGTGCTCAATCAGGCTTTTAATTTCTTTAAGTGCATTCAAGTGCGGAAATTCAAGGTGAGTGTAGCAAACAATCTCAAAGCGTCTTATGCACTCTCGCTTTGTTTCGGACCTGATAGGCTTATTGGTTAATTTTCAGGCTGCCTTGACAGGGTTTAGGGTCTTTCTGGTATGTTGCCTCATTTGTTCTTGGCCAATTAGGTTTTAACTGCTCAACGCTTTGTGTCTAGGTCTCTGGGTCTCGTTGTTGCTCACTTCAAGCTACCAAGCGGCTACTCCCTATGATTCCGTCTATTCCATGTGCCAGAATCAAGTTCTAAGCGTCAGAAGGACTTTTGACAGTTTGCACTGTTGAGCTCCAGTCGGGTTAGGTCAAATTTCTAAGAATTTGATAAAAATTTTCACTCGGCCCAGCTGGTCCCAATTATAGGGTCCAAGTGGGTCACTCAGACGGGCCGAGGGCCAAATTCAGGACTCGGATAGGGTAGAGTTGAACGGGCCAAGGCACAGACTTGGACGAAGTCACTCGGATAGGTTGGTTCAGATGGGCTGAGTGGTCAATTCGAACGAGGTCACTCCAACGGGCCGAGGATCGAATATGACACGTGGCCGAGGGCCGAATGCTATGGCTTGGATGGTTCGGCTCAGACAGCCAAGGGCCAAATGGTCCAAATGGTCAACTCGGATGAGCCGAGTAGGTCTGGGCTGAGTGGGCCGAATGAAAAAGGGCTGAGAGCCAATTCTGGGACTCGGCCCCGAAGCGATCGCTCAGACAGGCCAAACATGGCACGACGCTGACAAGAAGAGTTTGATTTCGCTCGATTCTTGCGATTTAATCAATCGTAGCAAGCATAAACCTCCAGATCCTATCTAGGGGGATAGGGGAAGGGATTCGTATATCTGAATAGAGCGGTAGGCTCGTCGATGGTGCGATCAGATCAAATCTCTCTCTCTCTCTCTCTCTCTCTCTCTGTGAAATGGTCACAAATGAGCTCTACCTTGGCCTCTTGACTCTTATGCCCCTTTCCGGGTATGGTGTTGATGCCCCCAATCACTTACTTGCCGATCTTAGGCATCACAAGCGAGCTTTTTACCATTTTTTGCATGATTTTTGCCCTGTTTTGCCCCGCTTTGCAATAGTAAACCCTACCCTTCTCCGGTGCGATTTCCTAATCCTAACCTACTCTAAATGCAACAAGAATCGAAAGTAAAAAACTAAAATAATTTATCCATGTTTCCCAATCATTAAACAAACAAAATATCCCAAAATACTTACTTGTTTTGAAGATCAAACACCCAAACTTCCTACCTATCTCAAGCTCCGTTTCAGGGATGAATCCCTTACTTCGATGCTCGATATGAGGCGCACAAGTGCTCAAGCTTGAATCCGTTGGTCCCGGCAATGGAACCAAAATGTGGGAGCTCACACTCAACCACCAAGACCCATGGACCGCTTATTGCTTCAAGCATTTCAAGAGAGCTCTAATGACTATCTCTCACCTAGCCAACGCTCCGTCGATCCTATGAGTGTAGTGAGCTTACCTTGATACCGATACAAGTTGCCTCCTCTCTCACACACCCCAGTAGCTCCACGGTCCTAGATGTGAGCTCAAGCATCCTCAAGCCTCCTCCATCTCCAAGCTCCATCCTCGATAGCCACGTGCGCGAGAAAAGAGAAGAGAAGAGAAGAGAAGAAGAGAAGAGGAGATGGTGAAGAGCTTCACCCTCTTGATCCCTCACTCTCACACACTCACTCCCTCACACTCTCACACCCCCTCTCTCAAGAGCACACACAAGCAAGAAGATGAGGAGAAGAGAAGAAGAAGAGAGCTCTTGTTAGCCACACACCAAAGAATGAGCTCTCATTCACTTTTTGATCTTTATATATACAAACCCTAAAATCCCATGGGCACCCATCCCTTTTTTACATGACCGGCCCTTGTGGCAAGGTCTTTTTTCCATTTCCCTCTTCTAGCCTTATGCCTCTAGCCTACACCCATCTAGTATTTTACATTGGCACAGGAGGGAGCTTGGTGCTCTTTTACAAGAGTTTTCCAAGTTTTTTGAGGTGCCTTTCATTTAAAATTGTGCTTTTTTGCTCGAGCTTAGCTTTGGAGGTCGCTTGCATGTCTTTGCTCTTTTTCCATGTTTTTTTCTACTTTTTCCTTCCTTTTTCTGCCATCTCAACTTGGGTTTAACAAGCAGTTTATATAACTTCCAAACTGCTCTTCTAGCATAGCTTTGAATTCCAAAAACTTCTCAAAAGCCTCAGTTCTATGTTGCAAGAAATAGATCCATGTCATATTGCTGAAATCATCAACAAATGTAATGTAAAGCTTGTATTTTTCACTCAAAGACATATTCTAAACTAGACCCCATATATCTAAATGTACCATTTTCAAAGGACACATGCTAATTCTCTCGCTCTTTGGAAATGGGATTCTAGACTACTTGCCCAATTGACATGTCTCACATACATGATCATAGATTACATAGCCAAAATATGGAAGATCATGAATAACCTATCTTGATTGCATCCATTTTAGCTTTTGTAAGTTTACATACCCAATTCTTTTGTTTCATAACTCAAGATCATTATATTATCCATGTCTAGTCTCCACATATATAGGGCTTTGTATGGTATGATAGATGTACCTTCATTTAATGCAAACAACATGCCTTTCTTTTGGCCATGAGAAATCAACCTACCAGATTTTCCATTTCCAAACTCCTCAATGAAGCAACCATATGTATTGGACCTTACTTTTTGTAGTCCTTGATCAACCATTTTTTCAATAGAATCCAAATTCTTAGTGATCATAGAGACACATACAAAACATCTCCAAGTTTATTCTTTATCCATCTCCAATTACTAATGGAATATTGCAAATGTGAGTAATCTTATGCAATATATCGTCTCTCATAGCAATATACTCCTCACTTTGCATTTGTTGCTTCCTATCAAACCATTTGGCATAATGTATCATTGTAATGCACAAGCTCTACAAAATAGCAAAGCCTTATTATACTCAGAAACAACACAAGGGTATGCTAGTATCATGGGTTCAACAGTAAAGCATACGCAAAAGTAGAGACTACTATATGCACTAAATGAGACAAATATTTACTCAAAGAAAAGAATGTTCATATATTCTAGCAAGGTTTCTTACAGAGCTCAATAACAAGCACCTATGCATGGAGCACATTGTTAACACCGACACGAGATAGAAAAAGAAAATTCAAAATATGGAATAATGTGAAAAAAGACAGCCCAAATAAGGAATGGCCAAAAGCGCAAAAGGTCAAGTCAATGGTAAAGGTGCATTTTAAAATGCAAAGGCATCACCAAAATTTTGTAAAAGAGTGCTAGTCTCCCTCCTGTGCAAAGTATAAAATCTAGACAAGCATAGGTGAATGGATAAGGCAACTAAAAGGGAATAGGGAAAGAGGACCTTGGCAAGACGCCGGGTCGTGTAAAAAAGGGGATATGTGTCCAAGGGATTTAGGGCTTGTATATAAACTCAAAAAGTGAATGAGAAGCTCATTCTTTGGTGTGACTAAAGTGGCTTCTTCTTCCTCTCTTCTTCTCTCCTCCTTTCTTATGTGTACTTGTGTTGAGAGAGGGAGTGTGAGAGTGTGATGGAGTGAGTGTGTGAGGATGAGGGACTAGGGAGGAGAAGCTCTCCATCTTCTCCTCTTTTCTTCTCTTCTCTTCTCTTCTCTTCTTGTTGGGGGTAAAGGTGCCTCTACCTAGCCGCCCGTGTATTACCACACTGACAGTCACCGCCACTGCACACTGCAGGTGGTGGGCGCCCATCACTGTCACTTTATTATTTATTCTTTTAGTGACAGTTTGAATAAAGGAAGGCCCGGTCACACATTGTGACTGTTGGAGTTCCCATTTCTTGTCTCTCTCTTCCTTGCTCTTGCTCTCCTGCCATAGCTCTTAAGTCCAAGCATTGATCCTTCTCTCCTTTCAACTGATATCAGAGCTCAGCTTCCCACATTCTCAGCTTCCCATTGACTCCCTACTCACATTGGGTCTCCTTCTCGGCAGCCATATCCAACTCCTTCGAGCTCTCGTCACTCCTCGGCTTCCCGAGCTTCTTCCCGGCATTGTTGGGCACCTTCAAGGCATTACATCAGAGGTATTTCTTCATTCTCCATAGGGTTTTGTATTGTTTTTTAGGTCACACAAGTTGTGAACAGTTTGGGGTAGCCACCATCGAAGCTCCCTTGCTTCATATCTACATTGCCCTTTATCAAGACCCCTTGAGGCTTGTTGTGTGCCCCCTTGGGCACCTATTTGAGCCCCTCATCCACCCCATTTGTTCCATGTGGGTTGCAGGCCATGCAGGACAGTAGCATGCTATTTGCGCTTGATTCCAGGCTGATCTCCATCTACATCACACTAGACTACTCAAGCTCCAGGCCATTGGGAACGTAAACAAGCTTCATTTGAGGCATTTACACATGCTTTGATGCTTGGTATTGAAGGTTTGAGCATTGACATTGCTTCTGGTCTGATTTAGCACTATTTTGGGACTATCATAACAGTCCACAGGTAGTTTATAATAGTGCTACAATAACATTTGATGTTTATGCTTGCCCAGCATTGTCATTTGATGCCCGATTGGTTCCCTATGATGCCTACATGTTAAGGGAATGTATGCCTATTGTTTGGCAACCATTTGGAGCTGATTTGCATGCTGAAATTTCTCATTTTTGACAGTCATTCTTGGCTGTAATAAAAGCGGGCTGAAGCTATTACACATGCCTTGGGTTATGCCTATTGGTTCCAGCCTATCTCTTGGATATATGCCATGAAGTATTGATCTTCGGGGTACGACTTCGAGCTTGGATTTCATTCCGGATGCTTTTGGAAGAGCTTTGAAATTACACACTCATTGACATGGTTCTTACTTGACAGTGGTATATGCTTTGACAGTGATGCTCCTTGGGTTTATGCATACCCGTTGCCTACGGCTTGATGCTCATATCCCGATTGATTCCCCTATGCATACGTTAAGCTTGAGTGCTCATTGAAGCTCTACCTTGTTGGCAATTTGGATTATCTAGAGTTGTCTTGGATGTTACTTGGCTTGTCAGAGTTTGGATTGGGATGTACTTGATGCCTTACATGCTTATGGATGCTACATACAGATGATATACCACCTACATGTTCGAGATGTACTATTGATGTATTGTCTTGGACTTATGTTGTTGGCACTGTGTCTTGCCTTGGTTTGAGCTCTTGAGCTGGTACATACGGCTTTTGTGCCAGTGGGAGCATTCTTGATTGCTTATCAAGCATTGACAGCCCTCGATGCATTATGTCTTGGTTACAGATGCAGAAGAGCATTTCGCTTATGATGAGGCTATGCGCAGGAGTGACAGTCACTCCTAGGAGAGGGCTATGCAGTCTGAGATAGACTCCTTGCATCAAAATGAGACTTGGGATTTGGTTTCCTTACCTACGGGCAAGAAGGCTTTGCCATACAAGTGGGTGTACAAGATGAAAAGTACCCCTGGACACCCCAAGCCGGCATACAAGGCTAGATTGGTAGCAAAGGGTTTTAAGCAGGAGCATGGTGTGGACTTTGATGAGTTCTTTTCATCTGTGATTAAGATGTCCACCTTGCGCTTAGTCTTGGCTTTTGTTACTCAGCTTAACTTGGATTTATACCAGATGGATGTCAAGACGGCTTTCTTACATGGGGACTTACATGATGAGATTTATATGGAGTAGCCTAAGGGCTTTGCAGAACCTGGCAGTGAGCACCTAGTGTGCAAATTGAAGAAAAGTCTTTATGGCTTGAAGTAGGAACCTAGGGAGTGGTATCATAAGTTTGATGCCTTTATGCAATCACAGGGCTATAGCAGGAGTGCTATGGATCCGTGTCTTTACAAGAAGAAAGCCTATGATGGTTCTTTATTGATTTTAATACTCTATGTGGATGATATGCTAATAGCAGGGAAAGCTCATGATGAGCTAGATGCTCTTAAGGCTCAGCTCAAGAAGAGCTTTGAGATGAAAGATCTAGGATAGCTCGCTCACATACTTGGTATGCGCATTAGACATTACAGGCATTAGGGACTCCTCTACTTGTCACAAAGGGAGTACATTCATAAAGTCCTTGAGCACTTCCGCATGCAGGACGTTAAGCCTATTGGCTATCCATTGCCTTCTTATGTGAAGGTATCATAGGCTGATTGTCTGCACACAGATAAGCAAAGGGCCGAGATGGCCAAGATTCCCTATGCATCAGCAGTGGGTAGTCTTATGTATGCCATGATAGCCACTCGTCCAGTTATTGCCTTTGCAGTTGGTGTTGTGGCATGCTATATGGATACACCTGGAAAGAAGCATTGGAATGCCGTGAAGGGTATCATGAGGTACCGAAAGGGCACTACAGATATGTGCATATGCTATGGTAGCCAAGATACAAGAGTCGTGGGGTACACTAACTCTGATTATGCAAGACATGCAGATAGTAGGAAGTCCACTTCTGGCTATGTATTCACATATACTGGAGGTGATGTTTCTTGGATGTCCAAGGTGCAAAAATGCACGGCCCTTTCTACTATAGAGGCCGAGTATGTTGCAGCCACTTAGGCTTGCAAGGAGGCCATTTGGTCGTGTCGTTTGGTTACTGACCTTGGTACTGATGCTATCCCCACACTGCATTCGGATTCTATGAGTGATATTCAGTTAGCCAAGAATCCGGTCTTCCATGCGAAGATGAAACACATTGAGGTGAGGTATCACTTCATACGTGGGGTCGTTGAGGACAAGTCTGTTGATATTATCAAGATCTTGACTGACTAGAATCCTGCAGATCTGCTCATGAAAAGCCTCTCTACAGAGTGCTTTGCCTTCCTCAAGAGGTTGATGGGCGTGGGATGAGATGATGTATTTCCTCATCCTATTGTACATGTGTACATGTTGTACTGTCTTTTTCATTTTTCTTTTCACTCCTCAGTAGAGCAGATTTCCTTTAAGTGGGAGGTTGTTGGGGGTAAAGGCGCCTCTGCCTAGTTGCCCGTGTATTACTACACTGATAGTCACCGCCACTGCACATTGCAGGTGGCAGGCGCCTATCACCATCACTTTATTCTTTATTCTTTTATTGATAGTTTGAATAAAGGAAGGCCCCATCACACATTGTGACTGTTGGAGTTCCCACTTCTTGTCTCTCTCTTCCTTGCTCTTGCTCTCGCGCCATAGCTCTCAAGTCCAAGCTTCGATTCTTCTCTCCTTTCACTTCTCTTTTCTCATGCGCGGCCATGGAGGATGGAGCTTGAGGGAGGAGGATTGAGGTTGCTTGAGTTTTCATCTAGGATCATGGAGCTACCAGAGTGCTTGAGGGAGGAGGCCACTCATTTGGACATTAAGGTAAGCTCACTACACTCGTAGGATCGGAAGCACATCGGCTAGGTGAGAGATAGCCATTAGAGCTCTCTTGAAATGCTTGAACAATAAGTGGTCTGTGGGTCTTGGTGATCAAGAGCATGAGCTCCCACTACATTTTAGTTCCATTGCCAAGACCAATGGATTCAAGCTTGAGCACTTGCGTGCTTCAAATCGAGCATGATATATGTGGGAGATTCGGGAGTTTAATCTTCAATGTAAGTAAGTATTTTGGATTTTGATGATTCGACAAGTATGATAAATCACTTCAGTACTTGAGTTTTGATTTTTTTTGCATTTAGAGTATGATACGATTGAGAGATCAAAGCCACTTGCTCTAAGGTTGCTACTATAAAAAGGCCCAAAATAGGGAAAAAAAAGGGGAAAATGGGGTTGCAATCCATTGACAAGGCATGAACACTAATGGGGTAGCACTTGGGTATTGGAACAAACGTTTAAGATCCAATGAAGGGGGGTTAAAGGCTCATTTTTAGCTTCAATAGTGAGAGAGAGAAAGAGAGAGAGAGAGAGAGAGAGAGAGAGAGAGAGAGAGCTTTAGAGAGAAGAGAGATACCTAATGCCTCTGGTAGATCGATCGGCTTGTGTGGGAGTTTTCCAACCATTCCAAGTATATACAAACCTTGCCCGTTGTTCATTCTTGCATTCTGAAGGTGTATGTGACCTTATGTGCATTAAATCATCACCATGAATCAAAATTTTGCCATCGCGATCATTGCACCGTCGGAATTGGACCAAGTCATTGAAGTCCGATTCCCAGAATCAGACTTGGACATCAAATTTTGGATCATTCGACGGTCTGATTCGAACAATCGGGCACTCAGACTCACTATTCGAATTACTTGATCAAGTGCAAACCAAAAATTGGATTTGGACCCCTTGTGACCCATCCGATCAGATGGTTAGCTTGTCTTATTCGGACTATCAGCCACCATTGGACACTCAGACTCACAAAATCAGACCACCTAGAAATCGGACACATCAAAACCAGGGACAAACAAAAATCAAACCACCCATGCTCAGATGTCCAATTCTAAGAATCAGACACTGAGAATTGAACCCTCTCAAATAAGATCAAAAGATGGGAGTGAAAATTGACAGATCCAGCACATTCTCGAGGAAGTAGAGCACCTTTCATGATAGGGAAACCTTCCAACAACCTTTCAAACACATCGAACAGCTTGTGGAGCCTCCTGACTACATGCACTATAACCTACAAACCTGGAAGCAACACTAGTTGACTCGCTAGTTTCCCAACTTGCTTAGAGCCATAAATTGACCCATAGACCTCGATTATAATTTGATTGAGTTGAAAGACATAGTAGAGGCCCTAGAGGCCACTGAGAGGGGCCAGCGATAAAGCATGGATGCATACTTAACTGAGAATGTACAAGGGAGTGAGAGAGCTGCATCTGTCATCCTACATTTGTATCCCACACTATTTTTGACACTTGAAGTACGCTTAAAAAGACTGAAAGCATGATTTCACACAGTGCATGGAAAGAACACCACACTCACTCCTTGGAGTGTACATAAGTTGAGGATGGTTTGTAATAGAGAAAAGAACATACTCATACATAATAAGCTGAACAAACCCAGAAATAGGAGACGTCCCTCAAACTGAGACGACGGGCTATCAAGAATCATGATCTTTAGTTGGTGCCAGGAGGCATATTCCAGGGTGGATTTTGTGAGGTTTTTATTTCACGATGGATTCCCTGAGGTTTTTCAGTGGATTCCATAAAACTATATATATATTCCGGGGCTCGTACATAAGGTGGATTCCTTGTGCGAGAAGTTGACAGGGACACATGTCCTTTTCAAGTGTCATATTAATTTAATGTGCATGTGGGTGATTCCACAGCAAGTGATTTCGTAAAATACATATTTAAATTAATGGATGTCTATGAGTTTAGAGTGCACTCATATTAAATTAAGGTTAGGATAGAGTTCCAACCTATTTAATTATTTTGTAGCTGAAGACTGCTAGGTATTCACTTTTGTGGGTTTTATCTTATTATTTTCTAACAATTGTGAATGCTTCAGTTGATGTGTAGAGCAGGTGCAGTGGCGTTGAAAAGCACCGAGCAATGGTGTGTATTCAGATTACCTACAATAATTATTATTTTTTATGGGCGCGCATCTTATTACTAAAGGAATGGCATCAATATTTATTTAGGCATACTCATTAATTAAAGACCTTGACAAACATTTATTATTTTGTATGTGCATAGATGCTTGGTTTAAATATTTCATTATTTGACATTGTATTTGGGCACGGCCCAATTTTTGGATGCCCAAACACTTTACTTTTTATTTGGCAAAAGCAAACACAAAAGTCAAAAGCATGCTAATTGTAAATTGGGCTATTTTTTAGCTTTGAGATTAATAATCTATAAATACATGCCTTGTGAAGCACTCACATAACAAGGCATGGGGGAAGATTACACCCAATTGGTATTCTTGTCTCTTGTCGTGCAAAATCTCTTTTTGCCTTTATGAAGCTTTTGTAGAGTTCTTTGTTATTGGGGACCTTCCGGCATTCACTACGCGTGCATACAACACCTGATGTGCACATCGGTGGTATCAGAGCGAAGCTAAGATCAAGAGCTTCCAATCGTTTACCATCTCGTGTGAAGGCAAAGCTCCTAGAATGAATGGGCTCTACAGGTAGTCTCACGATGAACCGTCAATACAGTCGTTTTCCTGTCGGTGAAGAACCCCCTGCTATGCTGTCAAATTGCAAAGGACCACTCTCAGGAGATGGAGGACCACTTCTCAAGCTCCTTTGTCAAGTCGTTTTCTTCTCAAAGAAACAGATAAGAAATTTCATTAAGTTTGAGTTTATAAAGCTTAAAAATCTTAAGAAAGAGCTTAAAATCTTCAAAATTTAATGTCGACGGCAGCAAGATGTACTAAATGGTGACAAATCCAACGTGAATATACCACTGTCTTGTTTAATTTCATAAAAATCATTAAGATTTTTTATAAATATTAAGGTTATTAAGCTTCCTAAAGCTTAAAATTTTCAATTTTAAACCTCCTCCATAGTGGGTATTCACATCGTGTTTACCTCGAACCCGTTTCGAAACTCCAGCAAGCCTCTGTTCACACTTGCAATTTGGCAGAGTTGATTTCCAGCAAGCAGACTATCATATGCAGTCTATATGGAAGAAATTTTCACTTGGAAGAAGACCGTCATCAATTTCTGTACCCGCGAAAAAAGCAAGATTGTAAAAGCAAAAGCCATTTTTAAAAAAAAATAAGCAAGCCTTGTAAACCCAAATTTGAGCTACGCTCATCCTTCTAATGAGATTTTGAGTGCATGAGGTTGTTTGAGATTTTGGCAGGATGTTCGGTCAAAACATGGAAGATTTTATGGGCAAGGGTGATTTTCTAGAGCCGACTAGGGAGCAAAAATTGGACCTAATTATGATGCAACTTCAAGAGCGAAGAGCACATCAAAATTTGTAAGCACAACTGGCTATACTTCAATGATCCACTATCAATCAAGACGGAGCATAACCTGAAGATGTTATTTGACGTACAATTTATGCGACACTCGATGCACAATCTCTCAGGAAAGAAGCCAAGATAAGTAAAAGAAATTTCAAATTTTGTACTTTTAATGGGCAATGTGATGGCAAAAATGTTCTCGCTTTCGTCAATGAGTTTGATGACTATTTTCATGAAGAGCAATATGCTAAAAAAGATAAACTCAAATGCGTCACTAACCATCTAGCAAACAGAGCATCGTTATGGTGGACTGTTGTCCACATGTAACATGCTAGCCTAACAGCTATTCAAGCACATTTTTAGCAGTCCCTCGAGAAACGAATCTAAACATCCCTGCCCGGCACTCCCATGGAAGGTTCTGGGGTTTGTCGTCTAGGGTTTCTCGAGTCCCCCTCTTGCAATGGAATGTTTGCAGGCTGAACCCACGAGGGATGCGCTGCTCAACCTCTCTACCCATAGGGCATAGTCCCACTCCAATCCCCTAAAATTGTCAAGAATCGTGTGATGGGGAGATTTGCTTGAGCTGTTGCACCAAACACACATTGTATACACAAGAGGAAGCTCACTCGAGAACACAAGAAGAGAGATGGAGGCCAAAACATTTTCTTGCTGATTTTTCTTCTTCTTCCACACACTATACAATGTACACAAAGTATAGATAAGATACAACATAAAAGAAAGTGGCCTTCTAAGTCAAACAGTGCATAACCAACTACACTAATCAACTCATGTTATATCTTTGCCAGCTATAGGTAGGTGTAACAAACTAAATATAATAGGTGATAAGTTAGTGGCCATGTGAGTATCATAATGACCACCAACATGCTAAGTGTAGACATGCGGACTCATCTAGCCAGGCAGTCCATCATCAATGTCCGCATGTGTTGAGCTTGCCATCTCAACACTCCCCCTCAAGCTCAATTCTATCTCTGCAACTCCAAGTAAGATTTGAAACTTTCAAAGCTTCTCTACACCCAATGCCTTTGTGAAAATGTCAGCTATCTGATCATGTGTGCTAACATATACCAAGTCAATCTCTCCTATAAGTACCTTTCTCTCACAAAGTGGTAGTGCACCTCAATGTATTTTGTCCTAGCATGGAACACTGGATTCCTAGCTAGCTGTATGTTGCTCATGTTGTCACAATGAATGAAAACTGGACCATCTCCCTACACGTCCAAATCACCTAATAAATTTTGCAACCATACCACTTCACATGCTGCCATAGCAGCACCTCTATACTCAGCCTCTGTACTTGATAAAGCAACTGTAGGTTACTTTTTTCTACTCCATGTAACTGCTGCACTACCAAGGGAAAATGTGAATCCACTTGTAGATCTTCTGTCTGACATGCTACTAGCCCAATCTACATCTATGTATCCAAAGACATGTACGTCCTTACTTGCCTCATAAAAAAGTCCATAATGTAAAGTGGACTTCACATACCTCAATATATGTCTAACTGCATCCAAATGAGGCTTTCTAGGCATCTGCATAAACTGACTGACAAGGCCAATAACATAGCTTAAATTTGGCCTTGTGATAGTCATGTAAATCAAACTCCCTACTATCCTCCTGAACATAGTAGGGTCTTCTATCTCATCCCCAACGTCAGCACTCAACTTCACATTTTTCTTCAATGGTACTGAAAGAGGCTTACATGCTGTCATACCATACTTGGATAACATATCCAAGCCATACTGCCTTTGGGATAGCCATATACCATCATCACATCATCTAATCACCTCAATACCGAGAAAGTATCTTAGCTTACCCAAATCTTTCATCTCAAACATCTTCTTCAAGAAGTCCTTAACTTTAGCAATCCCATTGTCACTGTCACCTGTAACAATCAAGTCATCCACATAGATGACTATGATGACCAAACCTGTATCTCCCTTTCTCACATAGAGTGAGTGATCAACATCAGAAATACAAAATACAATATTGACAAGATACTCTCTAATCTTGTCAGACCATGCTTTAGGTGCTTGCTTCAACCCATAGAGCGCCTTATTTAACTTGCACACATACGTGGGATGCTCTAAATCCTTATAACCTGCTAGCTGCTCCATATACACTCCTTCTTGCAATTCACCATGCAAGAAGGCATTCTTAACATCCATTTGCTACAAACTCCAACCTTTGGCTATTGCCAAGGCAATCACACACCTAATAGTTTCCATCCTAGCAACTGGATTGAATGTCTCTTCATAATCTATGCCATATGTTTGAGCATAGCCTTTTGCAACCAGCCTAGCCTTATACCTGCTAACTGAACCATCTGCATTATGCTTAACTTTGTAAACCCACTTACAGCCAATAGCTTTCTTACCCTTAGGTAAGGGTACCAAATCCCAAGTCTTATTGGCTTCTAATGCAGCCATCTCCTCATCCATTGCTGCATCCCAATGAGCATGACCAACAACATCCTCAAAACAAGTGGGCTCAACATCCTCAACTAGTTTCACCATATAAGCATAATGGTGAGCTATATAACCTTCAAAACAAAATCTTTTAACATGGTATATGACCCTGCTAGATCTGCGTACCATCGGATCACTCAATGGAGCCTTTACATTACCATGAGCTCTCTGTACACCTCTGGTGTCCTAACTGAAGGAATACCAAGCTCATCATCAAAACTCTCTGAACCACTGGAATCTCCGTCAAATCCCAAATGACTAGTAGATGCATCATTACCATCTAACACTTTCTTCTTTCATTTGTCCCTCCCTGCAACACTTATAAATCCACTTGAAGATGTGGGGCTACTCCTTAGTCTCCTAGACCAAGGGCTCACTGTAGGTATAGTACCAGATGATGTTTCTAGTCCACTAAGACTCCATGATTCTTGTTTTGATTTCTGCACATAACTGTCATGGCCATTATCATCATCTAATACATCATTAGCAGGTGCATACCAGCTGCCCATCTCATAGAAGATAACATCCCTACTCACTTTGAAGCCACCTGTGACAGGCTTATAACATCGATACCCTTTCTATTCTAAAGAGTACCCAATAAAAATACATTTTTCAGCCTTTGGATCAAGCTTCTTCCATATCTCATCTGGCACATGAACATATGCAACACATCAAAATATCTTCGAGTGCGATACATCAGGCTTCTTGCTAGTAAAGCACTCTTCAGGAGTCATCCCATGAACTGCAGTTGTGGGAGTTCTGTTCATAATGTAGATAGTAGTATGGACAGCCTCAGACCAAAAATGTTTGGGCATATTCTTTTTAGCCATTAATGCCCGTGAAACTTTTGCAATATGCCTGTTTTTTCTTTCTGCAACACCATTTTGCTGTGGGGTATATTTGCAAGTAAATTGCCTATTTATCTCATGAGTCCTCAAGAAGCCACTAGACTCATTAGAGAGGTACTCTTCCCCTCCATCTGATCTCAAGTACTTCACTTTTAAGCATGTTTCTGTTTCAACAAATACCTTAAAAGATTTGAAGTGCTCAAACACATCACTCTTTTCCTTCATGAAGTATATCCATAGCTTCCTTGAACAATCATCAATAAATGTGACAAAGTATTTGCTGCCACCAAGAGATACATTCTGTGTAGGCCCCCAAACATCTATATGTACTACATCAAGTATATTTCTGCTCACTTCTCTATCATGCGAGAAGGGTTGTCTCACCTGCTTACCAAACTGGCGTTCTTCACAGACTTTATGCAATTTTGCAACTCTAAAAGAAGGCAACCCTGTAACCAATCCTCTGGACTGTATTAATTTTAGCCTTTGCACATTTGCATGTCCAATACGTTTATGCCATATTTCAATATCTACAACTACTCCTTTTCCTTTAGCATACATAGCAACATCCATTGCAAGAATTCCAGCATCTAAAGTGAACATTCGGCCAACTCTACTTCCTTTTGCAACCAACCTGCACTTATCATTAAAGTCTTCTACAAAACAACCTTTTGCATTGAATCGGACCTGCAACCCCTGGTCTACCATTTGGCCAATAGACACTAGATTCTTTGTAATTGATGGCACATGTAATACATCTGTCACACTCTTTGTCTGGCCATCATACAAGGACAAGGGAACCTTTCCAATGTGTGAAATTGGGTGGCATGAATCATTACCCATCTGCACATAACCTGGGTTTTTAAGTCCTACATCTCTCCAAACCATTCAACATGATTGGTCATATGATTAGATGCACTTGAATCGACATACCATACATCGCCATGTGTCCCCTTTCCTGTAACTTCATTCATCATATGCTGCATAACAAACAGACGCTCATTTTGTTCTTCATTCTGTTGTGAAGTTGATGGATAGTTTCCTTGCTACAATTTACCACTACGAATATCATCCTTCTTTGCATAGCAATGGGCTGCAATATGGCCTATTTTTCCACAATAATGACAAACAATAGAAAAATTTCCAAAACCTTATTCTTCCATCCACCTCTTCCTCTAGAGCTCCCCCTGCCTTTAAAGTTTCCTCTGCCTCCAAAAACCTACATTTCACTAAATTGCTGATTGAACCTGTTTTGCTGGTTATCGCAGCACGTCCCATACCACGGCCTCTCGAAGAGGATCTACCATGTCCCCTTCTTGAACTTGAGTAAAATGCTTGAACCTGTTCACCATTTTTTTCAGATGAGTCACCTTGCATATTGATCTCTTCGGTAATCATGAGAGAGATCAACTCATCAAAATCTGGAAATGGCTTCCATGCATATACTGAAGTAACAAATGATTTCCATGCCTGCTCGTTGTTAAGGCCACTCAAAGTGGATGAAACCAAATCATCATCATCAAGCATTGCATCAATCGTTGCTAAAGCATCTGCAATGCTCCTCACCTTCAATACATACTCATTGAGAGACATTTTCCCTTTCTTCAAGGCATTCAACTCTTTCTTGAGTTGAATCTTTCGTGCCTTTGTATTTATTGAAAACATGTTCTAAAAAATTGTCCAAGCTGCATGTGAATTTTCTGCATTCTTGATATGTCCCAACATCGTATTATCAATGATTGCAGATAACCAGTACATCACCTTTTTGTCTTTCGCATTCCATTCTTTCCATACCTTTAATTCATCTGCAGTTGGAGGGATATGCAGCTCTGTCTCCTTTTCTTCACCTGATATAAACTCATAAAGGCCCTTTCCAATGAGGAAGTTCATCACACGGATCTTCCATGAAGGGTAGTTGCTCTTGTCAAGCTTCTCAATAATGGGATTTCCATTGTTCTCTGCCATTATCACAAACAAGGATACAACACAGCAAGCTAGTGTTCTGCAATCTTTCACAACACGTGCACAGCACTACACCAAGCAACCTTTTTCATTGACTGCACAATAGTACATATAATATGCAACCTATTTGCAGATAAACCTTATGTTTGCTTCCTGAAAACACCTCAAAAATTACAAATTCATAATTTGTAACCTGTGCACCCACTTTCGGTCAATACAACCGAAATCACAGTGTACCATGAAACTGTTGTCCACAACCTTGCGACTCTAAAACGGGGCCTGAAACAGCCTCAGACGCCCAAAATAACTGTGGGAAAGCCCTATTGAACCTATCTGCAAAATATACAGTGCTCTGATTGTACACCAAATCTCACAGCAATCTGAGATTTTTGCTCAATCACCCTGCTTTCGGTGCCTCCACAGGCACTATCCAAGAGAGAGAGTGGAAGAATGGGAGAGCTTCTTACATGTTGCTTGCTTGCTTAAACCTTGCTTCTTCTCCTTCACTTCAGCCTTCATAATCAGCCTCTCTCACAGTGTCACGGCTGGATTTGCTTGAGCTACTGTGCCAAACACACATTGAATACAGAAGAGGAAGCTCACTCAAGAACACAAGAAGAGAGGGAGGCCAAAACGTTTCCTTACTGATTTTTCTTGTTCTTTCACACACTATACACAAAGTAAAGATAAGATACAATATAAAGGAAAGTGGCCTTCTAAGTCAAATAGTGCATAACCAACTACACTAATCGACTGGCATTATATCTTTGCCAACTGTAGGTAGGTGTAACAAACTAAATATAATAGGTGATAAGTTAGTGGCCATGTGAGTATCATAATGACCACCAATGTGCTAAGTGTAAACGTGCGGATTCATCTAGCCAGGCGGTCGACCCATCATCAATGTCCACATGTGTTGAGCTTGCCATCTCAACAAAAATGGCATGATTCGGATTCTAACTTAACAATTCCTAAAGGTCGAATGTTGGTAGAACCTTGTGAGAAGCCTCCCAGTTCTCTGGGACCAACCTGCTGTAGAGCAGGCCCATTGAGGTTCTGCCCAGCCGCTTCCCTCAATGGGCATTCTTTAGTTATCTAATCAGGTCCTATCACATTTATGTGTGGCATTTAAAATCAGCTTCCTTCGTTAAGCCGTTTAGGGAACGGGATTCATTTACGTAACTTATGGTACTAACACAAAAGCAAAATCAAACAGGTTCCTTGGAAGCAAACTTTATATTAACATCTTAACCAAGATACAAATCTTTTCCAAAAAGGACGGATTTTGTAATCCGTGAGAATGCATCTTATTTCCTCCAAGTTTCCACCCTTGTCCTAGTAACAGGGCCTCGAGAATCTATCTCAAGACACGTAGATTGTTTGAGTAGGACCTAGAGGCAGAAAATTTATAGTCAGAGCCCCCTTGACATCTAAGCATCCTCCTACATTCAAACTAACCCACGAAGAGACCTCTTGGGGTGGGTTCGGCCCACGTTCCTGTCACAGTTATTTGGAACCCCTTTGGCTAGGGTTGGCGGCTAGTTGGGGGTAGCTTGGCGTGCCCTCCTTGAATTCAACATGATTCATTATTCAAATTTCTTTTGTGAGCTTGGGTCATACATTCCTTTCAGAGACATTGAATCTACATTTAGAAGCACAAACAACAATGAAGGTGAGTGTTCAGGACATCTACTAAGATGGAGTTCTCGTCTTCAAACCCTTAGCGTTGCCCTTCTTGGGTCTTTCTTGCCTTGGCATCATTTTCCATTATTTTATGAGGGATAGAGAGTACCCTCTTTCCAACCTCACTTTTATGTAATAGGGGTGAGCAATTACACTATAGTTTCAAATGACAACTTCCCTAGGTTACTACCCTTTGGTTCTTATCTTAAGATCTTGGTCTAGGGTTTTATTTGGTCAGTTGGTAACCATTTTTCCGTCTTAGAGTTTTTCATGATTCTAAGTTTACCCTAGGGTTTCCTTTCCTCAGGATAGTAGGAACTTTTGTTCATTTCTCTCACAAGTTGAGCGTAAACTAAGTCTATTTACCATTCTAAAATAGTTGCGAGCATCGAATGTAATGTGTCGAATAGTCATTCGTCTTGTGGATACAATATTCAAGTTTCTTGTGTTAACTTTGAGAAATATCATATTTTGAACATGATATTTCCAAGAGTGTTTTGGGACCCTTCGCAGTTGGTTATTGGGATAGAGACCACAGAGCATGTTGACTATGAGTCAAAATATGGTCATAAGGACAACTTGACCAATTTGCGACTAAAGTCCTAGTTGAGTCAAACTAACTCTTGGCTTCATTTATCATGCGGAATTTCATTTACCAAACCGGCCCTTGCAATCAAGCTTAACCTTTCACATGCGCCTCTTGAATCTACATTTTTAGATGCATCCCTATTATGTGGTGCAACTAAGGCTATTCATGATGCTACATAAATTTAGATGCATGTCTTTGATGATACGATGTGGAATTCCCATTCATGAAAATTTATTCTAGTGTGCTTATACAAAACATAAAGCGTGACTAAGTATTTAGATGCGAGCATACATGAGCTCATCATACCTAACATAATCGTGAGATAATTCATTCCAATGGTCTTTAGGATGCAATTGACTTACATGGCATATTTGCATACTTTGGTAACCTAAGATGCACTTGCAAAAGAATTCGAGCCTAATACTCAACTTAATACTACAACAATCCATAGATGCTGTCTATTTGTGGCAATTCATGGTTATTAAGCCTTTTTCAACTATCTTTTGAGTTATGCAAGTTACAGGATGCAAAGTATGACTTCTTCCTAATGATGTCCATGCTTTAATATTCCATTCAAGGTACTAGACATGGTAGCGGTACCTAATCTTGGGGTGTCAAATTAGTGTTTACACTCAATATCCTGTTTGTGTTGGTGGTAGCATCTTTGCCCGATCCTTATTTTGTAGTTGTGGCCTTTCTGGTTACTTGCGAGAGTTTGCACTTCGGGGCCATCATAGAGTTGTGGAATACGGCCTTCACTTCTCTCAAAGGATTCCTTGGTGTCAGAGTTCCCTACGCCTTGTCTTGACTTTCGTGATCTCCTCATCCACTTAAAGTCTGTCGATGGATAGATCTTGGGGAATGTCAATGGGGAGAGAGGGTACTCAAGCCTTCGCCCAAGAATGGAATTGTCCTTGGGTCTCCTCTCTCTCTCTCTCTAGATTTCCCTTCCCTCTCCTCTCTCTCTCATTCTCTTCTTCACTACCTCTCGCTCTCCTTCTCTCCCTTCACAAATTGGTAGCGAGGGGGGGGGGGAGAAGAATAACATCTCTGTTGAAAGGAAGGGGGGATGATTTATAAGGGAATATTGGTGATAATTAAAGGGGGGAGAGGGAGGAAGAGGATTGGCATCATTTCTTAAGGGGGGGTGGGGGTTTATAGGGGGAGGAAGGAAGGGTGTTATGGGGGTATTGACATGGGGCCCCCTTCCTCTGCCTTCACCTTGGCAGCTAGACTGGCCCTCCCACTGTCGCAGCACGTAGGGTTGAAGGTCACCATAGAGGTTTAGCAAGAGAAGAATGTGTGGGGGTTCAAGAGCTTAGACTTCAGAGATGGTAGAGATAAGAGAAGGGTTGAAGGTTTCAAGCCAAGTTCTTGAAGATAAGAGACAGCAGGGTGAAGGAAGATTTAGGGAGAGGAGTAGACGGAAGAGAAGGGTCGAAGAAATTGAAAATGTAGAAGAATACTCAAAAAAATAATTAGAAAATGTAGAAGAATACTAATAGAGATTAAGCTTGTCAATTTCTTTCAGTATTATGAGAAGTTATAACTCTAATAGACAAAAACGTGTATAAAATAATACCTTCCTCTATGTTGTTCAAAGCATCAGATCACCAATCTGATGCTTCCATTGGCTCCAAAAAAGGGGTAAAATACTAGCACACCTGACCAGAATTCTTCCAGATCACTCCTTCTTCATCTCCCCCTTCGAAGTATTGTTCACTGCGTGAAAACAACGATCGTGCATCACACGATTTCATCAATCTCTCTTTTTACATATCTCAAATTGGCTGAAAACTACATGCTTTCTTTTACATGTCATCCTAATCTAGAAGTTGTCTATAGTTTTACGGATTTTTACAAGAGATAATATCTAGAATGTCAAAAATTGGCTAAAACTTATCCAAAAATATCTACTATTTTGAACCATGGACACTAACACTGATACCTAAAGTGGCATTGGCTCTCTAAATCTAAAAAGAAGCCACACTCCAGATTTTTTTACACAATGTGTGTGTAGTGGCACGAAATCCATCCCCTCCTAACCTACACATCCTCTAGCATGTGCCAAAGTCTTATGGATTTGCAGTGTCAGAAGAAGTATCTTCTGCCATGTCAAGTCTTCATCTTCTGCCTCTTCTTCTTCCTCTATGTCTTCATGCTCTTGAATTATATTTAAGTCTTCTAACTCATATGTTGAACTTTCTCTTCATTTGAAGAGCTTGATTCTTTTTCCAGCTATGGGTATCTTTATGTTGGTCCCATCCAATTTAGCCAATGAATATGTGGCATTGTCATGAATGACCCTTACCACATACGGTACAAAGCAACACTTTACCATCAACCTAGAAGCACTGTATTGATTGTCTAGGCTATTGTCATAGACAAGCACCCAGTCATTTTCTTGAATTGCTCTTGGTCGAAGTCAATGTTGCTTATCAAATCTTCTTTTGTTCTTTAGTCTTGCTATCTCTTTAGCTTCTCAATAGTTTCTTGAACAACTTTAGGCCTTCTTTCTAGCTACCATATGTGCAAAGTCAGCAACTCTTCTCTACTAATGCCTTCCTCCCAAGGTAGAAAACTCCATGTGAGAATAGATTCTTCAATTGGCATAATTGGTTGGTGTCCATGTATAATTTCAGCTAGCATATAGCCAGTCACTAGACTGTGAGTAGTCCGGTCAGCCCATAATGCAAAAGGTAGCATTTTAGGCCATTCTTTGATCTTTCCTCTACAAGACTTTGCTAGAGCTTTGAGAATAGGTTGATGACCTCTCTCACTCTTTCCATTGCCTTCAAGATTGTAGGCTGATGTCAAAGCCAACTTGATACCCATTTGAGCAAAGAAGTTGCGTGCCTCATCAACATCCAATTCTCCTCTATCTGCAATTACTTTATCCACACAACTGTATCTGCAAAACACATCTTCAAGAAAAAAATGACAAACAACTTGAGCAGTCTTGGTTGTTAAGGCTTTGCCTTCCACTTGATTGGTTAGATCTTCTCTCTTGCAAGCACTAAATACTGCATATTCCATATTACTGTAGGCATGGTTACAAGATCAATAACCCATCTATAATGTATAGACAAGGGATAAGTCGGTTGTAACCCATCTCAATGCTTGACCATATAATACATCTGACACACATAACAGGTTTCAAAAAAGTGTGCTATGTCCCAATACATGTTTTGCCACCAATATTTTTCTTTGGCTTTACTAAAGATTCCCCATATGCCTCTATGGCCAGTCCACATGCTTTCATGAAATTCCTTCATTACCTATTATTGCAATCTTTTGTTACCAAAACTCAGACAGTCACTCCTTTCTTCTTCTTTGTGTACTTCCATAGATGTCCTTCTTTAAGAAAAAAGCCATGAGCTTTCCTCTTGATATGCTTGAACTCCTCATCAGTCCAAGTCTCCTTCTTCTTCGTTGTGCTCAAATACTCACCCATCTTTAGCCAATCTTCTTCATAATCTTCTTCAAGGAAATGAACTAGAACTTTAGAAATGCAATGAGCATGCTAGGTTCTAGTTGAGCACCCTATTGTTTTCAGCTTTGGACCATTATATGCAGTAATTGAAAAGGTATTTTCCGCAGCCATGGAATGAAATTTAGAAGTATAGATTCTTCAACTTCATCTTCTTCCATCAGCTCTTCTTCATTGTCATATCTTGCACATGATAGCATGTTAGCAACTGGATTCGCATGTCCTACAATATGCTTTAATTTAGGGTTGAGAGATTTAATATATGCAATACATATTAGCATAGCAATGTCAGGTGTAGATCAATTGGCAATCATGCCCAAGAGTGGAAGACAATCAGTTTCTACCACTATGGAAGCACCTATAAAGTATTCACAATCACACTTTAATGCCATCCCCACAATTCCCTTTTAACTTGTGCATGCCTTCTTTGATGTTCATTGAGAACCTTTGCCCCAAAACAAATTGCATACCTATTACCTTCAAGGTCTTCTTGGCCAACATCCCATCCTATCCCAATGGGACTTGTATCCACAGTAAGGATGATGGGTTGACCATTTGAATAATCAGCCCTTTTGAGAGTGGGGCTGAGATTAACAACTTCTTTAGTTTACTTACAGTGAGAGTATGCCCTTCCCCCCAAGAGAATCTTTGGCCTTTCCTTAATAATTGATAAAGATTTTTGGCGACATGAGAAAAATGTGGTATCCATATGAGATAGAATACACATGCGCTAAGAAATCTTCTCACCTCTAAGATATTTGTGCATTTTTCTTGCATTCTGTTGATGGCATCTATCTTGATTGGTGAAGGTTTGTTTCCATAGGGGCCACATAGATGTCCGACCACTAGGACTTCTTCTACTCCAAAAATCGACTTAGCTCCAAAAAGTGTAAGATGAACTCCTTCTAACTTTGTCAAAATCCTATCACAATCATGAATATGGTTAACTACAAATGTCTTGCAGCCATCTTCATCAAGCTCCTCATTCTTTTCATTGAATTCACATCTCTTGATAGGTACATCATCAAGAAATGGAAGAGTAAGTTGTGGAATAATGTCCCTTAAGACTTTGTGCATGGCATTCATCATATGGGCTACGGAATTTGTTGTACCTTGTGGTAGAGTGCACATGCGAACCAATCCAAGAGGTGTCTTCATTGTGGTAGTGTCTCGGCTTTCTAATGAAAGTTAAAATTAGTCATATCCTGAATACAGGTTGCCCATAGAATAAATTGCTCTACCTGCAAAAGCTTCAGGAATCTCGTTAACAATTGGACCCAAACCAACATTTTGGATTGTGACACAATTAACAAGCTGTAGATCTTGGATGAATCGTAAGGATCCGTTTTTCTTGGGCACGGTAAAGTGCTGAAGAAGGTTCCAAAATCTTCATTCTGATCTTTTCATTTAGAAGTTTCGGTAATTTGGACAAATGCGCCCTTGGAACAGGAATAGGATTGAGGTTCCAAGGCATATGTGGGACCGTAAAAATGACCATAGGAGCCACAATATTTGGATCCACATAGCCTATTTCACTTGGTTGAAATCCAAAAGCTTTTTCATGTTTCATTAGCATTTGCATAAAAGAGTGTTTTTCAGCCGCAGCAAAAGGAAAGTATTTTCACCTATTTTGAGATCTTTTATACTTTCAGATGTGAACTTGTAACCAATGTTGGAAGGATCACGAAGACTTGGCTGATTACCCTATCAGCTAACCCTTCACTTTCAAGAGGCAGTGGGACTGCCACAGGCTTGACTTTCTTATCCACCGTCTTGTATTTTGACTCCACTTGCGCTTCAGCCTTGTTGAGTAAACCAATGTCTTCCTGCTCAACAAATTCTTGAATTGTTTGATAAAAATCTAATGTACATACTTCTATGGACTGATTTTCAGCCTAATTTTTTGCATGAGCAGCTGCATATATTTCAGCCAATGTGTTAGTAGTAATCAATAAATTAAAAAATGCCCATTTTCAACCATCATGTCATAAGTTTTCAACTCCCTTTTTACATGACATAAATATTTTCTTTTAGCTTTAGTCATGGCTAGAAGAGACTTATAACAATCCATACTATTGGTTGTACATACATACAGATTTACTAGACAGTTTCTACAGCCCAAAAACCCTTGAATTCTTGGACATTAAGAGGCATAGGATAATCACGCAGTCGATCTCTGTTTTGATGATGGTTAATACACATAGTAAGAAATTGGACAGCTCGTTCATTATCCTTGCTTCGGATTCAAGCATAGGAAGAATCATCATCAAGAGCTTTTGTTTCCAAGCGGACTTCAGAAATGTAAGGTTTCCTAAGAATGATAGGGTAACTACAAGAGTCTTGAACAAAAAGGTGAAAATTGTCTTTTATGTCTCCAATAGTTACCTGCACATTAGGACATGTAGCATATAACTCTCCAGAAGGGTTGTTTGCAGCTCTCATTTGCCAACCTGGATCAACATCTATGGGCCATCTACCACTTTTGTAGAGACTCCTTGCCATGACATTTATCTCTGAGCCATGGTCTAAGAGTGCAATACATGGTGTTTCTTTTTCTCCAATTTTGACGATTGTCTCCGTTGTTGCTCTTGCCCAATGCGTATAGGAGTAGTGACTGCTTGGAATGAACCAAGCCTCTTCCTCCTCATGCATGTGCTGTAGACGGCCTTTTTTTTTAGAGGTGGGCTATCCAACTGGTCTAGTCGGCCAAGGAATATTATATTTACCGTTGGGCCACGGCCCCCTCATCTAGTGCATTTTTTGCAAGGCTTTCAAGTAAGAGAACTCCTATTTTGATCATAAGGATGCTATATCTTTGATAGCACGATCCATTTGATCTATTGCCTGCATCCATACTTTAGATTGCACATTAACTTTACATGCTTTCAAACTTAATTTAGTTGGCTCAATTTGTAGCCCATAGGTAGCTGCATCAATTGTTACATAGGCATTCTTTACAGCTAAATCTTCTAATCTTTTCTTCATTCCACCATTGCCAAAATTTGGCTCGAGTGGAAGACCAATTTCAATTGCATGAATTTTTTCGTCTTTCCAAAAGACGAGCTTCTGTGCTTCAACCTCACGGAAGGCTGAACACTCCCTCTTGTCATGTTGTTAGCTATCACACCAAATAGAGCACCTCTTAAAGCCTTCTATCATGGGTCTTTGAGTTGATGAACGTCCTCGTTCTTCAACTTTGACATCCAACTTCTCCACCTTGGAACTAATTTCTCTAAGATTCAGATGAAGGTCATGCATGCTTTTAATGAGTTCATCTATGACATCATTTTTAGAAGGAACTGAAGAAGAAAGAGTTGGTTAATTAGTCAAAGGAATAGGGGATTTTGAAGGTCGGACAAGCTCCATCAATGGAGTTGTTGAAGTTGAAGTAGAGCCCAATCTTAGTCTCATCCGCTCTCTTGGAGCAATCATGTTAACTGCATCAATAACATCTATCCATGCAGTCTTGACTCCTGATTTGAAGGTATCATCTTCTAGGCGATCAAGAAGCTTCTCTTGCAGAATGGAATCTGCAGTCTTAAGGAATGATTCAATCTTCTGACCTTCCATACTTTGTTGATCTTCAACATCAATTTGTCCAAATTTACTTTCAAACTCGTGATATAAAGCTGTTGCAGCTAAACCTTTGTTGGGTTTCTCAACCCAATCAGTGAAACTTTTCTTCGTCATTAGGCGAGAGTATTTTAAGAAGAATTCTTCGCGTAGGTCTTTTTTGAATGCAGCCCAATCTGCATCTTACTAAAAAAGACCATGGATTCTTTCCTGAAGACCATGCTTGGCTAGCCTGGAAAAATAACGACTCCATGCATGTTGTGGTACACCAAAGAAGAGCATTTTTTCAGCATACAAGCGAATAAAAACAAAGACATTTTGACCATTAAATTGTTTTAATTCATGTCTAGCTTCCTCTAGGGCCTTGATAGCTGTGGAATCAATCTTATCTTCGTCTTGCCTTTGTTGTTGTTGTAACATTTGGATTTGTTGTTGCTGAGTCTGCTGCACTATTATGTGCACCAATTGTTGTAGAGTATCTCCTGAAGAATTTCCCATCTTGGAGTTCTCTTACACTGACCGGCACATCGAGTTCACCAATGTCGCAGCGCGTAGGGTTGAAGGTCACCACAGGGGTTTGGAAAGAGAAGAATGTATGGGGGTTCAAGAGCTTAGACTCCAGAGATGGTAGAGATAAGAGAAGGGTTGAAGGTTTCAAGCCAAGTTCTTGAAGATAAGAGACAGTAGGGTGAAGGTAGATTTAGGGAGAGGAGTAGACGGAAGAGAAGGGGTTCGAAGAAATTAAAGACATAAAAGAATACTCAAAAAAATAATTAGAAAATGTAGAAGAATACTAACAGAGATGAAGCTTGTCAATTTCTTTTAGCATTATGAGAAGATATAACTCTAATAGACCAAAACGTGTATAAAATAATACCTTCCTCTATGCTACTCAGATCGCCAATCTAATGCTTCCATTGGCTCCAAAAGGGAGGTAAAATACCAGCACACTTGGCTAGAATTCCGCCGGATCACTCCTTCTTCATCTCCCCCTTCTCAGAGTGTTGTTTACTGCCTAAAAACAACGATAGCGTGTCGTTCGATTTCATCAATCTCTCTTTTTACATAAAATCCTCTCAAATTGGCTGAAAGCTACATGCTTTCTTTTACATGTCATCCTAATCTAGAATTTGTCTATAGTTTTATGGTTTTTTACAAGAGATAATATCTAGAATATCAAAATTTGGCTAAAACTGGTCCAAAAAAATCTAATATTTGAACCATGGATACTAAAACTAATGCCTAAAGTGGCATTGGCTCTCTAAACCTAAAAGGAAGCCACACTCTAGATTTTTTTATACGGTGTGCGTGTAGTGGCATGACACCACCATGCAAACTATGCCTCTTGGAAGAAGGAGAGATATTGGGGGTTGGAGGGGGCTCACATGTGCCCCTCCCCCCATTGCAATTGTCATCTTCGTGATCCTCAACTCCTCTACCCGCCATGCCACACCTTTTTCTGTTGTGATCTCCTCCTCCACCCCTATTGAATGCCAGTCGTTACTTCCCTCTCCTCCGTTTTTTCCGAGTTTAACTCCCCCTCCCACCACCAACCATAATGGCATTGACAAGGAGGAGACGTAATTAAAAATATTACGTTATTTTTAAATTGATTCATTAAAATAAAAAGGGGGGAAAGACCTTACGACACAATGGTGGATCCATGTTGCATCCTCTTTTGGATAGTCCTTCCACTGGATGAGATACTCTTTGAGGGTTCTACTCCTCAATCCTTTTTCCCGAGTGTCTAGGATTCTATCTGGTCAGAGCTCAAGGACTCCTTGGCTTGGCATTACAACTTGTTGATCATTGAGTACATGGCTAGGATTGAATACATATGTCTTTAGTAGTCTAAAATGGAATACATTGTAAACCTTTACATTCTCATGGAGTTGGAGTTTGTAGGCACTCGTCCCTAGGCCTTTGAGGAGCTGTAGGGTCTGAGTAGGATCCACAATACCTTGGACTCAGTTTCTTAAATTCTCCTAGTGATAAGGAGCTCTTCTTGGGTCGTACACAAATAAAAACCATATCTCCTTCTTTGAAGAGTTGCTCTTGTCTATTTAGATCGCATAATGTCTTATCTTATGGCTTTGACTTGCTCCTCCATCTCCTCAAACATTTTCTTGGAAGCTTCTACCCTCAAGGTAGGATCCGAAAAGATCAGTGGAGTATGACAATCATGCCCATACAATGCTTGAAAAGGTGTCATTTGAATACTTTGATTGTAGGAATCATTATAGGATACCAATGGTAGATATTGGATCCATTTCCTGGGTCTGCGACAGCAATATGCCCTAAGAATGTCTTCAATGACTTGGTTGACTCTCTCCGTTTGATCCTTCTAGGTAGTCCATGGAGTCTGAATATCTCCTTGATGAACAATTTGGAAATATTTGAAGCTTTATAGTTTGTCTTGATTGGAATGAGGTGTGTAACCTTAGTGAGCATGTCTACTTTAACCATAATTGAATTGTACCCTCCTTGAATTGAAGGTAACCCGACAACAAAGTCCATGCTGATAAATTCCCACTTCATTCGGGGGATATCAAGAGGTTGCAGCTTCCTAGGCATCTTGACATGTTCTGCCTTAATGCGTTGGCAAGACAAACATTGCGTGACATATTTGAGCACATCTTCTTTAATTCTTTCCCAATGGTAACTTTCCTTGACCGTGTTGAGGGTCTTGACATATTTGGGGGATGGCCTGAAAAGGGGGAGTCATGTGCTTCCCAGAGTATTCTCTATTTGAGTTTCTTGCTTGAGGGTATGCATAATCTTGTCTTGAAATAGACAAGTCTCTCATTGACTAAAAATTCCTGATACTTGACCTTAAGTCTAGGGACTTGGTCCTTTTCCAAAATCTCCTTCATCATCTTAAGATATTTTGGGTCATGGCTAGCTTCCTCCTTTGCTAATTCAAGGATAGGGTTACTAGGTATTCACACCATGGTTGTGAATGATCTTGTCATTGAGGGTTCCTCCATAATAAGAGAGTTGAGGAATGCTTTGTGACTTAAGGCATTAGCGACTACATTCCCTTTTCCAAGAGTTTTAGAATCACTGTTGTCACTAAGCTATGCTTGAGTTGATCAAAACTTGATCATTCAATGGGCGTCCACACTATGGCAACCTACTTTTTCAGCAAATTTGTGAGGGGTACTGCGATTAAGGCATAGTCCTTAATGAAGATCCTCTACCAACCTATTAATCCAAGAAAGCTATACACTTCTTTGACAAAAGTTGGTGGAGGCCACTCTTGGACATCCTTGACCTTTGTAGGATCTACAGAGATTCCTTCATTTGACACAATAAATCCAAGATATTCAATTTGCTTCTTGAGGAAGGCACACTATTTCTTCTTAGCATAGAGCTTATGAGTCCTCATGGTCTCAAGGACGATGTGGACTTGGATTTGTGGTCCCCTTCTTCCTTGAAATAAACCAAGGTATCATCAAAGAAGACAAGCACAAAATCATCAAGATATGGTCTAAAAATATCTTGATTAGTTAATCCAAAAGACATTACTGTGAATTTGAAATGACCATATATGGTGTTGAATGCTATCTTAGGAATATCCTCTTCTTTGACACGGATCTGATAGTATCTTGACCTCAAATTAATCTTGGAAAAGATTTTTGCTCTCCCTGCAATCAAACAAGTAACTCGTCTATCCTTGGGATAGCATATTTATTCTTGATGGTTACTTGGTTCAGGCCTCTATAATTGATGCAAAGGTAAAGTGTACCATCCTTCTTCTTTTGGGAATAAGACTAGAGCTCCCCAAGGAGAATTTCTAGGGCGTATGTACCCTTGGTCCAATAGCTATTTGAGTTGTTCCTTTAACTCAATAGCTTTAGGAATAGACATCTTGTAGGGCCTTTTTATGACTGGTGCAGCTCCTAGTGTTAGCTTAATTTCATGATCCACTTCCCTAGGTGGTGGTAATTCATTCAACTCTTCTGGGAACACATCCGCATACTCTTTTAGCCATGATGGTTCTTCATTGGTATTCTCTACTTGTTCCACTTTATTTAGCTTGATCAGTTAGATGGGTAATCCTTTCCCATGTTGCCTTAGCTAACTGGATCTTTGGTTTACCTGCTTCTCCTTGTGTTGTTACCTACTCAGTTATAGGATTGCAAAAGGAGACTTGTCCTTACCCATAATGAATGTGAGCATCATTGGGGATTAGCCAATCCATTCCGAGTAGAGACTCATGGAATCCTAGATTCATTACCCTGAACTTAATAGATGTGGCCTCATTTCTAAGTAGGAATTCCACCTTAGCAGTTTGTTTAGTGTGAGCGATTTCTCACCCATTTGCTAGTTTGATAAGTAGAGTGGGTGCAGCTACAGTGGATATTCCTAACCTTCTTGCACAAGCTAGTGAAATGAAAGAATGAGTGTTTCCACAATCAATCAAGGTTTTGAAATTCTTACCTTGGTAATCTGATGGTATTTGGATCACGGAGAATTGGCGGTTCGAACCCTTTTTATGAAGAGCGGTATGAATAGATGCCCTCTCAATCTCAGCTTCCATGGATGGGTCTTCTTCTTCATTGATTCCCTTAGTGGAGATATTGGAAGTTTTTGCCCTTTTCATTACTGCATGACTGCAGCCGCAGGTAGCTCTGGCTTGGCCACTGAATTTTCATTGCTGATGCTGCTCACTGCCAAGTTTGGGGCATTCTCTTTTGAAGTGCCTAGGTTCATTACAGTAAAAAAATCATAGGCTTTGATCACTTCTTTGAGTGGGGACAAAGTCACTGATTGCATTTTCCCTCGGCTTCTTCTATTGGCCTTGACTCTGTCCTCGTGCCCTCTTGAATTGAGCTTTCAATATTCCTGGATTCTGGTCTTTATGGGACCAAGGTTTATTATTCCTAGGCTTTGGCTATGGACTTATTGGGAAATAGATCCCGCTCTTATCAATGCATCTTGCAAATCTGAATGACGCATTGATTCCAACCAAGTGTTCAATGGTGGGTTCATCTCATCAAAGAACTTCGGGGAATACTCATTGTCGGGATATATTTCAACAAGGAGACAAATCTCGAGTAGTATGCCTCTAGAGACAGGCCCAACTGTTTCAACTTGAAGAACTCATTCATCTTCTAAGTTCTGTATGCAAGTGGCATTCTGTTTATTTGGTGGGTGCAACAGTTAGTTGATTTTATTACAATTACATGTGTGTTACCGTGCAACGTAAGAGAGGGAAAAAAGAGAAAAAAAACCGGCAATGGGTGGGGTTGTCTGGAAAGTCTGATACCACATCCTCAAAAAAAAAAAAAAAGGAAATGCACAATCCACAAATATTCCACACAATGGACAAAAGGTCGACTAAAACTAGCCGTCCTGTCGTACAGAAAAATAAAAAAAACAACTAACACATTGACCACAAATAATAAAACCAATGATACGTATGACCAAAACAAAAAGATGGATATGTTGGGATGTTGAATTGATTGGGATTTATGTTTATAATTTGTATTTTTTTAGTTAGTTTGTTTTTTTTAATAATAGGTTTTTTTGTTTCTTTTTTTTGTTTCTTTTTTCTAGGAGGTGAACATGAAATTTCAATAGCCAATCATGAGCATTAAATGTCAAAAAGGTATTCAGATTTAATTCACATTTTTTAGCTCATTTTTTAGATTTAAAATGAATTTTACATGAATTTGGGCATCAAAATTAGGGTTTTGTCTCCAAATAATACTTTGGCCAATTAGGAAAGAATTTTCAATTGAGAAATGATTGACAAAAGAGACAAGGAAGTTTGTAGGATTTTTTGAATTTTTTTTGAAATTATGTCGGTATTTTTATCAAATTTTAATGAATTTTTGCCAATTTTTTAAATATTTTTGAAAAAAAGTTCAATTTTCAAATTTTCTGCAAAAAAATTTCTGAGATTTCCAGTTTGAAAAATATTTCAATTGTTTGCAAAAATATTGGAGTTTTTTCAAGAATTTTTGTGTAATTTTTTTATTTTAATTGAATTTTAATGAATATTTGAAATTTTTAATGTGTTTTTAGAGATTTCGGGATTTGAAGTACTTGTGACTACATATGAACAGCTGCTGATGACTGTGACTACGTAGGAATGGCTGCAAGACCCTACTGCACGATCAAGGCGGACGCGCGTCCTCGCACGCGAACATCCACTGACACCAAAACGGCGACCGCAGTGCCCGAAGGGGGGGCGGACAAGGGGGAGGGGCAAAGGATGGAGGAAGGGGGTGGGACAGGGGGCTTAGGTGGTGGGGGAGGTAAATGAAGAGAAGGGGAGGGGTAAATGTGGGGAGGGATCAAATTGAGGGGAAGGGGGGGTTAAATTTAGGAGAAGGGGGTTAACGGTTAAGGTACGGGATTAGGGAGGGGTTAGAAAAAGGGGGGTGGAAAATTTTGCCCTGGGGGGGGGGGGGGCAGGACAAGGGAGTGGGGGTGAAGGAGGAAGAGGAGGAAGGGGTGGGAGGGGCAGCGCACAGGAAGCGGCGGCGCGGTGGGCGTACAGGCGATGGCGGTGGCGGCGGGCACGAAGCAGCAGGGCGACGGGCAGGAAGCAGCGGGGGTGGGCGTACAGGTGACAACGGCAATGGGTAGGAAGCGGCAACGACGGGTGGAGAGGTGGGCGACAGGGGAGAATAAGGGGAGGAGGAAGGGAAGAGAAGGAGGAGGGGAGGAGAGAAGAAGGGGGGGAGGATAAGAGAAGGGGGAGAGGAGAAGGAGGAGGGGAGGAGAGAAGGAGGGGGGGAGGAGGAGAGAAGGAGGGGGGAGGAGAGGGAGGAGGGGAGGAGAGAAGGAGGGGGGAGGAGAAGAGAAGGGGGAGAGTAGAAGGAGGAGGGGGAGGAGAAAAGAAGGGGGGAAGGAGATGGAGGAGGGGAAGGAGAAGAGAAGGGGCAGGGGAAGCAGAAGGGAAAGAAGAAGAAGCAGAGAGAGAGAGAGAGAGGGGGGGAGGGGTCGAGGAGAGAGAAGAAAAAGAAGAGAGGGAGAAAGAAAAGGAGAGGGAGAGAGGAGAGGGGAGGGGTGGGAAACTGTTGGGGAGGGGGGGTTTTTTTAATGAATTAATTTACTAAAAATAAATAAATTAAAAAATTAAAATTAAGAACCATAAGGGAAAAAAAACCCACCCCCTCGTCCCGCGCATAAGCACGGGACGAGGGCAAAAAGTTTGTAGTTGCAGGAAGCAACGGGGGCAGGATGGCGGCACGGGTGCGGGAGGATGCGAGACCCGAGAGGCATAATAGGCGCAAATATCTCGGAAAATGTATAAAACCCAAACCGTGAACCAAAACGAAGGTGGAAAAAAGGAAAAGTGTGCAAAAAGGCATGCCGGACATGTCTATCATGTTAGAACATAGTTCCGACAAAGATAAGATTCGTGCACATGGAAAAATCCAAAAATCAAACTCGAAAAGAGATTCGAAAATTAATATGCAATGATCCGTGCACCGGAATAGAGAACAGTAAAAATAAAAAATGTCTAGAAAATTTTAATCTTTAGGGCTGTCACATCATATCTCAGTTTGGATGGGGTTAAAAGGTGTTCGCATGGAAAAAACAAGAAAATGGCACTAAAAAGCACCAATGAAAATTAATAACAAAAAATCCAGAGGGCAAAACAGGGCAGAGAAAAAAGAAGAATTGTGCAGGAAGGGTGTTTGGACAAGGGTATCTAGTCAGAATGGAATTTTGAAGAGAATAGGACAGGTTCACATGGAAAAAGGGCAGAACAACGCATGAAAAAGACACGAAAACTCACAAAAATTAATAACAAACAACCCGTATAGCAGAAGGACAAGGTGTAAAAAGAAAATGTGCCCAAGGGAAGGTGTAGGACAGGGCTGGTATGTTAGATTATTGTTTTGAAGCGATAACGATGCATTCACATGGAAATATATCCAATGAGTGGAAATCGCTTCAAAAATTAATAACTCAAAAACAGTAAGCCAGAACAAGGGGATGTAAAAAGAAAAAGTGTGTCAGTCAAAGGGACAAACTAGGTTATGACATTAGATGTCATGTCCAGTGGACGTAGGATGCATTCACATGGAAAAACATAAAATTGTTCAAAATGGGATAGCGGATGAACCGTAAATCGAAACAAGGGTGTATAAAAAGGAAAAATGGCCAATTCGGAGGGACGAACAAGGTTATAAGCTTGGATGTGAGTCTCAGTGAACGTAGGGTGCATTCACATGGAAAGATGGCAAAACAAAGGATAAAGAAAAACGGACAAGGAACAACCCCGAGGACAGGGTGAAATAGAAAGAATGAGTGGGACAGGGACCCCATCAGAGCATAGAAAATGAATTTCCTCATTTGGATGTGGATAGATGTATTTCTATGATGATATGCAGAATAGATGCGCAGGGACGCGTCCCCACACTTAAGACCATACCGGGTAGGGTTAGATGCAACAACATAACCTAGGACTCGTCAATTGACTGAACTCTAGCATCCTCACAATTAAAACATAACATACACTTGCAATCATAAAAATAGGGTTAGAAAGACTTGGCCCGTTTCGCGTATGGTCAAAGGAACCGTCACTACTACAGAAGGGTTGGAGTCGGCTCTGCAGCAGGAGGTACTACGACTTGCTCCACCAGCGTTTGGCTAGCATGGCAGGGACCATGCAGCAACACCCAGGGAGATAGCTGGTTGATGAAGCCTGTCGGGGTAGATGTCATTGACGAAGGATAGTCACTCAACTCACGGGTACTCAAATGGAATAAGAGAACAGTCACTCGCCCCATAACTTACATCACTCGAGTTAATATTGATGGAAACCCAGATCTCACACCCGGTTTAGGAAGCGACAAGGGGGTGGTGCAGAGGGAGTATGCCACGGTGCACAATTGATGGTGCATCAATGCATCCAATCCCGTCTGGCATAGGTGCAAGCAGGAAGGCCAGGGAGCCTGGCAGTACCGTGTATAGAACAGAGTGATGTGTCCTGTGCTGATGGCAAATACCTATCCCGTAGAGGCAGAGAGAAACAGAAATGTACATGATGCCAATTGTCATAACGTCCCTCAATCCTTGCCTCTCAATAATTGCTTGAAGAAACACCCGTCACACTCAACGCACCCTCTATCTCACGCTCTATTGAAAGATAGAGAGGGCAGCCCATTCCTCAAACCCATTGATGTAATCCTCACTGTCACTTGTGTAGAGGTTGTATGCCTTGTGCACATTTGATGGTGCAATAGTGCATCCTGCCCTATGCCGGCATACAGTGCAAGAAGGAAGGCCAAGGAGCCTTATGGTGCAGTGCACAAGAACACATCATGCGTTGTGCATTGAGAGGCCTATCTCGTACGTGCAACACTCCATTCACACATTTCACCTCTCATTTGATTTGAAGGAAAATAATGGTCACTCACCCCACCCTCTGTCTCACTTTCTTATAGATACAGAGGGTAGCCCATATACACGTCTCCATTCTGTTAGGATAAAAGCTCACATGACTCAAGGGGTTGATGATGAAGATCGTGTCGGCTGTTGTTGTCATGAAGATATTGAAGACAAGGCGTATCCAACGAGGTAGCCAACAAGTCTCGTACTTCAATGATTTGTAAAAAATGTCATTTGTTAAGAAGAGCAGACGGCGGACTGATATTGCAAAGACATCGCACCAAGGGAGGTGGCTTCAAATTACGTGCTGAAAAGATGCTGCTGGTGAGTCAGCTATCCTAAACTGCAGGGTGTTACCACCTTTTCCACAGTTAGCTTCCCACCCAAGGGTGTTTCCACCTTTTCTTGGAATGAGGCCTCATGAGGAGAATCATAAGGGCTATCAGAAGCACGAAGAGAAGGATGGTGCGACACCCAAAAGGGAGAGGGTAGGTCGACTGTGATTGTCAAGATCCCTAGGGAGGGAAGTACTTCTTCAGACGATAGCCATTGATCAGAAAAGGAGCATCAGAGGCATCAATGGTCTGCACCTAAACAGAGCCATTAGGATTGACAGCAAGTACCTTGTACGGGCCCATCCACCGGTGTTGAAGCTTTCCAGGAAACTTGCCAAATCTCAAATCATAGGCTAGGACAAAATCACCTTCTTTGAACTCCTTGTGCTTGATAAAACTATCATGATAGGCCTTGCGTCGCACTTGAGTGGTTTCCATACATTGTAGGGCCATTCACAAAATCTCATCTAAATATTCCAAGTGCAAAAGGCGGCGTTGCAGTGACTTATCATCTCCCAAGCGTTCTTTAACTACTACTCGCAAAGAGGGAAATTCCAGTTCAACAGGGAAGATGACTTCTGTACCTTCTGTACCATACACCAGCTGGAAAGGGGTCTGTCCTGTAGCTACCTTATGGGAAGTTCTGTATGCCTAGAGGGCCTCTATAAGTCGATCATCCCAGTCGCGAGGATGTGTGGCAATTGTTCTTGTCAGGATCGAGTAGAGGATGAGATTGGTGACTTCAACTTAGCCGTTGGCTCTGGGGTAGTAAAGACTGGATTTGCAATGGCGGATTTTATATAGCTCTATCAGCTCCTCCATGATTTTCTTAAGGAAATGAGTACCTTTGTCACTTACCAACTTGAGGGGATTGCCAAAACGGGTGATAATATTCTTGTACATGAACAAGGCTATGTTGTTACCATCATCCCGCTTTAGAGCTTTAGCTTCACACCACTTATGACATAATCCGTACATACTAAGATGTATCTATTTTGCTTCCATCTAGTGGGTGGATCAATGGGACCCACAAAATCAATCCCCCACTTCTCGAACGGCTTTAGGGGAAGAATAGATTGCAGTGGCATGGCACTTGTTTTGGTGGGTTTCCCCATTCGATGACAAGCATTACATCTCTTGCACTAGTCATATGCATCCTTGTGTAGGATCGACCACCAGTATCCTACCAACAGAGACTTCCTGGCTGTTGCTTCTCCTGCGAAGTGTCCACCACATGGTTCTTCATGGCATGCTTTCAATACTATCCCGATTTCATCCCCTGTAACATATCTTCGAAGCACTTCATCCTTGCCTCTTTTGTACAGTGCACCGCCTAGAAAAGTGTAGGGGGATGATTCTAACAGAAGCTTCTTCTTCTCACAGCTTGAGATGCCAGGAGGAAACTGTTGAGTGGCCAGGAGGTTGGCTATGTATGTATACCAGGGAGTAATTTTTTCAACTAGAAACAAGGAAGCATCAGGAAGGTCTAGATCATCATGTTCCTATTCTACATTTTGAGGAATCCATGATAGATGATCGGCTAGGACATGGGAACGGCTAGGCTTAGTGACCACTTCAAAATTGAACTCCTAGAATAGGAGCAACCATCTCATCAGTCGCCCTTTAACATCTACTTTGTTCATCAGGAAGGACAGGGCTTCATGATCCACGTAGAACTTGAAATGTGTTGACAGTAGATAGTGTCTAAAATTCTTTAGTGCAAACACCATTGCCAAGCACTCAAGCTTTGTCACTGTGTAGTTTCATTCCCTATCAGTGACCTTCTGACTTGCATAATATATTGGTTGATCTAATTTAGAGGGGCCCTTTTGACATAGAACAATACCTAGCCCTTCGACTGATGCATCTGTGTGCACATAAAACTCCTTCGTCCAGTCAGGAGCCTGCAAGATAGGTGCTTGGATAAGGCACTATTTTAGGGTATTAAAGGCTTCTTCACAGTCATTAGTCCAAAGGAAATCTACATCTTTCCTTAGGAGCTTGTGCAAAGGGGCTGCCTTGGTTGCAAAATGTGCAATAAATCTTATATAGTAGTCCACATGACCAAGAAATCCTCTCAATTGCTTGAGGTTTGTTGGTGATGTCAAGGTAGCAATCTTCTCAATCTTTGCTAGGTCTGTTGCAATCCCTTGTGCAGAAAAGAACTCCTGATGAGATGCCAAAGACACATTTTTTGGGATTGAGAGAAATCCCATACTCTCGGCATCTGTCAAAACATTGCTCTAGGTGTCCCCAGTGCTCACGGATCAAACTATAGACACAAAAGTCATCAAGATACACCTCAATGAAATCATGAAGATGATTCTGGAAGGTAGCCATCATTACTTGTTGGAAGGTGGCAGGAGCATTGCAGAGCCCAAATGGCATCACTCTATAGGCATAGTCCCCCATTCTGTGGTGAAGGTTGTTTTGGATTGGTCCTCTTCTGCAATTTGTACTTGCGTATATTCGTTGAATCCATCCAAGAGGGAATAGAGCTCATGGCATGCCACTGTGTCCAATAGTTGGTCTGTAAAAGGGATAGGGAAATGATCATTTTTCATCTTCGAATTGAGCTTTCGAAAGTCTACACATATTCGAAGTTTCCCATTCTTCTTGGATACTACCACAATGGGCGAAACCCATTCATTGTAGCCACATGATAAATGAACTCGGCTTCAAGAAGTTTCAATAATTTAGCCTTAACCAGAGCAAAATAATTAGGATTCATGCACCTTTGTCTTTGCCTTATAGGTTTGGCATCGAGATCTAGGTCAATGTGATGTTGGCATACTATGGGATCAATCCCCTTTAGATATTTATATGACCAAGCAAACATGTCTAAGTTCTCTTTGAGTAGGTCTTGTAGGACCACTAGTTCTTCTTTTGGAAGATTGAGGTTCACTTTCAGGTAACGTTTTGAGTATTGTCAGTATCCAAGAACGTTACTTGTCTTTCACCTTCCACTTCACGGATAAATGTCCCATGGATTGCTTCTGGATAGAGGTCTGACTCTTTCAAGGGAGTCGTGTCCTCGTCTGATATTCCACTAGAACCAGTGTCCTCCTTTTGAACAGATGACTCATTTGTCTGTTGAAATTGCTGGATGGGTATCATAGCTTTGTTGAGACTTGGGGTCGTTGATTCCAGTTGGTAGGGTTCCACTGTTGTTGAATCGCCATTGGAGGAACTATTTGAGGCCACTGTTGTTGTGGTTGAACCATCATTTGAGGCACTATCGTATGTGGTGACCACAGTGGATTAGGTGCACTATATTGCGGCATTTTTTGCATCTGGGGATAGGGATAGGGAACTGTCCCTGGAACTGCATTTGGTGGGTATACCATTCATGGCATGGGAGGAGGTAAGTCTCCTCTTCCTGGAGTTATTGACAGCCTTGCTTTAACTTCGTCATACAATCTTGCACCTTCCACTGCAGCTTGTAGATTGACCGGTCTTCTCAATTCCACGAACTTGCAAACTTTTGGTTGTAGGCCTCTAAGAAACACTCATTTCTGAATACCTTCGTCCAAATGATGGTTAGTCCATCTCTTCAGGATGGATTCCATTCGTGAGACATAAGCTTCTACTCTTTCTCCAGAGGACTGACTTAGGTTCATGAACTCCTCTCGCATCTGCTCTTCAAAACCTTCACGCCTGAATTTAGTGGGGAAGGCCAACTTCAAGTCATCCCATGTGCCAAAAGTTCATGCTACTTGTCTCTCATACCACTGAAATGCCGCGGCTTTGAAAGTGGCGGGGAATATCGCTAACCAATGCTCAGGGGAGGTTCTAGCATTGTAGCCACACATGCTACCATAAAATCTGCTACATGAATATCAAGGTCTTCATTGTACTCTCCCTTAAAAATTGGCAATGGGACTATATTTGCTGGTCTGCCATCAATATTTCCAGGACAAATCTGACTAGGAAGGGGACCTTGAGTCGCCATGGGGACTTTTGTAAAGAGTGCTTTTAGGGCGTCAAAGGAGGCTTCTGCTGCGAGCTCGTTCTCAGCCTTGATTCTTGCCTTCTCTCTTCTCACGTACCTCTGGACTCGTTCTAACGCTTGCCTCTTGATTGCGTCATTCATCAAGGGCTTGGCTCCAACTAGTTGTTCAGTACTCAACAGAATAGAATCAGAGAGGAACTTTAGTCTCTGGGGGATTCTCTGGCCAACATCCCTTCTACTTCCTTCTTTTCAACAACTCTGAATTCAGCTTTCAAACCACTACAGAGGGGGAGATATGCCGTTCTAAAAGTATCAAAACTCATTCTTCTTAGGATCGTTATTGTGCCATCATTATAATAATGCCAGCTTCTAAGGTTTTCAACAGTGTATGAGGTGAAAAAAACTTTGTCTACCAACTTCCAATGGGTTGCTAATTGGACAAACAGAAGATTGTCAGTGCACCAAGCATCCCACGTATCTTGCTATTGAGCATCCACAAACAAATTCCAACTATTTTCCTTCTTGTTTTCGTGAACCTCCACTGACCACGACTCCTGAAGCTTCTTCACGATCTCCCACTTGATGATGTTTGGAAACTTCTCAATAAATGCCAAATCTTCCATGGATAGTTATTCTCTCTACTTCTACTCTTCAGTTTGTTTCCGAACAATTTGCCACCAAGATGCAAGTTTCTGTTGCTTCAATAGGAAGAGGAAATAGTCCACCACGTAGAGCTTGCATCATGATGGTAATATGTTTTCGCCAATGTGGGATGAAATTCTTGTGGAAAGTGGCTTTGATAATAAGAATCTCCAACTCTTCAGTGGAAGAAGGAACTTTGTAAACATCCATTGAATTCTTCTCTTCTTGGCAATGCCATTTCCTTCATTTTCAGCCTTTTCTGATGCTTGTTGATGGCAAGTTTCCCCAGCTGCGCACCAAAAATGTAGAGCCCCAAGAGGAACACCAAGGAAAAAAATGATTCTACTACAAGAAAATCTATCTTGTAATATCAACAACCTTTTATTTCATTCTTTTGATGACCAAAACGAAAAAAACAGCAAATCTGCATGCAACATCATAGTAGATATCTCCCACGGATTTGATAGAATCAACCATAATCTTCAGCATCTTCACAGAATACATCAATAGAACAAAGAACACAAAAGAATGCACCGATTTTGAATGGAAATCAATCACATAGTATTCATCTTCAATGTCTTCATAGTTTTCTCTCTCAATCTCTCATATACAGATACATTGTTTTGATAGAATTGGCTATCTCTAGCTCTCTCTCTCATTAATACATCATCTCCTCACTACAATACTCAATAATGACACTCAATAATCCTTCTTAGGTTGTGGATACACCTCCCAAGAGGTGTGTCTGTGTCGAAGAGGCACCAAAGCCACTACAGTAACCCTTCATATCTCGCTCATATATCTGTCACTCTAGTCTTCTCTTCAGTCTTCTCAGCCTGCTTCTTCTATTTATTTTAGCTCTTTTGAACTTAGATTCATCCTTTCCAAAGGTTAGAAAACTTTTTCAAATTCACACATACATTCTACAAAACACTTACAGAAGATCCACAGAACATAACAGAACAGGAACAGAGACAAAGACTCTATAGGAAGATTTACAGAGGGTTACAAAAGGTCATCAAAGAACATCAAATCCTCATAACTCATACTAAAATAATTCCAAACTATCAAAAACTATTCAATAAAATTTCAAAAGATTTCAACTTTCATCAATCATCAATCCATGCTTCATACAGAAGAAAATCAAAACAAAAGAGAAGCTGAATAGAAGGTATCAAAACCAATCAAAACCTCAACAGAACCTATCGAACATCACCACAGAGCTTCATATTTCTACTAAGAATCATCATAAACTTCCAAAACATAATCAATATCATCCAAAACACTCTCAAACACTTCCATTAACAACCATACATCACTCTAAATCCATTAAAAATCAACCATTCAGACCTCAAAAACAACAAAAATCAATCAAAAATTCAGTCTTTTTCCACTCTCAACAACTCACTACGCATGCATACAACACTCGATCTATGCACCATAGTAGGACGAGGAGAGGGATCCAATAAAAAAAGCTAGACGTGTACAAGGATCAACACCATTGGAGGCACAACACTACCCAACTTGATCAACCTCATCAACAACTTGGTGGAGCAAGAGGCCACAGACATGGTAGAAACTAGTGCAAACCATGGAAGCGAGGAGCTCGACTTGGGAGATTTCCCAGTCAAAATCTAGCAAATGGAGAGTAAATACAATCTACAAACTCGGATGGACCACCATGGTGGACCATAAAAGGACATCAAGGAGGAGAGGAATTAGCATGTAAGACGCTCCAGAGCATCGTAGCCTACAACTAGGAGCAGCACACTAAGAAATTGCGGCAAGACATAGAGATTGGAGAAGTCCAGCATGTGTTAGCTCTAGCAAATAGGAATCAAACAGGACCTAACATAGAGAGAGGGAGAGAGAGAGAGTGTGTGTGTGTGTGTGTAAGTGTGTGTGTGCTAGAGGTAGACTCAATGCTGAGTGAGCTTCTCACATGAAGTTGCTCATTGACAATACATTAACATAGTAGAGCAGCACGATAGCATTAGCAACCTCATTGCTTGCAAGATTAGGAGTCACCTAGGGCTTTAAGAGCCAATGGAAGATCTTTGCAATCACAAAGTAGCTAGACAAATTTGTGGAACAATTCGAGCAGTTCTACGAAGCTAATGTTCTCACCGATCTTTCTCAGCACTCGCAAGCTTTTGACATATCCCTAGGCAATACGGGCAGGACATGGTACACAAGGTTAGATGTTGCGGAACACAACTTCAATAACCTCAAAAATCTCTTCGTTAAGAGATTCTCTAAAGGCTGGGTACTCCGACAATCTTATAGTTTGGCTAATGAATGTCAAGTAGAAGGACAAAGAGGACATTAGGGACTACATTATCCAAGTATGGAGTCTCTTTAAGAGGATCCCAACTAACAAACAAACCATTGAGAGAGTAGTCTCCATAGCCTTTATCAATAGAATATGCAATGAGGAACTCTACAAGGCTAGCAGGAAACTCGAGCTTGCATAGAGATGCACTAGCTAGGTCTTTGAAGAGGCCATACAAGTGGACGACCATCTCAAGAAGAGAAGCTCTAAGAGATCTAATTGGGACGAAGCTAACCCTAGATCCCCAAAAAAGGGCCACAACATCTAGCGAACGGTCAGTTCCAAGCACCCAAGATAAAGGAAAAAGCACTGACCAGAGTCGAGCGTTGGCAGAAACAAAGATGGAGCTAGCTAGACTACAAGAAATGGTAAGGAGACCTACGCATCCACATATCCAATGTGTGCATTGCAACAAAAACCACCTTCCAATAGAGTTTCAAGATCCTTGTTCTCAACCTTGCACCAATTGCGGTTGGTTCCGTCATGATGCCATGCATTGTAGACTTCCAAGAAGACTTTCCTACCCGCAGCCTTACAACCAGCCATTACTTGGGGAGTAGACCACTAAATTTCTTTGGGAGAGGGGAGCCCCACTAGCTCTTCCAACACCTAATAATGCAAAACCAGCCATTCCTAGGATGGAAATTAACCCCATAGGAAAACCTAGGCTACATGGACCTTTTGTAACTCACCCACCGAGTGCAACATAGACGCGTACACAAAGGAAGAAGAAAAGTGATGCAAAAGTCACACTTAAAACTGAGAGTTTCATGACAGTACTTGCAAGACACTGAGGCCATCTTGGAGGATGAAATCAATGATCTCGCCAGTGTGAGCACATCGGTTTCACCTACGTGACTAAAGTCAAGAGATGCCATTGCACCTCAAGTGGTGCCGAATAGATAGAGCTTGAATGCCATGGGCTAGCAAGCTAGCTAGAGCCATTGGCCAAGGAGCATAGAATTAGGAGATAACCAAGCAACTAGCAATCTTCTTACGATGATAGTAACCACCCAAGTAGCTTTGAGCTTGGGAGACTTGCTTAGGCAGCATTTGATGATGTGGAAAGAGTTGAAATAGTGGATGGAAGGACCTCTCATTACATGGTTGACAACATGTTCTTCACACCCAGAGGAGAAGCTAATGTGGACAGGGAATCATCGATGATTTGCCAGACGTGCATCTCTTTAACTTGTCTAGCGAGAAAGATTTGTTTAGAGCCGACTTGATGTCATATTGGGTAGATGGCATAGTCCAAGTACTTGAACACGGACTACCCAAAAGACCCATCAACAAAGCCTGACCTAGGTGACTCATCCTCAAGATACAACCCTATCAATTGATAGCAGGTCAACCTCATAGGCTAGGGCAAGATAGCTTGCTACGTAGGTGTGTGTGCGAGCATGAAATGTATGACATACTTGTAGAAGCACATAGCAGAATTGCTGGAGGAAATCAGTAGAGACACGACATCATTCAAGGTGTTGTATTCTCAACTATGGTGGCCTATACTTTTTTGAGATGAAACACAATTTGTAAAGCACTGTGATGAATGCCAACAAACCAAGGTACCTATTCACACGGACAAGATGAATCATTGCAAGGCAGCCTTTCGAAAAACGGAAAATTAACTTCATCAAACTGATTAGTCCTGCAACACAATATTCGTAGGCCAAGTACATCATAGTTGCCACAAACTACCTCACAAAATGGGTAAAAGCACGAGCCACTAAAAAGAACAATGCTAAAACCATTGCTAAGTTCCCTTGGGATCAGACGATCTTGCAATTTGATTGCCCCATTGAACTAGTTAGTGATCAAGGCATGCATTTCATCAATGAAGTGATTTCTCACCTCCTGTCTACATTTCTAATCATACATTAGAAATCGTCACCTTGCTACCCTTAAGCATTCGGCCAAGTAGAATCTACAAATAAGATCTTAGTGAATGTCTTGACCAAGATACTCTCTACTTCGCGCAATGACTCGAACAACAAGTTGATGGCAACCTTATATGGGCCCATCAAACAACCTATAAAATGCCTGTAGGATAGACTCCCTTTAGGTTGACCTACAGAACTGAAGCCATTTACCAATGGAATTCTTTGTTGCTAGCTTGAGAGTATCCATTCAAGAGCAATGGGATGGGAAGGAGGCATGGATAAAATGCCTAGTTGAGTTAGAACACCTATTAGAGACTCAACTTCTAGCTACCCATACACTGATTTGTGAAAAGGCACGACATAAGAGTTGGTTTGACAAGCATGTCAAGCAATGAGATTTCGATTGGGGTGACCTTGCACTATTATACTTGGTGAAAGGCCACAAGTAGAAGATGAAGTTTAGGGGATTAGGGCATTTTTGAGTTTGCACCATCAACCAAACCAGCCATGTGGAGCTCGAGATCCTCAATGGAGAGGGCATAGGCTTCTTCAATAGTAGATGCATAAATAAGTACTACCCTCTCACACATCCACTGCACGAGCCTCCCATGCTAGAGTCCCTTGTGAAATTGTAAGTTGCCTCAATTACAAAAATTGAAGATGAGGATGAAGAAGCAATGGAACCTACTTATCTCTGCATAACAGTCACCGCCCAACAAACACATATCTTCTATGCATTGATCGATGAAGGAGCAAGTTTTAATATCTTAACTCACAATCATTTGGCTCAAATTGGTTGACCACAACTACATTCCACGAGCACTAAACTCAGCCCTTTTTTGGAGGCCAATCATATGCACTTTTGAGAAAGTGCAAAGTTGCAGACTCTATCGAGTCTCTGAGAGCATACTCATAATCTTCAATGAGTTGCCAAACACATTAGGAAAAAAATGAACTCACAAATGGGCCTTTTAGCCCCCCCCTCTCCTCCTTAAAACAAGGAAAAGAGGAGAGAAGAATAGTAAAATAATCCTCCCCTCTCTCCACTTTTGCAATCTCGTTTTGCCTTTTTTATATTATCTACAAAGATATACTCAGATTCCTTCTCTCTCCTCATTGAAGAAGTCTTTTTCAACCAAATTTTATATTCAAAAAGGAGTTAGTTACGAGAGTGTGGTGCTTCATTTTCAATGCAAAATGATTAGTAGATACGAGGTAATTGATTTTTTAATCGAGAAAAAGGAAAATGAAATTTCAAAAGTTCCTTTTAAGATATTTTGGGGATTTTTTATATCCTAGATTTTGGCAAAAAAAAAAACCAACTGGTCAAATTTCATGTTTTTTGGAGATGTTTTTGGAGGAAAAATAGAAATATCTAAAATACGAGAAGTCTTGGACATCCCTACCCTCTGAGCTATTTCCCCCCATATCTATACTCTCTCATGGCTCTATTGTGACCTCTTCTCTGTGTTTATGCAACCTTCATTAACAGAGTGAATTACTTACACCCTCCTTTCCCTTGGCACCTTTATGTGCCTCTCTGTGTATCTCCACTCTACCTCTTGTGACAACCAAGTAGGCTCTCTATTTCTATTAATAGTGAAATGAATATAGGAAAGAAGGAGCTACATATTGAGGTAGTGATTGAATATGCCCCATTATTCAAAAGGACCCAGCGTACCAATGTCAACCCTCAGGTTTTGTAGAGTTACAGGAAAATGGAATTGAAACATGTGGATTTCTGGGTTGATGGGGGAATCTACCCAATTGACCCCTTAAACAATAGACCTCCAACTTTCTCTGGAATCACAAATTTGCTAAAGTATGTGTGCAAGGGTGAAAATGGGTTACCTGGTTATACTAGGCGGCTCAATGATCAGGCATTCAAAGTATTTACAACTTGCTAGGAAACCATAAAACATTGCCATGATGTGATCGCTGCACATCAACTTCATATACAACAGCTCATAGGACAAGTGGTACAGTTGAATGACATTGTAATTCAACAAAACAATCACATTATTTCAATGCAGGACACTATCCATGACATTGGTATCTCATATGAGGAGGCAAAGGCACAATTGGAAGACTTGAGAAAGATCAACAACAAGCTAACACAGGAGCGCAAACGAAAGAAGAAGCCAATCAATGGGTTAATTCTAAAGAGTGGCCAGTGGAAGCGATGTATCAAAGCATGTAAGGTAGCTCAAAAAGAGAACCTAAGTGAGGGTGAGGTTGGATCATGTATTAGTAGATTGCTGAAGGCAAGTACACTGGAAAATGCTTTGAGCAATCGTAAGTTTAAGGCTACGAAGGAAAATGTGATTGAGTGCACATTAAAAGATGTGTCAAATGAGTTCTCAACTGTGGATGCACAATCTATTTGTGACAGGGCCGGCATTAGCAGAACGACTTACTCAAAGATATTCAAAGGTGTGAAGGCTAGGTTTGGTCATGTGCTGAAGAGAAATAGAATCGTGCCTCTTCCTCAACCTTCAAAGTTAATAGAGGCCCGACGGTAACTTAATACAAAGGTTTTGGAGTTGATAGGAGATCCCATGCATGTTCAATGTGTGGAAACACTAAAGGTTGGGACCAAAAATTCATATGAGGTGAAGTTCACCGAACTCAATAATTACTATTTAGATTTGAACAAGGTGCAGTCGGAAATGGTAATGTACTACAATATGTCTGTTGAGGAATGTAATGGTAAATTGCAGTTTGTTATAAAATTAGATGAAAGTGAGGTCGTCAAAGGAGTAAAGCTTGAAAGAGTTAGTGTAACTTTGATGAATAGAGCTTTACAATTCGACAAGAACAACCCAGGAAACTTAAGTGTTCAATCTGAGCGCCATGTGTGGTGGCTTGCTGCATTTGAAGTTCCTAAGGAAACATTTGAGGTGTTGCAGCTATTATTTATGCACACAAGCATTCCAAGCATCATCGATCATCAGGAACATGGTGAGATGCTCTCGGTTGAAGGGTATGGTCAATACTTGGTTGAATGGCATCTTGCAGGAGACTTGAAAACTTTAAAATGCATGTGTGGAATCTCCAATGGTGCAAATACAAAGAATCCATGCCTATATTGCTTGACAGAGAGGGTGGAAGGAAAGGACGGAAAGAAGAACTGGCGAAAGGTGACAAGTGCTACACCAACGCGCAGGCAATAGAGAAGATCCCACTTGGAAGCCCATCTTCAACATTCCCTTGGATCATATTCACATTTGTTCATTGCATGTTTTTTTCAGAATCATGGAGAAACTTGTATATGAATACATTTTCTTTGCTTATAGGATGCAACCAGAAAAAGAAGCCATTACAACGTGTAGGAATGTGGAGTGAGTGCTATCAAAAATTGGGCTACACAAGCATCAAGTGACGATTGAAAAAGATGAGAAGAGATTAGGAAAATCTGGTAACTTGCCAAAAAATCCCTGCTTTGGAGGAGCAAAGGCTAGGAAGTTTCTCTCAGTACCTATCAATGAGGAAGGGAATGTCATGGTTTGTAGGCCGCAGGACTACGATGGGTGGAAAAAGTTACATTTTTCCATTCCTCATCAAAGTAATGGAGGAAAAACAAGATTGACCAAAGCTAAGATTTGGATAAGTCTTAACAAATTGGCTCCCTTACTTCGCAAGATGGTGTTTAACAATGAAGATAAGCAAGATTTTATCAATGTCGTGCATAGCTTCTACGAAAACATGGTGGAAGCATGGGGCAAAAGCTCTATCACACATTACATGGTGCGTACTTAGTTAATATTTTAAAATTGTATGAATTGTATAAACTATTGATCATAGTTTTACTCATGTGTGATATGTGTCTTTGTAGCATCCAAAACATGCTCGCCTCCTCTTAATGAAGTCTAGAGCTCAAGACTCTCTCCATAACCACAAACATGATTTGATTCTATTCTTCATCTTTCTCTGTCTCTCTAACATAAACCCTCCCCTTCTCACTAGGCCTCGTGCTAAGTTCCTAAGCTCCCCACTATGCTTCTAGGCACAAGTTAGTGCCTTGGTTAGGTAAGCTATGAGCTTAAGCAGCCCTTGAGCTTTTAACAAGACAAAAATCAAACCAAACCATTGCTATAATACATAGTTTGCAGCCTTTAATGGATTCTTGATGAATGGATCCAATACTATTGAGATATCGAGCTCTACATGAGTTGGCATTCACTACACGCCTTGGTGATATGGTAGGATATTACTCATTGGCATGTTAGGTGATCAACATGAGGATGCGTCATAGCTAGACTATACCCACGTAGTTCACCATTGGTTATGGCACATTTATTGTGCCACCTTTTCTTTCCTTAGCGGATTCATGCTTAGTGAACAGAGGCGTTTGTACCACATGTATTCATGCAAAAATAAATACACATTGCACCCACTGTGCCCTTTCAACAAAACATTGCAAACAGTAAGTATTTGCAACTCTTTGAGAATGAGAACTTTCATGATACCTATGTAACAACTTGTCTTGTATTTACAGAAGTATACCCTTTGGATTTCTCTGAGTGGCAAAATATTGAGAGTCTCACTGGTTCTTTTAAGTATTACCACCTCGAAATTGGTAGATTGCTCTTTGAGGGGCGTACAGCTAAGCAACTCATAGAGGACCTTATTTTTTTCTATGACTCTAAGTACATATTACCCAAGGGGAGTCTAGAATATGGAACCCTTGAGTATATGCACATATCGAATCTCAATAGCATAGAATGGCCATTGTGTAGTAGTAGCGACATTTTACACATGTGTAGCACAAAAATTTCAGCAGACATATTGAGTTCTATGAAGCCAAGCACCGGCTCAAAGAATGTACATCTAAGCTGGCTCATACCGATTGCAATTTTTGCACATAGGTTCAAGGAATGTAAGGATTTGAGACGTACCAAAAGTACGTACATCATTAAAAATACATCAGAGGATTATGTAACAAGGATTCTAGGCAAAACTTGGACATAAAAAATAACTCACAAACCTGACACAGTGGAGTGTCGAGTCACAACAAGGGACATGGCTTTTAGGTAAAAAAGTTCTCTCTTAGTTGACTATTATCTTACTTTGGGATGAATCAGCTAACTTTCCTTCCCAATTACAGGTACTTTGTCGCACGACAAACTTTATGCCTTGTGTTCAAGTATCGTACATGGAGGATGCTCAAGGATAAATGGTTGTGCCTTAATCAAGACGTGCGTGAAAGTGCAGCTATGGATGCTACTGTCATTTGTGAGGGCCTGAGCCCCAAGTGTTGCAAATGGAGGATGATTGACCCTTGAATATAATGCGCCAAGAAATTACAATGTTAATGCAGAATCCACCTGTTAGCTTCTATTTTAAACTACATGGTAGGAAAATTCAAAGCAAAGCTAAGGATACTGCTACTAGTGGAAAGTGTGTGGCTCCACTTATTTTAGAAATTATAGAGTCTCCCTAAAAATCCAAACACCACAAGTTGTAATATCCAACAATTGTACATTTTTGGATTTTTTTGGCCAATAGAATATTGTCGCTTACAAACTTGCAATATTTAAAAATTATGGTATTTATGCAAAATCATACACTTGTTATACACTTTCCACATCAACACATTTACATATGCATGTAAACTTTACAAAGATGTAAGTAAAGCCATAACTAAATATCCTATGCGAACAATCCTTAATGGTTTAAAACTTAAGGTTTTTAAGGTAGAACTAGTTTAGTTCTTGTTTCATTGTTTCATTTCACACTTTCTCTCTTCATCTCTTTATATCCACCACATCCCTCCTACCTACTACGATGGATGCTCGTGCACACTTTGATGAGTGGATCCACGAGACTATCTTTGCCAACCAGGGTGACGAGATATTCTAGGTTTTCTCTAAGAACTTCAACCTTGAAAGCGTGCTCTCATCGCTGGATCCCCCCCTTCAAGTTTTGGAAGACTTTGTGAGCACCATTGCTACATGCACATACTCCATCGAGGGATCCAATATGACTTGGGTGCCTATGGAACAACTCATGGTATTTCAGGCAGGGAAGAATCACCAAAAAGTGGTGAGTAGGTGTCTAGCCCATGTGGATCCTTCACATAGAATATGCACTGTTCCCATGGGGAGTGCACCAGGTACATCACCTTTGGATCCCGTGGAGTGTGATTGCGCATTGGCAATTTACCTCCTTGAATTGGATACACCCCTAGAGGAGGAGAGCGATGAAGATATAACTCCACAGGTTATTTCTATCACATACACGGGAGAAGAACCGATTGAAGAGCTCATAAATGTTGAAGAGGAACATCAAGTGGTGATAGAGCAAGGGTTGGCTCTCATGGTGCCATCTTCTTCAGAATAGCCACAAGTTGACAAACCCAACCTTGCCTCCTTGACACCCATTGAAGTAGATGGTGTACAATACTTAATTCTATCATATGTACTGCAATACTTGGAAATGAACGAAGAAGAGTTGTTTTCTATCCTAGTCAGGGATTCAATGGAAGACCTGATGGATTATGATTACATGGATGTACATCCAACAATGGCAGAGATTGGAAGATATGATGGCATAAGATTAGATAATGTGAGTGCGATCATAGCAGCACATGAGCATATAACCTCGGTTGAAGAAGATTACCTTGTGCCTGATGCTGAATTTGAAGCACTACATCATGATTTGTTCGGACCAAGGCCTAGCTTCCTACCAAGGAGTTTGTAGATCCCTCTGCCCAAAGAGGTGCCTCCCTGACACATGAGGAAATGAAGATACAAGATGATCTGGAGAAGGTGAGATTTCTAACTACCATATATTTTTATGCAATGAAACTTGATGGTAGGGTGTGTCGGGTCCCCGAGAGTCCATCAGTGAAATCTTGGCCAAAAATGAGGCCTGCAACTGCCCTGTCTGAAGTTTGGCATTTGGGGCCACTTTTTGAGCTGATGTGTCAGCTCCAGGCATCACTTTTGGCCAAGATTTTATCGGTGGACTTCGGGGGACCCGACACACCCTACCATCAAGTTTCATCACTTTTTGATAACTCTAGGTTAGTTACTAAATATATTTTTTTATTTGAATTTGTCATTCAGGACATACTCTATATAGATGACTTTGCATCAAGGCAAGGAGGAGCTCAACATGTGGATCGATGCAAGGATTCAGCTCTTAAGGAGTATATTGGTAACCTTATTACAGATTTGCTAGTCTTCCATAGGAAGTGCTCACCAGGAGGGCAAGAAATAATTATGAAAATTTGAGCTTTGACCAAGTTTGGACCTTTTCGAGCGATACATGTGACATCTAGCTTAGAGAAGGTGGTGCTAATCAAGTGGTCAAAGATTCTTTATTTGTTTGATCAAACACGGGGTGGAGCTATGTGCGTGCTTGCGACATTAGGTGACCTCGCTAAAGTGTCGGATCCGCTTCTCCTGGAGAAAGAGCTGAAGGGGGAGCGTATCATTTTTGAAGCAAAGAAGAAACTTATATTTTCATCGGAAGCTGGCCCCTCCTCTCCACCGAAGAAAAAGCCAAGGAACAATTGAGAGTTCTTGTTGGCTATTGGCTTTTTGTATCTACCATCACTAACAACCATCACATGTATTTTTCTTGATGAATATAAGATACTTTACCTTGTCCCTACAAATAAATATTTATTAAATATATGTGTGGTTCGTATAAGTGTGACGATAATGTGTGGTACGTGAATGATGCATTCGCATACGTTAACATAATTCAACGAATAGTACTGCACTTGAGATTGTGTAAGTGTGACGATAATGTGTGGTATGTGAATGGCGCATCCACATATATTAACATAATTCAACACATAGTACTGTACTTGCGATTGTGCATAAGCAATAATGTAACTTGTATCCAAACGTATTACTACTTTTGATGCATTCGTACGTTAAAAAAATTTTAAGAGTCATGTGTTTCAAGAAACAAAGCAAAACAACTTTACTCAATTATTTGAATTCAATACACATTGCATGAGATATTATGTATATATAAATAAATATTCCAATGTGGCAGAGTACAAAATTTTTTGGGCTTCCAAGATGTTATGGCATTGTAACACTCATTACAAACCTTGCACCATTAATTTAGTAAACTATGGCGAGGTCCCCTTGCCGTGTCGAAGGCGAACGATAAAGTTCATGTCTTTGTGTGTGATTGTAACATGCTTTGCATGGATGGCTGCAAGCTGTGTATCATCGAACAAGTCGATGAGAAACCCCTCTGCAGCAGTTTGTAGGGCCTCCATGGCTGCAACAATCCACCTTCCTGTTGGTGGGCCATCCTGCACTCGTGCCCAAAATCTTCCCATCCCTTTCAGCTCCAAGTCTTGCATGACTTCTTGAACAACTTTATGAAAAGAACTTTTTGGGATGAGAAGCTCGTATCCGCGTTGGATTCTCCTTATCTCTCGAAGAGCGATAGTGCTCGGTTTCCATCTCCTCTTCTTCTGTGGTGGTCCTTGTGCTCTACGAGAAGCACCTGTTGCTGCACTAGAGGAGGCTCCACCTTGTGCTCTAGGTGGCGGCCTTGGCGTGATGTCTTCCTAGGGCCAAAATGGCAGCATGCTTGCTTGGTCCGTGCCATGCAAGGAGGGCAAGACGGAGAACAGACAGAGGTTGGGGATGTGAAAATGGGGAAAGCAAAGAAATCAAGATGTGAAAATGAGAAGAACAATGAACTTTTAACCCATTAAAACCCCAAAATCGGGTTAATGGAGCTTCATACGCATTGTCCATCATGTGATCATAAATCCATAACCTTGTATCGGAATGTGACGAAACTTCACACATGCACTCGCTAGGTGACCAAGAGCCCAATTTGTTTTTTGAAAAAAAGTGCCTGCAGAGCTTTGGTCCGAAGTCTGGCGTCTGGAGCCACTTTCCTGCCCCAGGAAAGTGGCTCCAAATGCTAGACTTTAGCCAAGAAAGTGGTTCCAAACACCAGACTTCGAACCAGGGGTCTGCATGCACTTTTTTTTTTTTAAAGGGCTCTTGGCCACCCAACAAGTGCCCATGTGAATTTTCATCGCATTCCCATTACAGTTTAGTATTTTAAAAATTATCCCACACCAAAATTATGGATGGATTGATAATTGAGAAATCAACATCGTGACTACTGGCCCTTAGAAACTTCGCACCACATAAACTATACAGAGGCATTAGGAGTAAAGTCTACAACAAGAAATGGCAAATTTTTGCATGTTATTCCTATTGAAATTGACAGTGGTAACAAAAACTATCAGTAAGAATTGAAAATACAGCGAAGATACACAGTCAAAGTTGAGAGCGAAGGACAAATGTAATATTTTAATCCATATTTTTAAGGGCGCATACAATAGTTTTGCACTGGGACATAGTCATATGTCCTATGCACGAGGATAACACTATGCCAAAAAAGATAACATTGCAAACAGTGTTCATTCCATTTGAACGAATGCATCCTTCACTGCTTGAAGATTTCTTACAAGTTGGAAGTCCTTGGGAGTTACAGTGATGTGCTTCGCATATATTGCACAACGTTGAGCATCAGTCATCAAGTCAACTAAAAGGCCTCTGCAGCACATTGTAGAGCATGAAGACATTCTTTTGTGAAGAGAACAGGTCTATCCTGTTCTTGTACCAAAAACCACCTTCTGCTTTCTGTGAGGTAGAGGTCTTGCACAATCTCGCAAACAAGTCTCAGAATCTCACCTTTGGAATGATGAGATCAAAAGAGCGTTGATACCTTCTAATTTCTCTCAAGGCCAATGTACCTGGCTTCCACTTGCATTTCTTGTGGGGATGCTGAGGAGGACCCTTGTGAGGGCGACTTGAGGAAGGTGGATTAGGTTGAGAAGGGGGTGCATTGGAGCTAGTAGATGCTCCAAGGGACTGAACATGATATGGGGCTCTGAGTGAAAGCTTATTTGCAGCTGCCTTAGACCTAGCCATCTTTCCTGCACAAGAGATGTGAGAACTCAATGAATAAGATAGAAAGTGAAACCCTCTTTTATATAACCCTAAACTGTGAGACTCATTCACATAGATGCACACTCTCTCTTTCTCTCTTAAACTATGAATTGCATTCACACTGACTCACATTGTTCATCTTACTATCTTAGCTCTTTTCGAACCCATTTGTTGCCTTGTCGAAGCCTTGTTTCTAGCCACTTGGCATGGTTTTCTTTGGTACTTGAGGCTTCATAACACACTCTTTTAGTGACATGACGTGATTCCATTATGACTGCAGCTGATTCATTAACACTTTAATTTGCTCTCTTTTGCGAGAGTTTAGCTTCATCCGCTACTATAATCCTATACCACCAAGATAGCAATTGGATCATTGGATTGCTACCATTCACCCCTCCACCATGATCAGTTTTTCTTTGGTATGCACCACGCTGTCAAAGAGTTTACTATTCATAATATAAATCATGGGATTCTTATGAACACAGAAGAGCTTCACTGGAAGTTCTATGAGGAATTTGCATACAAAATTCAGACATTGTTATCCAATAACCACCTTAGTTACACAAGTTCTTTTTTATTTAGCATACAATTTTCAGTTATACAATGTATATTTATGAAAAATAAGTCTATGGGGACCTTCAACTTGGTCAACTAGAAGTAATTGACAGTCTGCAGGTTAATTCACATTGATTCAGGTGCAAAATATAGTCAGAACCCAAGAAGAATGCCAAAAGTTGCCAAAAGTCCACTAGGTCCACATGGGACCTAGAGTAAAAGACACAAGTGACCAGCAAGTGACTTGCGTAGGTCAAAATGTGACCAGGGACTGAGCAGGGAGCACCCCGCATTTTTCGGCACAAAATGCGGGCTGCACAGTCTGAAGCAAACTGGAGAGAGCTGGAGCTATGGTGCATGATTTGGAGCATGCAAACTGAAGATCAACAGGCCCAACTACTGAAGATGTAAACTTGGTGAGAGCTCCACTTCTCTGCCTCTTTGGTCTGACGAAAATGCATGCTGAAACAGTCTATAAAAGAGGGAAATCTGAGAGAAAAGTATTCAGCCTGCTCTTATGCACGACTTCTCTCATTTTGCCTACCATATTCTTGGTCCAATGAAGCCCGACTTGTACCAAAGTACTTGAGTGACTTTGGGGCAAGCAAAGGGTGAGGATATTGAAGGCATACATGCTGTTACGGGCTGAAATAACCAGTCATAAACAGGGCAGCCCACTATTATGGTCCATTTTTATGAGCAAACATGGGATTTATGTGGTTGAAATGGATGGAAATGACCTCTTTTCATCAGGACATTGTTCATCAATGATCAGAAGTGCTTCTTCTTGAGTTTATGCACTCATTTTGAACTTGTTTATGGGCTGGAATTTTTGTTTTAAAACAGGGCTGAAGCTAAAAATATGCTTCCTCAATTCATTTCATGTATTTTTGGCCTAAATCTTGAATGCATTTGAATCTATCAACAAAATACTTGTTCCAAAGGGTTGAAATCCATCTATGTACTTGAAATAAATGCCATTAGATCTTGCATTTGAAATTCATAATTGAATTGAGAATCTGAAAATATCCTTTATGATATGATGTATGTATCCAGAAGCATTTGATGTAATCAAGATAGACTTATTTCTTCCGTTTATGTATGCTAAGTACCTAGTAAAAAAGCTTGAACTCTTCTTCCGTACCTAAATCATTTCTAAATCCCGGATCTTATTAAACCCCAATCTATTTCCCCTTCCTGAACCTTGAATCCTAAACTCCTCTTCTGCACTAAAGCCCTGGTAGTAGACCTTCAACCCTTAACATGATGACACTGGTGAACCCGACGTGAAGGTCCGCTGCAGAAGAAGAAGTCCAATGGGAGAATCATCAAGTTCGGGAGGAGATGCTTTGCATTAGCTGGTTCGTCTTATGCAAGAGAGCCAACAACAACAGTTGCAATTTCAACAGCAGTTGCAATTACAACAACAATGGAGACAAGAAGAAGAGTGGATTGATGCTACTGCCATTAAAGCCTTAGAAGCATTTGGACAAGAGCTCAAGCAATTTAATGGGCAAAATGTGTCCTCTTTTATCCGCCTCTACACTAACAAGATGGTCTTCTTTGGAGTTCCTCAACATGCCTGGAGCCGTTACTTTGCCTGCCTGGCTGTGCATGGTCTCCAGGACCAAATTCATGGTCTTTTCCAAAAAGATGTAGGATGGACTGTGTTCAAGAAGGCTCTTCGAGAAGAATTTTTCCTTGAAGATTATGGCCTTATGACAAAGAAAGTCTTTACCGAATGGGTCGAAAGGCCCAATAAGGGTCTAACCCTACTGCTCTTCATCGAGAATTTGAAAGAAAATTTACCCAACTAGATCCTGATGACCAACAAGGTATGGAAAGTCAAAAGATTGAATTATTTTTAAAGGCTGTAGATTCTTCTCTTCAGGAGAAATTGACTGACCGACTTGAAGACCCTGACTCTGAGTCGGGATTGAAGACTGCTTGGAGTGATGTCACTGAAGCAGTTAATATGATTGCTCGAAGAGAGCGATTGTGCCTAAGATGGGGATCAACCCCTGCAACAACTGAATCTATGAAGGAGCCTGTTCCAGTTTCTCGATCTCCTGTCTCTATGGCCGAGCAATCAAGAAATTATGATGTTCCTTCCCCAAAGAAGAATGTCATGGACGAGCTAATTAAAAGCATGTAGGATCTCCATCTTAATTTAACAGAAATTAATTCTAAAGTAGAAAGGCTTGATGTAAACGTAGAAGAAAGGGGTCGGTCAATTGCCTAAAGGCCTGCAAGAGAAGGCTTCAAAAGACGCTGCATTTGGTGTGAGAGCCTTCAGCATGACAAGAGGGAGTGCGGTGCATTCCGTGAAGCTGAAGCACAAAAATTAGTCTTTTGGAAGGATGGTAAAATTCATGCAACCGAAACCGGGCTTCCTCTTGAGCCAAACTTCGGCAACGGTGGCATGAAGAAAAGATTGGAGGATTTGGCAACAAGAACGGCCTATGCAGCTGTTGATGCTGCAACTTATGGGCTGCAAATTGAGCCAACTAATGAAATTGTTAAAGCATGTAAAACTAATGCAAAATCTAAAGTGTGGACGCAGGCCTTGGAACGTATGGAGCAAGGCAAGGCAACTAAAGATGACTTAACCACTACCAGTCAATGTATTCGAGGGAGAACCGGTTGGTCCGAGCCTATAGATTCATTTTCAGCTTTTGCTCGGTTAGCTAAAATTAATAATCAAGAAGCCATGATAGAAGAAAAGAGAAGAAGAGAAGAAGATGTTGCTGGTCCTTCTTCTTCAGGACCGACTAAACGCATAACAAGAATTAAACCAGACCAATAGAAGGCTGCTGAAAATCCGCCGCCACTAGAATTTGACATGGGAGATGCCCCTCAAGCAAAGAAGTCAGAAGGAAAAAGAAAAAGCAAACATCCCAGTTACAAGTTGCAGTCTGACATAGAGACCGCAATGGATCTTAAACGGATCCTAGAAGAAAGGATTCTTGGAAGTAGAATTGAATTTACATTAGGTGAAATTCTCGGTATTGCAAAACGAGGATTTCATGATGTAATAATTGATGTAATTAAACGAAAAAGACAATATGTTGGTGAGGAAACTAAAGAATCTGTACATGCTTTTTTGCAAGTACTTCATGTGTATTTGCAGGAAGAAGAGAAGCTGAAAACTCAAGGGATTCGATTGGAGGCAATCAAAGAATTGATTACAGCCATAGAAGCCAAAGATGAAGACATTTATGAAGCAGAAGCTGAAGAAGCCATAATGGTGGGGACTTCACAATCTAAAGTGTAGCCCATGTGTAAGAAAGAGACTCTTCTTCACAATATGCAAGAAGAAAGTGAAGCTCACTTTATTCCTAGTAGTCACTATTCCCATACCCATTGGGCAAGGGCGACTATTGAAACTGTTGTTAAAATTGGTGAAAAATAAACTCTATGCATTGCCCTTATAGACCATGGTTGGGAAATTAATGTTATGTCAAGAAGTCTCTATGAGAATGGTGGATGGCCCATTGATGTGGACCCAGGATGGCGCATGAAGGCAACCAATAACTCTTCTGGCGATCTTTATGTAGCATGTCCTTATGTACAAGTTACTATTGGTAATGTAAAAGATGAATTTCATTTCTTTGTTCAAGATTCGTACAGTTATCCTATCATTCTTGGACAACCATTTATTTCCGAGTCTCGTTTAGAGACAAAGGCTCTTGATGATGGTTCGTCATATGCTCGGATAAGAAGCAAGGATAATGAAAAAGCTGTTCAATTTCTAACTATCTGTGTTAATCACCACCAGAATAGGGACTGATTGAGAGATCATCCTGTTCCTCCTAATGCCCGAGAATTTAAGGGTTTTTCGGTAGCGCTGCTATAAGTGGAGGCTATGGCAGTGCATCATGTCACAAAAAATTGCCTCCACATATGAAGGAGGCAAGGCCAAAAGCTGTTTGCAGGTTTTTTCAGCCTATGGTGTGGGCTGTTATAAACAGTTTTCAGCCATGAACAGGGTTGAAAGAAAGTATTTGAGTCATATGGAGCAAGAGCTTAAGCAAATTTATGTTCTACCTAAAGATGAAGAAATTTCAGGACTATTTTATGGGCTGAATTATAATGATACAATGGCTGAAATTTATACAGCCATTCATGCAGAAAATCAAGCTGAAAATCAGTCCATACAGGTATGTACATTGGATATGTATGACATAATTCAAGAATTTGCAGATTATGAAGCTTTTGGACAACCAAACAAGGATGAAGCAAGAGTAGAAACAAAGTATAAAATAGTTGATAAGAAGGTCAAGCCGGTAGCTACTCCTCTACCGCCTGAAAGCGAAGGACTGGCAAAAAGGGTATCCAAACAACCAAGCCTTCGTGATCCTAAAGATATTGGACACCAATTCACAGCAGAAAGTCTACAAAAGCTGAAAATTGGTGAAGACTCTTTTCTCTTGCCGACTAAAAAGCAAATCTTCATGTAGATGTTAAAGAACCATGGTAAAGCCTTTTCATTTCAGCCACATGAAATTGGCTGTGTGGATCCAAGCATTGTGGCACCAATGGTAATTTTTACGGTCCCACATGTTCCTTGGAATCTTAAACCAATTCCGATTCCAAGAGCTCATTTGCCTAAGTTATTGGAACTTCTAAATGAAAAGATAAAAATGTGAATATTGGAGCCATCTTCAGCTCCATATTCCAACCGATGGTTTACCGTACCTAAGAAGAATGGATCTTTACAATTCATTCAAGATTTACAACCCGTCAATAAAGTCATTATTAGAAATGTTGGATCAGGTTCAATTGTGGATGAGTTTGCTAAAGCTTTTGCAGGAAGGGCAATCTATTCCATGGGAGACTTATATTCAGGCTACGACCAATTTCAGCTTGCTATGGAAAGCCGTGACATTACCACAATGAAGACGCCTCTTGGCCTAGTCCGCATGTGTACTCTACCTCAAGGGGCTACGAATTCAGTAGCTCACATGATGAATGCTATGCATAAAGTATTGAGGGATTATATTCCTCAATTGACTCTTCCTTTTCTTGATGATATTCCAATCAAAGGATGTGAAGTTCATGAGAAAAATGAAGAACTCAATGAACTTGGATGTCGAAAGTTTATTTTTGATTATATTAATGATTGTGCTCAAATCTTGTCTAAATTAGAAGAAGTCCATCTTACTCTTTCAGGAGCTAAATCTGTTTATGGAGTCAAAGAAGTCCTTGTGGTCGGACATATGTGTGGTCCATATGGCCGAAAGCCTTCTCCATCCAAAATAGATGCTATCGGCAAAATGCAGGAAGAATGTACAAATGTTTCAGAGGTGAGAAGATTTCTTGGTGCATGTGTCTTTTACCTTATTTGGATACCACATTTCGCCCATGTTGCTGAAAGTCTTTATCAGCTTCTAAGAAAGGGCCAAAGGTTTCTATGGGAAAAAGAACACACTCAGGCTATTCGAAAACTTAAGAAAATGCTGAGTTCAGCCCCCACTTTAAAGAGGGCTAACTATTCCAATGGACAACCCATTATACTCACAGTGGACACAAGTCCTATTGGAATAGGATGGGCAGTTGGTCAAGACGACCTTGAAGGCAACAGATATGTAATCCGCTTTGGAGCAAAGGTTCTTAATGAATGAAAAAGAAGATATATGGATCAAGAAGAAATGATGGATGAAGAAGAATCAGAGTTTATAAATGATGCTGTTAATGCAGATACAAATCTGAAAACAGCAAGTTTAGCTGAATCTAATATTGATTCAGCAGTCAAAAATGCTGGTACAACAAAAATTACAGCAAGTACAACAGGTTCAGCTGCTAAAACAAATGTTACATCAGCAAGGAAGGATGAAACAACCAAAGAAGGACAATGGATAGCTAGTAAACAACATATTCAATGTTTTGTTATGGTTTGTTCACACTTTAAAGAAGAATATTATGCAGATGATTGGCTAAAAATTGGCCAATTTTTGAGCACTATGACAAAGAAGGAAGATTGGACTAATGAAGAATTCAAGAGAATCAAGAGAAAAGCTTATGGTTTTGTTCTTAAAGATGGTTACCTTTGGAGGCATGCGAAAAAGAAAGGAAGGGAGCCTGTTCATGTCTTAGGAGACGAAAAGACACAAAGATAGGTCATGCAAGAATTCCATGAAAGCCTATTGGCTGGTCATAGAGGCATATGGGGCACTTTTGCCAAAATAAAAGAGAAATTTTGGTGGCAAAACATGTATAAAGACATTGAGTATTTTGTTGAGTCTTGTCATGTTTGTCAAATGTATTCTAAGGTAAAGCATAGAGATGGGCTTCATCCTATCTATCCTTTATCCATTCACTATAGATGGGTTATTGATTTAGTAACCATGCCTACAGGAATTTGGAATTTGAGATATCTAGTACTTGCTAGAGAAGATCTCACAAATCAAGTGGAAGGAAAGGCCTTAACAACAAAGTCCACTCATGCTGTTTGTAGATTTTTACTTGAAGAAGTATTTTGCAGGTATGGATGTGTTGCTAAAGTAACTGCAGATAGAGGGGAATTGGATGCCGATGAGGCTTGCCATTTCTTTGCTCAATTGGAAATTAAGCTATCTCTTACTTCAGCCTATGTGGATCCAAGCATTGTGGCACCAATGGTAATTTTTACGGTCCCACATGTTCCTTGGAATCTTAAACCAATTCCGATTCCAAGAGCTCATTTGCCTAAGTTATTGGAACTTCTAAATGAAAAGATAAAAATGTGAATATTGGAGCCATCTTCAGCTCCATATTCCAACCGATGGTTTACCGTACCTAAGAAGAATGGATCTTTACAATTCATTCAAGATTTACAACCCGTCAATAAAGTCATTATTAGAAATGTTGGATCAGGACCAATTGTGGATGAGTTTGCTAAAGCTTTTGCAGGAAGGGCAATCTATTCCATGGGAGACTTATATTCAGGCTACGACCAATTTCAGCTTGCTATGGAAAGCCGTGACATTACCACAATGAAGACGCCTCTTGGCCTAGTCCGCATGTGTACTCTACCTCAAGGGGCTACGAATTCAGTAGCTCACATGATGAATGCTATGCATAAAGTATTGAGGGATTATATTCCTCAATTGACTCTTCCTTTTCTTGATGATGTTCCAATCAAAGGATGTGAAGTTCATGAGAAAAATGAAGAACTCAATGAACTTGGATGTCGAAAGTTTATTTTTGATTATATTAATGATTGTGCTCAAATCTTGTCTAAATTAGAAGAAGTCCATCTTACTCTTTCAGGAGCTAAATCTGTTTATGGAGTCAAAGAAGTCCTTGTGGTCGGACATATGTGTGGTCCATATGGCCGAAAGCCTTCTCCATCCAAAATAGATGCTATCGGCAAAATGCAGGAAGAATGTACAAATGTTTCAGAGGTGAGAAAATTTCTTGGTGCATGTGTCTTTTACCTTATTTGGATACCACATTTCGCCCATGTTGCTGAAAGTCTTTATCAGCTTCTAAGAAAGGGCCAAAGGTTTCTATGGGAAAAAGAACACACTCAGGCTATTCGAAAACTCAAGAAAATGCTGAGTTCAGCCCCCACTTTAAAGAGGGCTAACTATTCCAATGGACAACCCATTATACTCACAGTGGACACAAGTCCTATTGGAATAGGATGGGCAGTTGGTCAAGACGACCTTGAAGGCAACAGATATGTAATCCGCTTTGGAGCAAAGGTTCTTAATGAATGACAAAGAAGATATATGGATCAAGAAGAAATGATGGATGAAGAAGAATCAGAGTTTATAAATGATGCTGTTAATGCAGATACAAATCTGAAAACAGCAAGTTTAGCTGAATCTAATATTGATTCAGCAGTCAAAAATGCTGGTACAACAAAAATTACAGCAAGTACAACAGGTTCAGCTGCTAAAACAAATGTTACATCAGCAAGGAAGGATGAAACAACCAAAGAAGGACAATGGATAGCTAGTAAACAACATATTCAATGTTTTGTTATGGTTTGTTCACACTTTAAAGAAGAATATTATGCAGATGATTGGCTAAAAATTGGCCAATTTTTGAGCACTATGACAAAGAAGGAAGATTGGACTAATGAAGAATTCAAGAGAATCAAGAGAAAAGCTTATGGTTTTTTTCTTAAAGATGGTTACCTTTGGAGGCATGCGAAAAAGAAAGGAAGGGAGCCTGTTCATGTCTTAGGAGACGAAAAGACACAAAGATAGGTCATGCAAGAATTCCATGAAAGCCTATTGGCTGGTCATAGAGGCATATGGGGCACTTTTGCCAAAATAAAAGAGAAATTTTGGTGGCAAAACATGTATAAAGACATTGAGTATTTTGTTGAGTCTTGTCATGTTTGTCAAATGTATTCTAAGGTAAAGCATAGAGATGGGCTTCAGCCTATCTATCCTTTATCCATTCACTATAGATGGGTTATTGATTTAGTAACCATGCCTACAGGAATTTGGAATTTGAGATATCTAGTACTTGCTAGAGAAGATCTCACAAATCAAGTGGAAGGAAAGGCCTTAACAACAAAGTCCACTCATGATGTTTGTAGATTTTTACTTGAAGAAGTATTTTGCATGTATGGATGTGTTGCTAAAGTAACTGCAGATAGAGGGGAATTGGATGCCGATGAGGCTCGCCATTTCTTTGCTCAATTGGAAATTAAGCTATCTCTTACTTCAGCCTACAATCCTGAAGGCAATGGTAAGAGTGAAAGAGGTCATCAACCAATTCTTAAAGCTTTAGCAAAATCATGCAAAGGGAAGTTGAGGGAATGGCCTAAAATGCTACCATTTGCATTATGGGCTGATAGAACTACCCATAGTGCAGTGACATGATATATGCCAGCTGAACTTATATATGGACAGCCACCTGTTATGCCTATTGAGGAATCCATTGTCACATGGAGTATCTTGCCTTGGGATGAAGGCATGAATAGAGAAGAATTGCTGTCTTTACGCATAAGGCAACTTGAAAGAAGGCCAGAAGATGTCAAAACAGCCATTGAAAGGCTAAAAACAGCAAGATTAAAGAATAAGAAGAGGTTTGACAAGCATCATCGACTCCGTCCAAGAGCTATTCAAGAGAATGATTGGGTTCTTGTCTATGACAGCAGCCTGGACAATCAATATAGTGCTCATAGGAAGTTAGCCAAGTGATGGTTTGGACCATATGTTGTAAAAGTAGTACATAATAATGCTACTTACTCTTTGGCTGAAATGGATGGGACCATGATTAAGATTCCAATAGCTGGGAAACAAATCAAACTCTTCAAACGAAGAGAATCTTCAACTTATAAACTTGATGACTTAGATATAAGCCCTCTACTTGAAGACATGCAGAAAGAAAAAGACTTAGAGAATCAAGATGAAGAAGAAGACCCTCCTTGACCTGTAATCTCATGAAATGGCACATCCCGGAGGATGTGCAGGTTAGGAGGGGGTGAATGTCAAAGAGTTTACTGTTCATAATATAAATCATGGGATTCTTATGAACACAAAATAGCTTCACTGGAAGTTCTATGAGGAATTTGCATACAAAATTCAGACATTGTTATCCAATAACCACCTTAGTTACACAAGTTCTTTTTTATTTAGCATACAATTTTCAGTTATACCATGTATATTTATGAAAAATAAGTCTATGGGAACCTTCAACTTGGTCAACTAGAAGTAATTGACAGTCTGCAGGTTAATTCACATTGATTCAGGTGCAAAATATGGTCAGAACCCAAGAAGAATGCCAAAAGTTGCCAAAAGTCCACTAGGTCCACATGGGACCTAGAGTAAAAGACTTAAGTGACCAGCAAGTGACCTGGGTAGGTCAAAAAGTGACCAGGGACTGAGCAGGGAGCACCCCACATTTTTTGGCGCAAAATGCGGGCTGCACAGTCTGAAGCAAACTGGAGAGAGCTGGAGCTATGGTGCATGATTTGGAGCATGCAAACTGAAGATCAACAGGCCCAACTACTAAAGATGTAAACTTGGTGAGAGCTCCACTTCTCTGCCTCTTTGGTCTGACAAAAATGCATGCTGAAACAGTCTATAAAAGAGGAAAATCTGAGAGAAAAGTATTCAGCCTGCTCTTATGCACGACTTCTCTCATTTTGCCTACCATATTCTTGGTCCAATGAAGCCTGACTTGTACCCAAGTACTTGAGTGACTTTGGGGCAAGCAAAGGGTGAGGATATTGAAGGCATATGGGCTGTTATGGCCTGAAATAACCAGTCATAAACAGGGCAACCCACTGTTATGGTCCCATTTTATGAGCAAACATGGGATTTATGTGGTTGAAATGGATGGAAATGACCTCTTTTCATCAGGACATTGTTCATCAATGATCAGAAGTGCTTCTTCTTGAGTTTATGCACTCATTTTGAACTTGTTTATGGGCTGGAATTTTCTGTTTTAAAACAGGGCTGAAGCTAAAAATATGCTTCCTCAATTCATTTCATGTATTTTTGGCCCAAATCTTGAATGCATTTGAATCTATCAACAAAATACTTGTTCCAAAGGGTTGAAATCCATCTATGTACTTGAAATAAATGCCATTAGATCTTGCATTTGAAATTCATAATTGAATCGAGAATCTGAAAATATCCTTTATGATATGATGTATATATCCAGAAGCATTTGATGTAATCAAGATAGACTTATTTCTTCCGTTCATGTATGCTAAGTACATAGTGAAAAAGCTTGAACTCTTCTTCCATACCTAAATCATTTCTAAATCCCGGATCTTATTAAACCCCAATCTATTTCCCCTTCCTGAACCTTGAATCTTAAACTCCTCTTCTGCACTAAAGCCCCGGTGGTAGACCTTCAACCCTTAACGCGACGACAACGCACTATCCAATGTGAATTTTCCATCCCTTGTGTGGACCAAATTCCAATGCTTCCCTTTTCTGCAAAGTCTGTCCCATGTGCCTCAAGGAGTGAGAATCAACATTCCTTTGTCTAAGAGCTAAAATTTTACCCTTCCAATGCTTTGATACATCTGCAATTGCAGATGCTTTCACCCTGAAAGCTCCCTTCATACTTGGACGCATATGTACCCAAGACGAGCAATGATATGTATCAGAGATCCAGTTCCCTTCTTCATCTTTTTTGTTACGAACTTCTATCGAGAGAATGCTTGTTCTTCTCTCGGGCATTATAAACTATGCATTAGATGTAAAGTAGTATGTATTAACCCCTAAATAATAAGCATTTTAAGTTTGTCCAGTAATCACCAATATGCCATACAATTCAACATGGCATTAAGAGATGTTTACACTTTTGTAAACATACATAAACATTAATATCGAAACGCATGTGGATATATACATCAACACAAAGTATAGATTTAATTTCAAGACATCATTTTAATCATACCATTTACATGAAATATAATGAAAAGAATAGCACAAGAATACTCAGAGAATTTTGCCAAAATAGACTTTATTATAATGAAGAGGATTCTGATTTGACTCAATACATTGTATGAAATGTGGGTATTATAGAGTAGTTATTACAAGGATAGCAGCCACATGGCATGCAAATCTTAATAGGCACATTGGATTGACACTTGAGATATTCTAAGACTCAACACATTGTGTGTTATATGGATGATATGATACAAAAGTTTCATGGATCATTGCCAATTGGCATGGAGATCTAAATGGACACATAGGACCAATAAAGCAGAGGATTTTTGAACCATCAACTTCCAACAGATCCATATCATCCAACACAAAGGAATCACTCACCACATCAAAATAGTTGATGGAGAACTATATGCTTCACCTAAACCTTGTACAATACCTACATGTACAAAAAAACACTTGTATGAATCCTCCCTTTTAACAAAAATACTTGCATGAATCCCTTTTAGCAAAAAATATCTAGATAACTGCATGAATAGAAGCAATACAAAACATGGCCAATTTAGGAAGAGAGAGCCATAATAGTGATAACATGTGATAATAGATAGTTGGAGATTACATGAGGGGGCTGCCAAAGAGAGGGAGGATGGGCCAAAGGTAGAGAGAGAGAGAGAGAGAGAGAGAGAGAGAGAGAGAGAGAGAGAGAGAGAGAGAGAGAGAGTACAAGGAAATGGAAGCATAGCAACAACCATTTTCGACGTGATCAAGAGACATTGCAATAGTAACACTTTGTAAGATTGCATCTAGTGAAAATCAAAGAAAACATCAAATATCCACTCAAGAAGCACCAAAATAAAATAGAGATAGTCACTTTATGAAAAATTATAAAATATTCCCTTCCCTAACAACATCTATTATTTCTCTGTTATGATGTGATGACATGCATCTTTAACTAAATAACAATAAATATCGCAAACTTTACTCTTCAATCTCTAATCCTAGGAAGGATTCTTCTCCTTTCCAAGGGAGGAGGGGATAAGGTGTGGAACAAAGGTGTGGAACATAAAAACAAACCCTAAACCCCAATTAACATCCAAAAGCAGAAAAGAATCGATAAAAATCAACTTATGATTGGGAAAAAGTGTCATAATTTTTTTGAGGAATGCATGGACTATTTAAAGAGAAAATTCATTTTTGTATTTAATCATTTCAGTTTTCCATAAGCATTTTTTCAATTTCCTACATGTCTTTTTGCAAAAACTTATTTGAAGAACACTATTGGTGAGTCAAAGCTTCATGACAGGCACCTACAATGGCAAGACAAGAGAAAACCAACAAGTTGCCATTCTTAGAGGAAGAGCAAGCAAAGTATGGCCTCTTAGTGGAGACGAGGGCCTACAACCAATTCAAGTTCAAGTACGTCCTAAATTTGGAAGATGTAGTCATGGAAGAATAGGAGCCATAAAGCTGATTGTGAATCAATGTAATTTGCAAAAGTACTTGGAGCCGTGGATTATGAAAAGTGCACAGAGTTCCTCCATACTTTCAATAGGAACCGCAGGACCATGACTGTGCGGCAAGCAGAGGCCACTCGCATGACCCCGAGAGCTGGTGGAGAGAGTGTTGGACCTCACCAACCAAGTTAAAAGATGATAAAAAAGGGACGTGTACAATATGCTCGGAATGGACAAAGTGTTGGTCCACACTAATAATGGCATTAGCTTAGTTGATATCCCTAACCCAGAAGTCCAACTACAAGCCAAGATGGTGCATGCCTTGTTTTCTAGCCAAAGATACAACACACTGATGAGCAAGATCAATGTACTGATGCTGGAAAGCATTGCAGCACCAAATCTTTAGATGATGTGAACTTGAAAGGCTTAATGTAGAAGACAATCGAGACCTCAACAAAGGCACTGGCTATAGGTGAAAGACCTATAGGTGGATAGTCCCCGGCCTCCAAGGCAAGAAAGAAGTCGTCATCTAAGGCCTCAACCATTGGATTTGGTGGGGTCTTGACTGCCATCATCAAGGAGGCATTGGGGGAAGCACAAGGTGATGAAGGAGTTGATGAGACACCAAATAGGTCACCTCCCCACCAAGATCAAGAATAGTCCACTGAGAGAACCATGAGTGATGAAGAAGAAGAACATAAAACACGGTCTAGCCACAGAGGGGCCAAAAAGTCCAAGAAGAAAACCCCCCAAAGGAAGGTGGAAGAAGAGAGAAGGAAGAAAGAAAAAGCTAACTACCTCAAGGCCGAAAGGGAATCCAAGAAGTTGAAAGAAGAGACAAAGATAAAGGCAGATGAAGAGGCTGAGCTTAGAAGGAGAGAAGAAGAGGACATTGCTAGGGCCATCCACATGTCAGTGGAGTAGCCCTCCAGAGAGGGCTTGGCTGCCATGAGCCCGCATAGAGAAGAAGGCCCGGGGACAAGCTCTCAAGTGCAAAAAATTACACCATCCCCAGTGATAGAAGGCAAGGGCAAGTCAAACCCTTGCCCTTGCCCTATTCTAGTGATAGAAGGCAAGGGCAAGGGTTTGACCCTATCACCTATCCTAGTGCCTACCACCCTAGTCTATGCACCCACCCAAGGCACTTCAACTACAGTAGATGCCAGTAACCTTATGGCATGGGTGCAGTTTCTAGTCAATAAGGAGATAGCCCAGGAGATGCAAGTGGAGTAACCCTAGTGATCGGAACAAAGAGGTCGACAGCTAGGGATGCAGAGTCAAGACAAGATCCTAGGAGACAAAAGATAGAAGTGTCCACACTGACTACCCCTACAACACTACCGTCGTCTACGATTATGATGATTATGTCAAAGAACTCATTTCATAGCTGGAGAGAGCAAAGGAGGAAAAGAAGATGGTTGTTGCTGAGTTAGAAGCATAGAAAGGCCCACTAGTGGCCTTCCAGCTCAAGAGAACCTGCCAAGTGGCCGGTTATCAAAGAGAAATAAGTGAGCTAAAGGCAGAGCTTAGGGCTAAGGAGGAGCAAGAGGAAAGCTGGCAAAAGAGGCTTGAAGATGAGAATCATGAGCTAGTGGGACTTCAAGCTCCTGATATTGCAACAAGAAGAGCTGCAAGGACATATGAAAAGAGTCTAGAATGCCATGGAGGAGTTCATAACTGGAGAAGAAGAGAAAGCCCAAAAATATCAGGAAAACATGGAAAATTTGGAGAAGATGGTGGTTGTAGAACTAGAAGAGCAGAAGAGACTAGAAAGAGAAATCGAGGAACAAGTGCACAGAATAAGGGCCTTAGCTCGAAGGCATAATGAAAGCTTGGAAGATATGAAAAGAAGAGCACATGAATGGGTGGGCAAGAGTGAAGAAGAGTAAGAGACCTAGCAAGTTGACTAGCCCTTGTAGAAGGTGACAAGGTATTAGCAGAACACAAGGCAAAAGCAACTCAAATAAGCTTGGAAGCCCAACAACACACCTTTCTCAATACTCTCTTGGACACCACACAATCAAAAGAGAATGAGGCTATTGAGTCACTAAGAAGAAAGCTAGAGAGCACCCATAGGGTTCTAAGACATGGGCTGCACATCCAACCACAAGCAGCGGGAACTAGCCAGAGCCTACAGGATCAAAGAAGCTACTTGCTAAGGGTAGGCTTGAGGATCCAAGAAGTGGACTCTCTAGGGCTCAAGGAAGGAGAGCCACAAAAACACAAGGGAGAGGAGATGAATAAGGTTGATTAAATAAGCAAGACCAAGCTTTGAAATGGGGTAGCAAGACGAGGAGTTAGTCCCACAGCCTCCCTCTCCATGGCTAGAAGTACAGCAGGAGGTAGACACCACTGCAGAAAGGAAAGTAGAGATTAAAAAGAGGAGAACAAACATGATATGTACTAGGCACAGAGGAGGGTGAGAGATCAACTAGTAGTGACCCCAAAAGCAGCCATCTCTCTAAGAGAAGATTGTTTTTCCTAGATTGGAATGCGGAGCTCATAGTACAGGAGGAGAAGAAGAACAACCATGAACCCTCTTTGACTTTAATTTTTGATTTCCCACTACATTGAGTAGAGTTCTATCAACCAAGGTGGTGGAAGAGGTGACTAATGTAGGAAGAAGGCTGGGAGATAGGTGGGTTGTTGAAAGAGAGAAGAATCCTACCTTATTGGGAACAGAGGCTCCTGACTACTGGGAGAACAAGGTCATGGAGGTGCTCAAAATTGTAAAGGGCTATGAGTGCCAACCAAGGTAGAGAAGGTGAATCTGAGACGACAACATGGATGCTTGGATGTCATTTTGCAACACCCTACAATGCCACTAAGCCGCCTGAGGAAGTACTCACCTTTTCTAAGCATGACTTATATGCCTCTATTGACCATTTCCTCAATGAATTCAGCTCTTGCCCAAAACCCACTTTCCTCACAACTTGTAATTACCTTAGGCTCCTTAGAGTATTATTAAGGCAAGACCATACTCTGCAAGAATACTGCCTCCCACCACTATTTTTTTTAACTCAATGCTAGCATAGATAGTTGTGCAATGGCTAGGCTAATGATGTGTAATGCCCTTTTACCATCGTTTTACGTAGCCCTCTTAGAGGACATGAGCGACAGCTGCTTCACTAGTTGCAACCACCTATTTTTGTCCACAACTCCCCTCAATGTTCAAATGTGCCTAAAAGGATATATGCAGGGAAAAATCTTTCTTAGTAAGTCCCTTAAACCCCCCACTTCTCCCTCTTATGATTGACCACAATGACGAAGATTAGCTCCTTGTTACAATTTTTTTTTTTTAAAGAGAGAAAGAAAAAAGAGGAAGAAAGATGGAAAAAGAAAGAGAAAAGAGAAAAAATAAAGGACAAGAGCAAGTGAACAAATAATAAAATCACAGTCATTGTACCTAGGGGTCCTCAAGTTAGGTGCATCCGGTAGCTTCGTTCAATCAGCTTTGTCCCTAACCCTCTAGCCCATTTTGATTCCCCACTTCATGTTTAGGGCCTATAAAGGGCAAGAAATATCTAGGGAGGTCACCCTCACCTATGGTTAGACATGTCTCCCTAAGTTGCACCCACTGTACCTCCCTCTCGTACCACAAACTAGGTCCTCAAGTGTGGGACAACACCAAGCTTGCATGTGGTTCGGCCCAGCTCCTAATTCCACTAGCACGAGCACAATGCATTGCACAGTAAGGTAGACACACCCCCTAGGCAATGTACCTTTCTTCTCTTTGTAGATACGTTTGAATGCTCCCAAATAGCGACATCAAAGGCCCTGCCATCCACTCAACATACCCTTGACCTCCACCATCGCAATCAATTGACAAGCTTCTCTCCCATGACCAATCCCCATAAGGCCCCATCATCAACTCACACAACCACTCTTCAAATCACCGAGCCCTCATCAACAAAGACCCATAAGTGCCATGGGACTGGCACTAACTAGGAGGGGGGTAATTTTAACCCCACTGCGAGATGGAAAATTTTTTTAAAAATATAGAATAATGTGGAAAGAGTCAGCTTGGCAAACGAATAAGAGAGGAAAGGCCAAAAGCGTAAAAGGTCAAGTCAAAGGTAAATCTACATTTTAAAATGCAAAGGCATCACCAAAATTTTGTAAAAGAACGCCATTATCCCTTCTATACAAATTATAAAATCTAGATAAGTATAGGTAAAGGGATAAGGCAACTAGAAGGGAATAGGGAAAGAGGACCTTGGCAAGATGCCCAATCATAAGAGTCATTCATTGGCCAGAGTTGTTTGCTCTAGTCCCTTGCCATTCTCTAAGATGGACCATCTAGTACCTCCCATTGTAGCAACAGTACTTAGTGTTGTGCATGGCCATGTTACAAATGTCACACCATCTTTAGTTCAAGTTGCATTCAGCCTAGACATGTTTGGGATTGTTGCACTACGTGCACCAAAGGTTTTAGACCTCATTCTTCTTAATGTTTTTCCACCATTTTCTTTCCTTTGTCTTTCTTCTTACTATTATGTTGCTTTGTTTCTTCCTCCTCCTTGGAATCAAACTTTGTACTATTGGATTTTGCTTCCAAGTTAGAACCAAAAGTTGATTGACTGCTATTATCATTTTGATGTTTTGTAGTGAACTTGCTAGACTTCTTCCCTTTTCTTGAGTTTTCTGTTGATAGGAACTGCTCTAACTTGAGAGCTTTCTTATAAAATCGGTCAATGCTATTACCAAATAGATCATTGGAAGTGAATGCTTTCCAAATAGGTTTATTGAGACCTTGAACATATAGGGTATTTAGCATTTCATCTTTTGGATGTGCATTTGGATCAATGCGACTTTTCAGTATTATAAACTTGGCGGTGTATGCTTGGACGGATTTGTCACCTTGCTTCAGATGGCAGAGTCTTTCAAGTTTTTGTGCATCCATTTGGTCTAGTTGGAACTAGATACATAAGGCATTTAGGGCCTCATTCCATAATGGCCAACCATGTTCTACCATTAGCTAGGTTGTGATCTTCTTCTTTATTGAGGATTCAAATACAATAACTTTGTGGGATTCATTGATGTGACCAGGGTAATTGAATGTGTATTCCACATCAAACTATTTGATAAAAGCATCTAGGTTTTCATGGGAAGATCGAGAGAGATTTGGGAGGGATATGCTAGATTGGTGTACTATTGGGATTGGAGGGACAAGTGGAGTTGTGACTCTTGATGGAACACCTATTGGTTTGAGTGAATCTACAAAATGATTTGCTAGGTTTAATGGTGAAATGGGCGAAAAGACACAAATGCCAGGTTCACTCCCAATCGGGGGAGTGAAATGAAAATGACACTTTCCGTTTTTTAGAGAATTTTTTTGCACTTCAGATACATTTTCATTGAGAAATAGAACAACCTCAGAAGGTGGTATTGTAGACCGGGACCACCGTGTATGGCCTAACACCAAAAATACCTCAAGTGGACCATATGAACATGTATGCATTCATGTCAATGCATGGAGGAATGGTAATCATGGTTGCCATATGTAATTGGTATCCAAGTACAGTCTCCATAGAAATGACAATGGGTGTACTCAGAGCTAATGCAAATAGATATTGACATAACTTTTGACATATAGTGCCCAGGTTACAAAGGGATACATATTTAAAGCATAGAGATCAAACAACAAATGTACTCAAGATTCAATCCAATATGTATATGACTGAAGTCAAAATCAATACATCAATCAAGGACCAAATGGTCTCGACACAATTCTCCAAAAACAAAAGGGAACTAGACAACTGTAGGATACAATGTGCAAGGCAGTACTACTACCAAACACAAGGATTGGGAAAGAATACAATATAAGCTTTGTTGTGAGAGTACCGAGGATGTTAGTCAAAGAAGACTTGGCAGAAAGAATCAGAAAGGACAATGGCATCGAGCAAGAGGACCCTTTTTTACTTAATCTCTATGGCTATGCATATGCTCAAACAATAGTGACTCGATCCCTTTTGTTATATAGGCCATTTCTTGTGATAGGACATTCTCTGCACCCATGTGTCGTGCTTGGTAGCCTTTACTACATCTACACCACCCGCTAGCTCTTTAGTGCGCCGCCTAGCGACACTCGCTTAAATGTCACAGATTGCCGCCACCGTTAACAATGACTTTCCAAAATAACATGGATGCCACCATTTTTTTTCACAAGATCTTGTAAATGCCTCAAGTCATGGTCTCTTCCAACATTATCAGACCTACAAATCATAGCTAGTCAAAATCCATCTTATAATGTAGTACATGCTTGAAGATAGAGTTTTATGATGAAAATTGAGACTAGACATGGAGGAAAAGGGGGGGAATTAAATCAAAGACAAATGCTCTAATATCACTTGTCATGAAGTGAATTGGGAGTGAGAAAGATAGGAGAGTGAAAACTGTTGAGCAAGAGAAATACTGTAGAAAGAGAGAGAAAGAGGAAAGAAGCAAGAGAAAGACTAGAAGAAGAGAGAGGCATCTTGAAAAGGTAAAAAGAATTGATCATCCACAAAATGTCTGATAGCATAGGCCTTAAAAAGGCCAATCAAACATTTTCAAAAACAAAATCATAAATAGGCTTTTAGATACACGGGTAAAAGGCATCTACCACAACTGTATCTACACCTATAGTGCATCTCAAATTCTGTTCAATCTTGCCTTTAGAAAACATACTTGTGTAGCAAATGCCTTGTTATAGGTTCTTCCTAGAGTTTGGTATGTCCTTAGTACTCATGAGAACATATCCCTTAGTGTATTTAAACATTTTTAAAATAAGGCAATAAAATATTATATATGTATTTCTAGTTCATTTTGATGCAACATACATCAATCTTATGAATTACATAGTTTTTGAAAAGAAATTAGATATTCTCTTTCCTAGACTTGAGTTGTGGGTAGTTGATCAAGCCACTTAGCTTGATTAAGTAATCATTATCATGTTAAGTTGATCAAGGCATCCCCATTTATTTATTTGGATGTCCTCTAAGGTTTTTCATTGAATGTGTGTGTTATTGAGACTTTATTGTTAAACAATGAGGTAACCTGTAATATTCTTCTTTGCAACAATGTTAAACAATGTGTGTATGTTATTGAGCCTTGATTGTTAAACAATGAGGCAAACATTAATATTCTTCTTTGTAATAATGTCACATTAAAGTCCCATAATTTGTAGCAATTTTGATATACTTGAGCTACAGATTAAGACAATGTAACAAACAAATCCATCAAGATTTGGTGATCACCAATGTGGTATATTTTGTTGTACTTTGGATACATCATAAATAGTTGTGTTATCTATCAATTGTGACTTTTACTTTCTAATAATTTATGTTTGTGTTTAAATAATAACTAGTTACATTTTAAGTTTTTTTATTTTCACTTTCTAATCGCTTGTTCTGCTTGGATTGAAAAGACGTTCTAGAAACTACAAGCATCCATATATCAAAACTCTAATATCCAACAACATCAATATAATTCATCTTACCATGATAATGTGTTAGAGATTATTGTGGTAACCAATATCAACATAATTCACTCTCTAGTTGCACATTAACACACACACATTCCTCAAGCTCCAATCCAAACTATTCAAAATATGGAGTCCATCTCTAGTTGCACGCACACACGCACGCACGCACGCATGCACACACACACGCAGACGCACACGCACAAGCACACACGCACACACACACACACACACACACACACACATGTAGTGCCTACTACATGTGTGTGTGTGTGTGTGTGTGTGTGTGTGTGTGTGAGGCACTACATGTGTGTGTGTGTGCGTGTGTGCATATGCGTGTGCATGTGCATGCGTGTGTGTGTGTGCGCGCACGCGCGCGCACTCATGCACACATGTAGATGCCTACTACATGCACAATAGACCTATATAATATAAAAAAAACTATACTAATTCAAAATTTAAATCACTTACATCTTATTTGTATATTGTGACTTATGGCAAGTATAACAAGACTCTTACACACTTAATCTATGAGAAAGACCTTTCCCAAATCCCTCATGTACAGAAAAGCTTTAGCAGTGCAATATACCTTGAGCATTCTCCAAAAGAAGATCTCAAGTGAAATAGTATCTACCGAAAGCTTTCATTCTTAAAAGTTTGGTAGTGAAAAATCCAATGGCCAAAGAATTACTTTGTTAAAGTTGAAATAGTGTCCAGCTACAAAGAGACTGATTATCTTCCCATCACTTTTGACACTTAACTAAGCTCCGTTCAATATCTTTTCGTACTTTCCTAATAGAATATGAGTGAAAATCTAGTCTTTAATTCATGATCTGTTGTAGCATCTATTGACAAGGTTTATACTTTAAACTTCAATCATGACAAATGAAAAGATATCCTTGCCTAGAATTTCTAAGCATGCTATTATACATGGGTTCACACTTTTCCACACCTATTTATTGACATTAAGCAATCTTATACTTATTTTACCAATTTAATAGTAGTAAATAAAGGGAATAACAAGTTGTGACAAGGAAAAAACTTCATATAAGAGATCGTGCCCATTCTCTTTTGATGATTGAAAAGTGTTCTAAGACATGGAGAATTTCAAAGGATGTCTTGAGTTTCATCACATTGATTATTATAGAGACTTTGAAAGGAACAACACAACTTCCACTACATGCCTTAAATCAACAAAAATCCAAGTTTTTCAAAAAGTGAATTTTTGTAAAAGTTCAAAAAAGTAAGGAACATGCATATCTTTAGAACTCAACTCCATTCCTTGATATTCAATAACAAAAGGTGAACATAGGAAATTGTATACAAAGATTCCAAGTTACGACCCCATATATGATTGTAGTATCAGCATATTACCACCTCTACCTAGGATACACACTAATAAATATGTCACTTGGAAAGTAATGACACAAATACATGTATCACTCCCATTCAAGTCCCTATAAGTAAATCTCTTATGAAGCAATGTTAATATCCATAATGTAGAAATTATATGTAAGCTTTTTAACATGGTTTTGGATGTATACTTTCTCTCTCAAAATTAAAATATAATTCCTGCACACTCCTATGGAGTATAATGCTCAAATATGCATCCCTTGTGTATTTGTAGGCTATTATGATTTAAAATAACATATCTATTCACTAACATGATACCATACATTTATGAAAATTAATTGCTCTAGGTACCAAGAGAGAATTGTAATTATAAAGGTCGAAGATCATTCTAAATTCTTCCATGTGATTGATGTATGATCCACAACTTGTTTTCGAAGCACTATTAAAAGTAGTCAATCAAACCACACCTTGAATTATGGAGGTATACTAGTTGAAACCAAAAATGCTCAAAAGGAGAAAACTTAAGACAAATCATATATTTTTAAACTAAAGATTGACCATTGGGGGGGGGGGGGGGGGGGGGGGGGGGGTTTCTATTTGATTTATATAATCAATTTCCAATGAGCACATAAGAAGGGGTAAAAGAAGACCAAGGAGCTACTACATGTAGAATTGTGGCTTGAGTCGCAATGATGCAATTAGTAACTCCCTACTCTCTTTTTTGTTTACACAGAGCACATTTATGATCATTTGTAAAAGCACATGAAAATTACAAAGAAAGCACATTTAAAATATCATTTAAATTATTGTAAAAATTGTAGTCATAACACATTTAAATGTGCATTCAAAATTGCGCTTAATATTTATAAAATACATCTATATATAATGGTTTTGTGATGTGACATTAAGAATAATATTAAACATGCCCCTAAGTTTTCCTTTTAGTTCAAGAAATATATCAATGTGGCAGTTTGCAAGCCTAATCCCTTGTAGTGATTCTTGAAGCCACATCTATGTGAGATGCATGGCAACATGGGTCATTAGGGGGCACCTACAAATCCTTACAATACATTTTTTTAACAAGTATATTGCTATAAGTATAAAAAAGTAACTCAAAAATACTTTGGAATGTGCAACAAAATTGCACTAGTACATGTATTGTTATATCTATCATTAAAAGGGAGGTGCCATGGAATTACATTTATTAATTTGGATTATTGTAGATTGTATTTATTTGTCACATAATCAATGACTTATTGTGTGAACATGTGTATATAATACTAATCACTTTATGTCTGGTAGATAGATGGAAGGATACTAATGTTCTTTATATTGTGTTGATTATATAATTAGGTAGAGTTAAGCAAAATTATTATTTTGGAGTGCAAATTTTAATACATGGAATTTATGCCCTTTATAACATGGAAAAATATTATTGAAAACATTATATTTTGTATATACTTATTAACGTAAGGACTTTGTATGCACATATATGCAATAGATTTATTTTTATATACTTATTAGAGAAGACAAAATGTTAGTTTTTGTAATGATATTAGAACAAACAATGTTTGATTTATTTGAACAAAAACAAGTCGTAAAAGGTGAAGACAAGTAAGAACTCAAAGAATCTACTTGCAATATATTTTAAGCACAAAAGTTTGATTCAAGATTATAAATACATGTATGGGGGTGGTGTTTGCCTATGCATGGGGGCAGATTGTACCCATTCTTGTATTGTGCAAGTTTTGGAATTCTCTTCTCTTGTGTTATAATTTGTTCTCTTCTTATTTTCTTTCAATTATTGGCTAAAATATAGTGAAGGCAATCAAGTGATGTTATGGAATTATATTTATTGCTTTTTAATATTATAGATTTTGTCTATTTGTCACATAATTTGTGACTTATCATGCAAACACGTGCATACAATATTACTCGCATTATACTTGGTACATAGATGGAAATGTACTAGTGTATCTTGTGTTGTGTTGAGCAAATAATTAGATAGATTTATGCAAAATTATTATTTTAGAGTGTGAAATTTAGTGCATGGAAGCTATGTACTTCACAATGTGAAAACAATATCAAAAATATTCTATTTTGTGTGCATTTATTAGTGCAAGAAATTTGCATGCACACATGTGCAATAGATTTAATTTGATGTAAATTTAGAAAAAACAAAATGTTATTTTTAGTAAAGCTATTAAAATAGAGTGTGTTTGATTTATTTGCACAAAAGCAAGTTATGCAAGGTGAGAAAAAGCAAGAACTCAAATTTTTTTCTTTCAATGTATTTTGAGCACAGAAGCTTAATTAAATATTATAAATACATGCAGGGGAGAGTTGCTCACCCATGCATGGGGGGGAGATTATACACATTCTTATGTTGTGCAAGTTTTGGATATATTTTTTCTTGTGATATTTTTTTCTCTCCTTATTTTTCTTTCAATTATTAGCGAATATATGGTGAAGGCAATCAACATTGGTATCAAAGATAGCTTATTGGTTTGCGCATCAACAAGAAGGAGGAGCGAGCGTCTATAATTTGACATCTACATCATCTGTATCATCATACATCTGTGTGCTATGTTATCTGGTGGTTAAAGATAATGTCCCAATGATTTGATAAGACTGTGTCCCGAGTACTTGAAGACTTGAGCAATTCTATGTCACCATTACTCTAATGTTATGGTAAAGGGGCTACTCTAATGTTATGGTAAAGGGGCATTACCAAAGGTTCTCTTTCTTAAGTGTAAGTCTTTTGATAAAGAAAAACCATGGGGGCAGCAACAAAACCAACATGGCTGGTTGTTTTGCCATGGTAAATGGTTTTACGAGAGAGAGAGAGATTGATGTTCTTCCGTCGCCATGTCGGGTTCAAAAACCGCCTTCCAACAAACTCTAGCTTTGGCCATCTATCAACGCTTCGATTGTCGGGGTTCCATTAAACGTTCGAGAAGCTTCTTCACACGCGCCCGCATTCGGGGCATTCAATTAATGCACAAGTCTTCTTCTTCTTCTTCTTGCCTATGCAGTAATCGTGCTTAGTGCTTGTTCGTGTGCATGGCATTTTTTATTATAGGTTTTCCAAAGGTGTATTCACATGCAACACAATTTATTGAATGCTATTCTTTGTGCACTAAGACTTTTCTATACTGTCGGTTCCTTCCAACACCAATGAAGTTAATATAAAGAATATGGAATCACCTCTTCTAGAAATGGTGCGCAGATCGGACGCAGGTAGCTCACGTAGTGAATTCCCAAAGGTCCCCAAGAACAAAATACTCTACTTTTTAGCACAAAGACCAATGTAAAAGCAAGCACGACATGAGACAAGAGACAAATTGGGTTGAATCTCCCCCATGCCTTGTGTGAGCGCTTCACAAAGCATGTATTTAATATATATTTCCAATCTTTTTGCTCAAAAATAGCCCAATTACAAAAATATGACAAGCTTTTAGCTTTTGAGTTTGCTTTCTACCAAAAATAGGAAAATAAAGCTAATGGACGGTGCCCAAAGAGTCTGGCACGCCCAATCTCAATGTCCAAATAAAAATAACATATCCAGGCGCATAAGCGCATACAAAATAATAATAAATAGTCGATGTCTCTATAGACATAATCAAAATATAGGCGTGGCGCCTATCAAAATATAGTCCAAAGATCGGAAACCCGCTAGACTCCAATGCTTTCCTCCGCCACTGCTGCTATCTCTACACATCAACTGAAGCATTCACAATCGTTAGTAAAATAACACAATTAAACCGACAAAAGTGAATACCTAGCAGTCTTCAGCTACATAAATAAATCAACTGGTTAGAAATAAATCCTAACCTTAATTTATTACGAGTGCGCACTCTAAACTCATAAACGTTTATTAATTTAATATGCATTTTGCGGAATCACCCGCTATGGAATCACCCATGTACACACTAAATTAATGAAACGCCCGAAAAGGACAGGCGTCCCCATCAACTTCTCGCACAAAGAATCCTCTTTGCGTATGAGCCCCGGTCATGTAAGTTTACGGAATCCACCGTAAAACCTCACGGAATCCACCGTGGAATATGCCTCCTGGCATCATACCCCCGGGGTGGGATAGCAATTGACCTCAATTGCTATTAGCTCAATGTGGAGCTAACAGAGTGGGGAAAGCATTTAGGTGTCTAGCGTGCATCCATTGTGCTTCCTCTACAGGATGGTTCTTAAATTTCACGAGATATCTAGAGTACCTTCGGCCAGTTCTAGTGGTCATGTAGTCAGTGTCTATGATGGCTTCTGGTTCAAGGATTTCAGTCTCTTCTTCTAGTAAAGGTGGGTTTTCATAGACAGGGTGGATAGGTAATTGTCCTCTAAATGGTCTCAATAAACTAATATGAAAGGTATTATGAATTTTCCAATGAGATGGCAATTCTAACTTGAATGCATTGTCATTAATCTTATGAATGATTCTAAATGGTCCGTAGAATCTAGGGGCTAATTTGACAACTGGATGTCTATCTACACTTTGCAGTCTACGCTTTTCTATTCTAAGCCAAACATAATCATCAACTTTGAAATTCATGGCTTGTCTTTTCTTGTTGGCTTGTTTGGTATATGATTGTTGGGCTTTAGCAATCATATCCTTGACCTCATAAAAAATAGTGTTATGCATAACAGCAATATCATCGGCACTTTGTATTCTATTAGACAAAGATGCAACAGGTGTAGATAATCTATGTCCATAAATAACTTCAAAAGGTGCTTTCTTTGTAGATGTGTGCGGTGTATTATTGTAAGCAAACTGTAATAAATGTAAATGAGTATCCCATGTCTGAGGTTTAGAAATAGTGTATGCACGTAAAAGATCTAGAATAGTGCTATTTGTGGCTTCTGTTTGTCCATTTGTTTCTGGATGAAATGCAGATGAGAAATCAATCTTTGTGCCTAGATTTGCAAACAGTGTAATCCAGAAATTATTACAAAATCTAGAATCTCTATCTGAAATAATCACTTTCGGCAATCCATGGTTAGTAAAAATAGTTTTCAAAAATAACTGTGCTGCTTGTGATGCTGTTAAAGTTTTCTTACATGCAATGAAATATGCTTGCTTACTAAATCTATCTACAATTGTCCAAATCATGTCATGGTTAGATTTAGTATTTGGTAAGCCAGTAATGAAATCCATAGATATATGTTCCCAAGGTTTAGATGGAATAGATAAAGGCATTAATAACCCATACTGTTTACCATGATGTCTTTTTATTCTTTGACAAATCAGACATTCAGAAACAAAATTAGACACATCTGCATCCATATGCGGCCAATAAAAATCTTCAGTTAACATGCGTAATGTAGAAATGATACCTCTATGACCTTGATATGGGGGACAATGAATTTCATTCAAAACAAAAGATCGGAATGGAATAGTAACACACAGTCTCTTTTCAAAGAACATGAATCCATCATTATATGACAATGAATCAACAGGAATGAAATTATTTTGAACTAATTTTTGCCAATCAGAATGAAAAGTAATATCCTGGTGATATGTGTCTTTCATAGCAATCAAAGAATCAAAAGATATGATAGAAATGTTATAAATTGCAGGTCTTCTACTTAATGCATCGGCAACTACATTTTCTTTTCCAGGTTGGTATTGAATGATAGGATGGAAACTTTGAATGAATGAAGCCCATTTGATATGGCGGTCAGAAATTTGGGGTTGGTTAAGTAGATGTCTAATGCTTTGCTGGTCGGTCTTTATCATGAATTCTGAACCCATTAAATAATGCTTCCATTGTTTCAATGCTTGGACAACTGCTAAGAGTTCCTTATCATAAGTGGAATATTTAAGCTCAGAGGGTTTCAGTTTAGAACTAGAATATGCTATTGGATGGTTGTCTTGCATTAGCACGGCTCCTATTCCTGATCCGCTAGCATCAGTCACAACTAAAAAGAATGGTCTATTAAAGTCAGGCAATTGTAGGACAGGGGCATTGGTCAATGCACGTTTAAGTAAATCAAAGGATTTCTGTTGGTTTTCAGTCCATTGATAAACAATGCCTTTCTTAAGAAGTTTGGTCAGTGGTAAAGCAAGTAATGAGAAATTACGTACAAACTTCCTATAGAAACTAGCAAGACCAAGGAATGAACGTAATTCATGTACATTTTTAGGAATAGGCCAATGCAATATTGCGTCAATTTTCTTAGGATCAACTTTTATTCCTTCTTTTGATACAATATGACCTAGATATTCTATTTCTGTCTTAAAGAATTCACTCTTGTCAGGATTTGCAAATAATTGATTTTCTTTCAGTAATTGAAAAACTAATGATAAATGCTCATAATGCTCTTTTTCACTTTGACTGAACACTAAAATATCATCGAAGAAAACAATCACACAATTTTGATATTTTAGAAAAATACGATTCATCATTCTACTGAAAGTAGCAGGTGCATTAGTTAATCCGAATGGCATAACTAAGAATTCGTAATGGCCAAACTGTGTCCTGAATGCAGTCTTAAATATGTCGGATCTATCTAGCCTCACCTGATGATATCCAGATTTAAGGTCAATTTTACTAAATATAGAAGATCCTTGCAGTTTGTCCATAAGGTCATCAACTCTAGGTATAGGATACCTATTCTTTACAGTGATCTTGTTTAATGCTCGGTAGTCAATACACATCCGATAAGTATTATTCTTTTTCTTGACTAAGAGCACAGGTGCACCGAATGGAGAACTGCTAGGTCGAATTAAACCTCTATTTAGTAATTCTTCTACTTGAGTCTGGATTTCTTTTTGCTCTATTTGATTGTGCCTATATGGGGCTTTGCAAGGTGGTTGTGTGCTACTAATCATCTGATAGATAGAGCTTCACTTTGGTGGACTGTCGTCCGCAAGAGCATAGAATGTCCTGCTACATGGGAAGATTTCAAGAAGTTCATGCAAAATTTCCTTCCACCGCAATTTCATGAGAAGGCTATCAAGCAATGGGATTTACTTCAACAGCGCGACCGTGAGCCTATTCCACAGTATACAGAGCGTTTTTGGAATGCACTTCTACAGCTACGCATGCTTGAAGACGTACCAGAGACGACGCATAAGCGGAAGTACATGTCTGGACTTCTTGGACATTACTACGCTGAAGTGAACATGTTCAAGCCTGCTACTCTTGAAGATGCCATCTCCTTAGCTCACGACACTGAAGATAAGTTACGTGGAAGAGATCGACGACCACAGCCATTCCAAGCAAACGGTAATTATGGATCTAAACAATTCAATTCAAATTTCAGAAGGTTTAATCCAGGTCGTTTTTCATCACCATCTTTCCGCAAGAATTGGCCTAAACCACCTGCATTACCATCCACTGTCAATACAAATCCTAAGCCTATCCAACAAGCAAATCCAAATATACCCAGACTCCCAGCCATTGCAAATAATGTGACCAAAGCCAAGCCTATCGTATGCTACAAGTGCCACCAGCCAGGCCATCTCGCAGCAAATTGTCATTCAAAGAAGCCATCAGCACATATCAACTACCTTGGAGCTATGGACGAAGACGAGCATGAGGATATGCCGGATTTCACTGAAGAAGAAGATGATCCTACTACTACTTCCGACACTTTACCAGGTATGCCTACTTTACATTCATTGTTGACTATGAAATGTATGGTGCATGGAAAAGAAAGAACTTTATTACATGATGACGGTAGTACGCATGACTTTATTTCAGCAAAATTGGTAAAGGAATTGAAATTGCATACAGTACCTATGCACTATCGCATAAAAGCTGCATTTTTAGGTACTAGGTACAATGGCACACAAGAAGTTCAAGATTTAGAAATTCAAATTGGTCCATATATTGAAAGAAGAAATTTCTTAGTTGTCCCATTACAGTCTAGCATATTCTAGGAATGCCATGGAGACACCAACATAATCCCAATATAGATTATTCCACACACACAATGAATATTAATTTTCAAGGAAAATCTATTACATTATTTGGTATGCATGCATCTCATATGTTTCCACTGCTTTCGCATACTCAAGCAAAACGTGCACTACGCAAGAATACTAAATCATATCTCATTTGGGTGAATGAATTGCACGCAAAAGAAACACATATGCACCCTAGGCATAAGGAATTTCTTGCATATTTTAAGGACTGTTTTGCAGAAGACCTACCACCAGTTTTACCTCCATCACGTCCAGAAGACCATAAGATTGACCTAATACCTGGCACACAACCACCTTGCAAAGCCCCATATAGGCACAATCAAATAGAGCAAAAAGAAATCCAGACTCAAGTAGAAGAATTACTAAATAGAGGTTTAATTCGACCTAGCAGTTCTCCATTCGGTGCACCTGTGCTCTTAGTCAAGAAAAAGAATAATACTTATCGGATGTGTATTGACTACCGAGCATTAAACAAGATCACTGTAAAGAATAGGTATCCTATACCTAGAGTTGATGACCTTATGGACAAACTGCAAGGATCTTCTATATTTAGTAAAATTGACCTTAAATCTGGATATCATCAGGTGAGGCTAGATAGATCCGACATATTTAAGACTGCATTCAGGACACAGTTTGGCCATTACGAATTCTTAGTTATGCCATTCGGATTAACTAATGCACCTGCTACTTTCAGTAGAATGATGAATCGTATTTTTCTAAAATATCAAAATTGTGTGATTGTTTTCTTCGATGATATTTTAGTGTTCAGTCAAAGTGAAAAAGAGCATTATGAGCATTTATCATTAGTTTTTCAATTACTGAAAGAAAATCAATTATTTGCAAATCCTGACAAGAGTGAATTCTTTAAGACAGAAATAGAATATCTAGGTCATATTGTATCAAAAGAAGGAATAAAAGTTGATCCTAAGAAAATTGACGCAATATTGCATTGGCCTATTCCTAAAAATGTACATGAATTACGCTCATTCCTTGGTCTTGCTAGTTTCTATAGGAAGTTTGTACGTAATTTCTCATTACTTGCTTTACCATTGACCAAACTTCTTAAGAAAGGCATTGTTTATCAATGGACTGAAAACCAGCAGAAATCCTTTGATTTACTTAAACGTGCATTGACCAATGCCCCTGTCCTACAATTGCCTGACTTTAACAGACCATTCTTTTTAGTTGTGACTGATGCTAGCGGATCAGGAATGGGAGCCGTGCTAATGCAAGATAACCATCCAATAGCATATTCTAGTTCTAAACTGAAACCCTCTGAGCTTAAATATTCCACTTATGATAAGGAACTCTTAGCAGTTGTCCAAGCATTGAAACAATGGAAGCATTATTTAATGGGTTCAGAATTCATGATAAAGACCGACCAGCAAAGCATTAGACTTCTTGGGGACCTTTGGGAATTCACTACGTGAGCTACCTGCGTCCGATCTGCGCACCAGTTGATGCCAGGAGGCATATTCCACGGTGGATTCCGTGAGGTTTTACGGTGGATTCCGTAAACTTAGATGACCGGGGCTCATACGCAAAGAGGATTCTTTGTGCGAGAAGTTGATGGGGACGCCTGTCCTTTTCGGGCGTTTCATTAATTTAGTGTGTACATGGGTGATTCCATAGCAGGTGATTCCGCAAAATGCATATTAAATTAATAAACGTTTATGAGTTTAGAGTGCGCACTCGTAATAAATTAAGGTTAGGATTTATTTCTAACCAGTTGATTTATTTATGTAGCTGAAGACTGCTAGGTATTCACTTTTGTCGGTTTAATTGTGTTATTTTACTAACGATTGTGAATGCTTCAGTTGATGTGTAGAGATAGCAGCAGTGGCGGAGGAAAGCATTGGAGTCTAGCGGGTTTCCGATCTTTGGACTATATTTTGATAGGCGCCACGCCTATATTTTGATTATGTCTATAGAGACATCGACTATTTATTATTATTTTGTATGCGCTTATGCGCCTGGATATGTTATTTTTATTTGGACATTGAGATTGGGCGTGCCAGACTCTTTGGGCACCGTCCATTAGCTTTATTTTCCTATTTTTGGTAGAAAGCAAACTCAAAAGCTAAAAGCTTGTCATATTTTTGTAATTGGGCTATTTTTGAGCAAAAAGATTGGAAATATATATTAAATACATGCTTTGTGAAGCGCTCACACAAGGCATGGGGGAGATTCAACCCAATTTGTCTCTTGTCTCATGTCGTGCTTGCTTTTACATTGGTCTTTGTGCTAAAAAGTAGAGTATTTTGTTCTTGGGGACCTTTGGGAATTCACTACGTGAGCTACCTGCGTCCGATCTGCGCACCAGTGGTATCAGAGCGGAGCAGAGATCAAGGGCTTCCAATCGCTACCAATCTCGGGCGAAGGCGGAGCTCCAGGAACAAACGGCCTCTACAGTCAATCTCGTCGCGAACCGTCGATACAGGCAGACTTCTGGCGATCAAGAACCCCTGTTTCCACTCTCAGATCGCGAAGGACCACTCTCTGTCGGCGGAGGACCACTCCCTCAACTCCATGAACAAGTCGTGATAGAACAGTGAGAAATTTCTTATCTTCTTCATTAACAAAGCTTAAGTACAAAGCTTAAGAACTTAAGAGAAGCTTGATAAGCTTCAAAACGTCTCATCGTGATCAAGAAGTGGAGCCCCGAAAATCGCGCGAAGGAAAAAAACGGCCCTCCCCCCCCTCACGATCAAAAACGGCGGACTTACTGATCTTCTTAAGCTTATTAGCTTAAGCTTATTTATTAAGCTTAAGTCATCAAGCTACTCTGCAAGTTCTACTGGGCAGACAAGTCGACAAACTCCGGGTCACGCACTCCAGAAGACAAGTTTCGCAAGTCGACACTAATCAAGTACTGCAAGTCCTGCAAATCAGCTAAGTTCAGCAAGTCAACAACCCTGCAAGTCTGTTAAGTCTGCAACTCTGCAAGTCAGACTAAATCAGAACTGACTAACGCTCGAAACTCCTAGAAGACTTGTTCGTTTGCAAAAACTCAGAACTGGAAAGTTGTTCGCAGCAAGCTGTTTTACCTATCTGCAACTTCGTTGAAGTACTTTCAGCAAACAGCGACAGAAATATTTCAGAATTTCTGAAAATTGAAGAAGAAAATACCCAAAATACATAGCCTTGTAACCCCAAATTTGAGCTACGCTCATCCCGTTAACTGATTTTGAGTGAGAAAGGTTTGTTGAGTTTTACAGGATGACTTCCCCACATATGGATGATCCTATGGCTGAAGACGACCTACCCGAGCCTACCATGGAGCAAAAGCTGGATCTTATCATGTTGCAATTGGACGAAGAGCGAAGAGCTAGGCAAGCCTTGCAAGCGCAATTGACAAAGCTACAAGGAGCGTCCACTGATAAAGAAGAACCTCAAGCTGAAGATTTGATACGCCGTACCATCGACGCCACTCTTGAAGCACAAACCATTCGCAAGGAATCCAAGATAAGTAAACGAAGTTTCAAGTTTCGCACTTTCAATGGCATAAGAGAAGGAAAGACTGTTTTATCATTCATTAGCCAGTTTGATGACTATTTCCATGAGGAAACTTATCCTGAGAAAGATAAAATCAAGTGTGTTACTAATCATCTGATAGATAGAGCATCACTTTGGTGGACTGTCGTCCGCAAGAGCATAGAATGTCCTGCTACATGGGAAGATTTCAAGAAGAAGTTCATGCAAAATTTCCTTCCACCGCAATTTCATGAGAAGGCTATCAAGCAATGGGATTTACTTCAACAGCGCGACCGTGAGCCTATTCCACAGTATACAGAGCGTTTTTGGAATGCACTTCTACAGCTACGCATGCTTGAAGACGTACCAGAGACGACGCATAAGCGGAAGTACATGTCTGGACTTCTTGGACATTACTATGCTGAAGTGAACATGTTCAAGCCTGCTACTCTTGAAGATGCCATCTCCTTAGCTCACGACACTGAAGATAAGTTACGTGGAAGAGATCGACGACCACAGCCATTCCAAGCAAACGGTAATTATGGATCTAAACAATTCAATTCAAATTTCAGAAGGTTTAATCCAGGTCGTTTTTCATCACCATCTTTCCGCAAGAATTGGCCTAAACCACCTGCATTACCATCTACTGTCAATCCAAATCCTAAGCCTATCCAACAAGCAAATCCAAATATACCCAGACTCCCAGCCATTGCAAATAATGTGACCAAAGCCAAGCCCATCGTATGTTACAAGTGTCACCAGCCAGGCCATCTCGCAGCAAATTGTCATTCAAAGAAGCCATCAGCACATATCAACTACCTTGGAGCTATGGACGAGGACGAGCATGAGGATATGCCGGACTTCACTGAAGAAGAAGATGATCCTACTACTACTTCCGACACTTTACCAGGTATGCCTACTTTACATTCATTGTTGACTATGAAATGTATGGTGCATGGAAAAGAAAGAACTGTATTGCATGATGACGGTAGTACGCATGACTTTATTTCAGCAAAATTGGTAAAGGAATTGAAATTGCATACAGTACCTACGCACTATCGCATAAAAGCTGCATTTTTAGGCACTAGGTACAATGGCACACAAGAAGTTCAAGATTTAGAAATTCAAATTGGTCCATATATTGAAAGAAGAAATTTCTTAGTTGTCCCATTACAGTCTAGCGACATTATTCTAGGAATGCCATGGAGACACCAACATAATCCCAATATAGATTATTCCACGCACACAATGAATATAAATTTTCAAGGAAAATCTATTACATTATTTGGTATGCATGCATCTCATATGTTTCCACTGCTTTCGCATACTCAAGCAAAACGTGCACTACGCAAGAATACTAAATCATATCTCATTTGGGTGAATGAATTGCACGCAAAAGAAACTCATATGCACCCTAGGCGGACGTAGGTAGCTCACGTAGTGAATTCCCAAAGGTCCCCAAGAACAAAATACTCTACTTTTTAGCACAAAGACCAATGTAAAAGCAAGCACGACATGAGACAAGAGACAAATTGGGTTGAATCTCCCCCATGCCTTGTGTGAGCGCTTCACAAAGCATGTATTTAATATATATTTCCAATCTTTTTGCTCAAAAATAGCCCAATTACAAAAATATGACAAGCTTTTAGCTTTTGAGTTTGCTTTCTACCAAAAATAGGAAAATAAAGCTAATGGACGGTGCCCAAAGAGTCTGGCACGCCCAATCTCAATGTCCAAATAAAAATAACATATCCAGGCGCATAAGCGCATACAAAATAATAATAAATAGTCGATGTCTCTATAGACATAATCAAAATATAGGCGTGGCGCCTATCAAAATATAGTCCAAAGATCGGAAACCCGCTAGACTCCAATGCTTTCCTCCGCCACTGCTGCTATCTCTACACATCAACTGAAGCATTCACAATCGTTAGTAAAATAACACAATTAAACCGACAAAAGTGAATACCTAGCAGTCTTCAGCTACATAAATAAATCAACTGGTTAGAAATAAATCCTAACCTTAATTTATTACGAGTGCGCACTCTAAACTCATAAACGTTTATTAATTTAATATGCATTTTGCGGAATCACCCGCTATGGAATCACCCATGTACACACTAAATTAATGAAACGCCCGAAAAGGACAGGCGTCCCCATCAACTTCTCGCACAAAGAATCCTCTTTGCGTATGAGCCCCGGTCATCTAAGTTTACGGAATCCACCGTAAAACCTCACGGAATCCACCGTGGAATATGCCACCTGGCATCAAGAAACTTCCTTGCAACAATAAACTGATCTTCTTCAACATAATTTAAACATCGTCACACGAGAGCTTCACGAGCATGAACGTCAACACGAACATCAACAAAATTCTATAGCTCAAATTGAAGATGATCAAACCGCCTGGATTCTAAAGGGTGCATTCGATGCTGAACAAATCAAGGACCAGAAAATAAGTTGTAAGTCTTTCTAAATTTCTAAATTTGATAGAGAAAAGGATAGAAATTTTTTTTTATCTTAGTTGATTGACAAATAAGCTTTTCTTGAGAATGATAAAATCAAGTGTGCAACCAATTATTTGATGAATAGATCTTTGCTTTGGTGAAATGTTCTATGCCATAGCACTAACCTATTGAAGACATGGATAAACTTCTAAGAAAAAAAGAATATTTTCTTCTACCCCAATTTCATCTACAAGCAAGGCGTAATTTGTCTAATTTATCTTAGCAAGAAGAAGATAATATTTCTATCTACACTGAAGATTTTGGCAAAGGCTTTTGTTATTGGACATACTTGAGGAAGTTCCTAAGAGCATGCTATAACACAAATACGAAGATAGTCTACAATATGGCATCCAATTTCAATCCATTGCTTAGATGCTTTGTGGTCAATAATCCAATATATCTCATTTCTACAACAACAATTGCAACCCAAAGAGACCTTTTCTGCCTTATCGATCCTAACTCTTTTCCATCTAACAAATCCTCCAATTTTCAATCACAAATTGGCAACATGCAAATGTATCCAAAGAACAATCCAAACAACAAGGTAGAGCCTCAAACTACAAATCTTAATGTTCAAAATATAAAGGCCAAAGTTACTTGTCATCATTATGGAAAATTGGAACCTTATCAAGTTCCGTTACCACCCAACAATAACCAAAGCACAACTCAATTGCATAACATTGAAGGGGAACTTGACTATCCTATTGATTGGCCTATGTACACATTATAGCAAGAAGCAAAGATTGAAGGGAAAGTAGGTACACCTATTACTTTACATGCTTTATTAAAGATTAAAGGTTCTCTACATGATTCAAATGTGACTATTTTGCATGACGATAGTAGTTCTCATGATTTCATTTCGAAAAAATTGGTTCAGTGGTCACAATTAGAAACTAGTCCATTATCGTGAAGGGACTTGAGAAGAGAAAAAGATGAGAGAGAACATTATAAATGCAATAAAAGTAGAGTGTATAGGAGAGAGAAAGATTAGAAAAGAGTGAAACAAAGCCTACTAGTTGGCATGATCTTCTTACAAGAATACTTGAAGTGAGGGACGTTATTCCCAAAGTAATGTTGGTCCATGTAGAGAGTTAATGCCATAGCCCTCCGTCATAGCTTGTAGTTGAGCTTGACTAAGGTTCATGCTATTGATTTACTATATTAGCACTACTAGTTGGCTCCAAGGCAACTTCTTGTCGTAAATGTGGCAAAACTCTTGCATTGTGACTATACCAAGTAGCATTTAGTGCAACCATTTTTCTTTTCAAATCTGTATTCTTTAACAAAATAGTTTCTACACAAGCTCTAAGATATTCTTTAACAAAAGTGTTTCTACCATCTCTACACAAGCTCTAATATATTCATTATAAATGCAAAGATTAACTGGTATAGTAGTAGCATGTTCTCTAGCCTTAGTAAAACGGGTCTCAAGTAGCTTGACCAATGGTGGAGATATGCCATATACATCCACAAATTGCCCATGCTCATTGGTTAGCATCAACCTCTTCAATAGGAATGAAGAGTAGGGCTACGACATATACTTGTTGTTGTAACAGTCATAGTAAAGATATGAATAGGTGGACTCCGTCTTTGTCTCTAAAAGAGTGCCAAAGATCTGTATGAAAACTGCACCAAGTTCCCAACAACATTGATAAATCTTTTGAAATATTGGCCTTAAGTATCAAGCCAACCAACATTTTCTTGCCTTCTACATGAACTAACCTCTCTTGCAAAATAATGTTACTTTAAAGATTGATGAGAGCTTCTATAATCCATGGCTATATAGACTAATCAAATATGAGATGTTGAGTGATGTACAAGTACATGCTTCAATTATGACTGCATCTATTACTTTTTCCCTCATCATGGTATCTTCAAAAATCGTAAGTTCATATGCTAGGATGCCAATTAGATCATCCATTTGAGCATTAAGCTCGTTGAACATAATTTTCTTTTATGATTGTAGTAGACATACCATCAAGAATGTTGGCTAAAGTAGCCATTGCATTTTCTTGCAATGCATCAATAAACTTTCCATGTATGAATTCCCTTCAAGGTGCCACTATGGCACTTACCAAGAAGGCTATTGCATCAACATCATACAACAAATGCATGGCTTCCTTAGATGTCAATGAGAGTGCTCTCAATGCAATAGCCATCTCTGCTTGTAGAGATATGCCATTACCAAAGCATATGAGTTTGAGTAATGGATCAACTTTGCTCTCTTGTTGATAATCAAACATATGAAAGTGTTGTGTCAACGACTGCGGTGGATGTTGCATCTATATATGAGAATTTTGAGACACAATTGTTGTTGTTGTTGTACACCAAGCATTGCAACCTACTATAAAGTAGAGTGTACCCACGGGGGGTTCACTCATAGTAAATAAGACATGTCACCTGCGTGCAAGGACTTCTAAAAAAACCCCTATTTATGAAGCTTGTAAGACTAATATATCCCCCTATTTAAGCTTATAAGATATATACATGTATGACTTTTTATGTATCCCCTTTCTTAAATGTAAGTCTTCATAGAACATATACTAACTTTCTTTTTAAAAGTTGGAATTATCCTAAGCAATTAAAAGTATCAAAATGGTCATATCACAAAGTGATTTATGTAGTGGCACTTGGTTATCATTGAAGTATGTGTCGTAATGTTTTTGAGTGCCCGTGCCCTCTTATCACATGAGGAGAGAGATTAGGGGAATCGAACCCCTTTATACTTAAAGTGACTACACCAAGCGGAGAACAAGATCTCTTTGGAAGAAGGGGATTTGAATCTCTCTACCAAAACCATGGGAGAATGCCAACTCCCCCCCTCCCACACTATGATTAATTCAATAACCCTACTATGTGAGGAACCTTACTTGTCAAGGTCTCTTGTATGGCATGGAGAAACCAATCTATGGATTGAGGTGATAAAATGCATCATCCCCCCCTTCTTTTTTCCCTCTATCCCCTCCTTAAATTTAAGTTCAATATAGGAAATTAAGAGGGGTCTACCTCTAATGTATATGCTTAAGTGTCCCCTTCCAAAAACCCCCCTCCCTTACACTCATGTGATATCATACAACATCTATAGTGAACCCCCTGGGACTGTACCACATACAGCCCAAATATATAACCACAAAGTGAAGTGCACAAGACTAGGTGAATTTGAACCATAGTATGCATTCCATTGACATGACTAGATGAATTTGAACCATAGTATGCATTCCATTGACATGAATAACAATAATCCCCTATCATTTGATAGGGATTCTCTCGAGATACTCTACAATAGTACTTAGAACTAGAATATCCATTGTAAGTAGCACTAGGAAGGATATTTCTATAGATGTCAACCATATTGAGGTACCAATGAGAGCTTTAGAGAAAAAAGGGTCTTCTACTTTAGTGTGATTCATAGGAGTGTATATAGGCAGGAAACAAAGTGTATAGTTGCATATTGCCTTGAATATTTTCAAGGACTACTTAATTGTTCTAAAAAAGATTCACCTTCCAAAATCATCATAACTTGAAATAAGAATTGTAGAGGGCAGCTTGATTCATAATAGTAAAGCAACTTGAGATGTACCCAAGATTCCCTAACGTGTAGCTACTTCAATGGCATGTGGGGCACTCCCTATGGCCATATCAGGCTATTCTAATTCGTCCATATCCTACTCAACATGCTAGAGTTATCAGAGGATATTTGTGTTTAGTGGAGATTCACCATCCTAGCCATGATGCTGATGTGAACATAGTCCAAAATTTTAACCATTTGGGACTAGATTTGATGATGGATCATGCATGATGTTTGATATACATAATGAGCATCATTTATAGCATTAGTTACATCAATTATAGTAGAAAATGATCTTTTATTAGGATACTCTATTGGAGCATCATCTTCAATACTTCGTTTGTGATTATTTTTAGAGATAACTCCCAAAAACAACGATTGTCAAATGCATGAGTGATGTAGGCTTCAATACTTTGTTATGATGATTTTTAGAGACAACTCCCAAAAACAATGATGGTCAAATGCATGAGTGATGTAGGCTTGAATACATTGTTGTGATCATTTTTAGAGCCAACTCTTGTGAAATTCATGAGTGATGTCGGCTTTTTTCTTGATGTAAAAGATGTGAAGGAAAATCCTACAATATAGTACTTTCTCAAGTCTATTCATGGCATTTTCGCAAGTCTTTCTCAGTCTTGCAAGTCTAAATAGGATGCGAGATAGTATTTCTTCCCTCAGTATCTATTGAAAACCATAAAGACTCCTCTCTTCATTTTGAATCCTCCATATGACACATGGCATATTTACCATATTCTTGTGCTAGTAAGAGCAGATCCATTAGCGAGTTGGCATTACTGTTGCAAAGATAACCCAACTTGTTGTTCACATGTTGAACTAAAGATCTTGCAAGGTTTTAGGGTGTAGTTGTTGGAGACAAAAAGGATAGTTGAGGATCTCTCCCTTGTCTATCAGCGGACTCTTGCAATCACTTTATTAGTTCCCTTCATCAAAGATTTCAAGAAAGAGTTTTACTAGTCATGCAACTATACAATTGAATTTTATGGTTCTTGCTCAAGTTGCTCTTCCCACCTGAAGATAGGTCACTACTGTTGAGCTTGAGGCTTTTGATAGATGTGTCCATTGTTCCATACTCATACCTCATGGATTCTTCAGCTGCTCTCTTGTTGTGGATGTTCCACCATCCTAGAGGATTAGACAGATAAGCCACAAATTGTTAGATTTGTTTCAATAATGTTCCACCCAAATATTTATGTTGATGGTAAAATTTTTCTCGATGTTTTGAAAAATCAGTGGAATCTTATGTATGATGTGGCTGCAATTTTGACATCTATTTAGTCTTTCTTATGCGCTCCAAACCCCAACTCACTTGCAAACTCTAAAGCTGCTAAGATGTTTTGTGAGAGTTGCCAAGAGTACAATAGGAGGGTTAATGAAATAATTGAGCAGAGCTATGCCTTCTCCTCATCCGTGAATTCTACAAATGCAAATCTAGGCACTATTTTGCATAAGAGTTATTAACTGGACATTTGCTATTATGACAATTGACTCATCTTTCCATTCTACCATTTGCATATCTCTATGTACCACATCTATAGGACATGCAGACCAAGTGTATGAGTTGCAATTCCACACCAAAACTTGTTAGCACACTTAACTTTGAGCCTTATGATGTTTCTAGCTCAAATATCTTTTGAATTTCAAATGCACTAGTATGCTATGTATCCCAACACTTACTTTTTTGACAATGTTAAACTTTTTCCTAGCCCCTAGGCTTTTGATAGTGCAAAAATAACTATCCTATTGGTTGCTTCACTGTGTAGACACATATTCTCTATGTTATGAGAAAAAACTTCTCAAATATATTCTTATCAAGTCCATCACACATCAGGTTGTGTAGGCATTGATATCTTCTTTTGCATCATGCCTTGTAAAGAAAGCATTGCTACATTTGTATTAATCTCAAATAGCTTCTTAAGAATTTTTGTATATGCATTCTCATGGCACCTTTCATTAGTAGCAATAGTTCCACAAATTTGTGCTAGCCTCAAATCACCAAATTCCTTTATTTGCTTGGTATTTTAGTTGTTTAAATGTAGTCAAAGAGATGAAACAAAAGAGCATTCCAAAGTAGAGCATCAGCACCAAGGAGAGTGGTGTTTTGCTAAATTTGGATGAACCTACAATGACATCTCGAAGAGCATGAAAAAAAAGAACTTGCCTTTGCTCTTTTTCTAGCACTAAGACTAAGGTCAACTAAAATTGGGAGACATTCTCCTCTTCTACTATAGGTCAAGGAATAACAAGAGGGAAAGTGATAGTCCTCTTGCCTCTTAAGATGCCAAGAAGGTCCTAGACCAAGCCATTGTTGGTAGGGACCAATGATGAACAAGAAAAGTAGAGATATTTGTTGTTTAGAACTTGGCAGTCGTGCTAGCGTCATTTTTTTTATGTCGCTCTTGCCTCTGCCCATTTTGTGAGAGGTAGTCCATGGCCACAATAATGTACTTGGCCTGTGAATACTGGGCCGCAGGACTGATGGGTCCTATGAAGTCAATTTCCCATTTTTCGAAGGGTTGTGCTTGACGAATCGCGTTGCATCACGGAAAAGCATGGGCCACCACAGTTGAGATTGCAACACTTTTCGTGATGTCGTGTCTTCGCTAAAGTGCCCTCCAGCAATGCCACTGTGCACCTCTGAGAGCACACCGTGCATCTCATGTTCGCATATGCATCTGCGCAACAATCCGTCTTGCCCCAGCCTATAGAGTTGGCCTGCGATCAGCTGATAGTGCTGGATCTTTAGGATTAATCGCCTAAGTCGGGCTTTTTCTATCAGTCGATCAGGCAGTTCGTGTTCAAGCACTTGGACTATGTCATCCGCCCAATACGGCATTAGATTAGGCTTGAATAAATCTCTCTTGCTCGAGAGGTTAAAGAGATGGGCATCGGATAATTCGTCAACAATGCCTTGTCATGCGGCTTCTCTCGTGGGAATGCACGACATATGGTCAGCCATGTAGTGTTGTTTTCCTTTTCATACAACCACCACGGAGAAGTCGAATTCCAAGAGTAGAAGGAGCCACCAAGAGCTATGCGTCCTGTAGCACAAGGTTTGTTTACTAGATAGAGTAGGGCTTGATGGTCCACAAAAAAGGTAAAAGGTGTGGCCAATAGATAGTGCTGGAATTTCTTCACAGCAAACACCATGGCTAATCCTTCTCTTTCTATCGTTGAGTAGTTCATTTCCATCTTAGTGAGTTGTCTGCTAGCAAAGCTCACTGGATAGTCTAAGTTGTGTTCGCCAGGTTGGCACAACACTGCCCCCACGGCAAACTTCGAAGCATCGATATGCACGTGGAAAGTAATGGTCCAATCTGGGGCTCGTAGAATTGATGCTGTGATTAGAGACTTTTTCAACTCTTCATATGCTCGTTGGCATGCCTCGGCCCATTCGAAGACAATCAACATCTTGTACAAAGGTCTGGCGATCAATGCATAGTTCAGTACCAACCGTCGATAGTACCCAGTATGGCCTAGGAAGCATTGAACTCCCTTGTAGTTGATTGGGGGTGGAAGGTCAACAATAACCCTGACTTTTGAAAAGTCAGTGGCAATGCCATTTTGCGACACCACGTGCCCTAAGATGCATCCATGCTTTACCCAAAACTAGCACTTTAGGGGGTTCAAGGAGAGATGATATAAGCGACACCGCTCAAAGACTGCGCGGAGTTTGTCTAAGTGTTCGATCCAGGTCGAGTGAACACAGAGGTCGTCGACAAAGACTTCCAACTCCTTGCGAAGCATGTCTTTAAAGATGGTGCACATGAGGCGTTGGAAGGTGGCAGGGGCATTAGTCAACCTGAAGGGCATGACTATGTAAGCAAAGACGCCCCACTCAGTGGCAAAGGCATGTCCGCAGGATGCACTTGCACTTGGTTGTACCCTGAGAAGCCATCCAGAAAACGGTAGGCTTCCTTGCCCGCCACTCTCTCAAGCATGTGCTCGGTGTATGGCAATGGATAGTTGTCCCTCTTAGTAGCAGCATTCACCTTCTTGTAATTGATGCACACTCAGATTTTTCTATTCTTCTTCATCACGATGACTATGGGTGATACCCAGTTTGTGTGTTCAATTTCGTAAATGAATCCCGCTCTCATCAGCTTATCAATCTCCTCTTTGATAGCATGAGCATGTTTTGGATTCATAGGGTACGGTCGCTACTTGACCGGCATTGCGTCTGGCATCATGGGTATGTTGTGAGTCACAACACTTGGATCTACCCCCTTAAGCTCTTCTAAGGACCAGGTGAGCACATCTATGTACTCTCGCAAGAGAGCGACAAGACTCATTTCTTCTTCCTCAGTCAAGTCATCGGCAATGAAGACTGGTCGGGGTGTTTCCCCTTCCTGGGCTAGGTTCATCTCCTTGACCTTGGTTGGTCCCTCGATCGGTTTGCTCGTTTGCCCTTGACGCTTGGCACCTAACAGAACTACTACCCTATCCCCTTTTTTGAATTTCGTAAATCGTTTAGGGAGGTCCTACGGTTTTCGTTGTTCTTCCATTTGTGTATCCCTGGGTTGTTTTGCCTTTTTCTGCCTTAATCGTCTGCACCTCAGGCAGACGGGCAGGACCCCCTTGGTGCGTCTTGGATGGCCTAGGGATTTCTGGATTACTATCCGAACTAATCTCCGACTCAGAGTTGAACTCCCCGTCGTCACTAGAAGAGGTGGTCTCCCCTGGTGGGTGCAGTTCGGGCAGCGACTTTGTCCTAAGCACTGATGTCGTTCTTGGCTGGGCTAGACCTGCTTGCTCAAGATCTATGGCCCCTATGCGTTCCAACCAGGCACGATCACATTCCATGCACATGACTCCTCACTCTATCCTGAAGATACTCTTTTTCTGCGGCTTGGAGTCTGCTCGTATTTGCTCTATTTCTTGTCCTTCAGTGTCGTATTCCACGGTATCTACCTCACCCTCACTTTCGTCCTGAAGGATTGGTAATCTTCGTATTCGTTGTTAGAATCCTCTTTGTCAGACTTCTCATCGTCTCCTAGGGCTTGGTACATCTCTTGTCGTTGGTCAAGAACTAGGGCCCACTTATACATGAGGTTTAAGTCATGCACTCTGGTCCATTGCCACTTGGATTCATCTAAGAGATCCTAGAGTGGTTTGAAGTTTGCAGCTGGATTGCCAACTAGCTTGTCCGTTAAGTATTCCAGTATCTCTTGGAGTTCCCTTTTGTTGGTTGGGACTTGGAAGTTGACATGCTTAGGTGTCGTTAGACTTGTCGATTGATTTGATGGCTTGCTCATATGCCTCATGATCTGAGAATGGCAGGTCGATTGTAGCAAGGATGTGCATCCAGTCCCACTCATCCTCTGGGCATGGGATATACTTGGTCAAGGGTCTATAGGACTTCTTGACCTGGGTGTTACCCTTATGCATAGCAGAGATGGCATCTAAGTCGACTGGTGAGGTCTTCCAAGTGTCCATCTCTATTCTCACAGCGTCCATTCTATTGCCAAGGAAGATCAAGCCCTTACCCCAATCTTCAATGACTCTAGCGTTGCACATCCAGGATGTCAAGATTGTGGGAGAGAAGGAAGGAGTCTCACTTGTAGCTTTCTTGCTTGCACAATGGGGGAATACACACACAGGTGGAGGCTGAAAACAGTTTTCCTCTTCTTAGTTGTGTAAGCCAAAAAGAACACTAGTACATAGAAATAGAAGAACCCTATATATGGGTCTCAAACCAAAGTCAACTAACTAAGGTGGCATACTAACTGAGCCACGAACTAGAGTAGATAACGATAGCTATCATCTAGCTATTATTCATGGGCAGTGTACCAACCGTATCTACAGCTAACAAGTCGGTGACATAAATGCACAACGGTCACCCTGGCATATCACAAGTGGAGCTCGATATATCAACACTCCCCCTCGAGCTCAATCCCGATTCCTGCACACCAAGCAGGTCTCTGAACTTGTGCAGCTTCTCTGCGCCCAATGCCTTCGTGAATATGTCAGCTACCTGATCCTCTGTACTGACATAAACTAGATCAATAAGACCTAGTAAAACCCTCTCCCGCACATAGTGATAATGCACCTCAATGTGCTTTGTTCTAGCATGATAGACTAGGTTATTTACCAAGTATATACTGCTCATGTTGTCACAATAAATGACAATTGGCCCATCTGTAGGCTGATGCATATCATAAAGTAGCTTATGCAACCAAGCTACCTCACATGCAGCCATTGCTGCGCCCCTGTACTCAGCCTCTGTGCTCGACAAGGCAACTGTAGGCTGTTTCTTACTACTCCAAGTGACTACAGCACTCCCAAAAGAGAATACATATCCATTGGTAGATCGTCTATCAGAAATACTACCAGTCCAATTAGCATCAGTGTATCCATGCAACTGTATCTGAACCCCAGTCTCATAAAGTAGTCCATACTGCAATGTGGACTTCACATACCTGAGTATGCATCTAGCCGAATCCAAATGTGGTTTCCTTGGAGCTTGCATAAACTGACTTACCAATCCAACAACATAACTCAAATCTGGCCTGGTAATAGTCATATAAATCAAACTTCCTACTATGCGTCTGTACATAGTAGGGTCTTCCAGAAGCTCACCTGCATCTGCACTCAACTTCACATTCTGCTCCAAAGGAACTGAAATAGGCTTACAGCCTGTCATCCCATATTTGGACAGCATGTCCAATCCATACTGCCTCTGCAAGAGCCATATCCCACTTGGTGATCTAATCACCTCAATGCCCAAGAAATAACGCAGCTCTCCCAAATCCTTGATCTCAAACTTCTGCTTCAATAGCATTTTCACATGAAGGATATCTTCATCACTGTCACCTGTCATAATGAAATCATCAACTTAAATGACAAGTAGCAATACCTTTCTCTGTTTTTCTCACATAAAGTGAGAAATCTACCTTGGAAATCTGAAAACCAATAGTGACAAGATACATTCCTATCTTATTAGACCATACTCTAGGTGCTTGCTTCAAGTCATACAAGGCTTTCTTCAACCTACAAACAAACTCAGGATGAATAGCATGCACATAACCTGGTGGCTGCTCCATATAGACCTCTTCTTGCAAATCACCATGCAAGAAGGCATTCTTTACATCCATCTGATGTAAAGACCATCCCTTTGATGCAGCCATAGCAATGACTGCTCTTACGGTTTCCATCCTTGCAACCGGACTGAATGTTTCTTCATAATCAATGCCATATGTTTGTGCATACCCCTTGACTACTAATCTTGCCTTGTATCTGTTCACAGAACCATCTCCATTATGCTTCACCTTATAAACCCACTTACAACCAATTGCATTCTTATCTTTAGGCAAAGGTACCAATTCCCATGTAGCATTTGCTTCCAAGGCATCCATTTCTTCATCCATGGCTTTCTCCCATTTTTCTTTTCCCATGGCTTGCTCAAAAGAAGTGGGTTCTGGTTCGTGTATCACTTTGACCATATAGGCATAGTGAATGGTTGTAAATCCATCATATTTCAGCCTATCCACAGGATACCTAGCTCTGGTAGACATGGGCAAAGTAGGTTCACTCCCAGGTGCTCTCAAAACATCCCTAGTCTTCCTTACTCCAGGTGTAACAATAGAAGGAATACCCAACTCATCATCAATGCTCTGTTCTGAGCCACTGGATTCACCATCCACATAAGAGTGACCTACATTCACATCAACCATGGGCTGATCTACCTTCTCTTTTCCTTTCAGTGAAACCTACATACCACTATCTGCATTGTTTTGAGGAGATTCTCCTGATCTCAATCTACCTGTCCATGGCGAAGAATGTGAACCACTGCTAGAGGACACTCCAGCTCCACTAATATTTTGTGACTGCTGCTGTGAATTCTGTGCAGCATTACCATTTTGTGCATCTATATCATCAATCACATTTACTGGTTTATACCAGCTACTCATCTCATTAAAAAAAACATCTCTGCTCATTGTAAACTTACGAGTAGAAGGGTTATAGCATCTATACCCTTTCTGCAGAGAGTAACCATTAAAGATGCACTTCTCAGCTTTTGGATCCAACTTGGATCTCAACTCATCTGGCACATGGACATAGGCAATGTAACAAAAAATTTTCAAATGAGAAGTATCTGGTTTCCTACCAGTATACCTCTCCTCTAGAGTCATTCCATGTATTGCTGCAGTGGAAGTCCTGTTCATTACGTAGACTGTTGTAGCAACTGCTTCAACCCAGTAAAAATCTGGCAAGTCTTTTTCATTGAGCATGGCACGAGATACCTCTCCAATATGCCTATTTTTTCTTTCTGCAATTCCATTTTGTTGTGGGGTATGACTGTATGAATATTGCTGCTTTATGCCATGCTCTTGCAGGAACCTTGCAAACTCATTTGAGAGGTACTCTCCCCCTCCATCTGACCTTAGACATTTTATTTGCAGGCCTGTTTCTTTTTCAACCATAGCTTTAAGAGTTTTGAAATGCCCAAACACTTCACTTTTCTTTTTCATAAAATACACCCAAACTTTTCCACTATAGTCATCAATAAAAGTGGCAAAATAATGACAGCCTCCAATAGATGCAGTTTTAGTAGTCCACACATTAGAGTCGATTAATTCCAATGGCTTCTTACTCTCTTGAACATGTCTAGGAAATGGTTTCCTTGCCTGTTTTCCAAATTGATAGGCTTCACATACCTTATGCATGTCTGCAACCTTGAATTTAGGCAATCCTGCAACAATATTTTGGGCTTGCATTGATTTAAGTCACTATACATTAACATGACTAATGCGTTTATGCCAGATATCAATATCTGCAACTACACCGGTCCCATGTGCAAACATTGATGCACTCAATTCAAGCATGTCTGCATCCAACGTAAACATTCTGCCTTTCTTCTTTCCTTTTGCTATCAAGTGACCTTTATTTTTCATATCCTCAACAAAGCATCCATGAGAATTAAATCTGACCTGCAAGCCCTGCTCAACCATTTGACCAATAGAAACCAGGTTCTTGGTGATATTCGGGACATGAAATACATCTGACAGGTATTTCTTTTTTCCATCCTGCATAGACAAAGGAATTTTTCCAATCTGCACAATAGGATGCGCAGTATCATCACCAGTCTCCACAAATCATGGTTTTTCCATTTTCCTTGCATCATGCATCCATTCTGCATGACCTGTCATGTGGTTTGATGCACCTGAGTCAACATACCACACATCATTGCTTTCTTCTGCACTTGTCACAGAATTGGTCATGTGTTGCACCATAAACAAATGCTCATTTCTGTCATCACCCTATCTACTAGAAGATGCATAATTCCCTTGTTGCAATTTTCCATTCATGATGTCATTCTGCTTTTTATAGCAATCTTTAGCCATATGACCCATTTTACCACAGTAGTAGCATTTAACATTGCTGTTTGCATTTTGGCCTCTTTGCCATCCACCATGACCTCTTTGGCTTGATTTCAAAGGCTGAAGTGAAGGAGAAGAAGCGAGGTTCGAGCAAGCAAGCCACCGGTAAGAAGCTCTCCCATCCTTCCACTCTTTCTCTTGGATAGTGCATGTGGAGGCACCGGAAGCAGGGCAGAGCAAAAATCTCAGATTGCAATGCGATTTGGTGTGTGCGAAGAGCGCTATGTATTCTGCAAATGAACCCTTTAGGGATTTTCCGTAGTTATTTTGGGCATCTGAGGCCATTTTAAGCCTCGTTTTAGAGCCGCAAGGTTGCGGATATCAATTTCAAGGTACACTGTGATTTTCATTGTTTTGACGAAAAGTGGGTGCACAGGTTACAGATTGCAAATCTGTAATTCTTGAGGTGTTTGCAGGAAGCAAACATAAGATTTATCTGCAAACAGGTTGCAAATTGCATGTATTATTGAGCAGACAGTGAAAAAGGCTATCTGGTGTATTGCTGTGCACTACAGGTCGAGGGTTGCAAAAGATTTGCTTGCTGTTTGATATTATTTTTGTGATAATGGCAGAGAACAGTGGAAGCCTCATCATTGAGAAGCTCGACAAGAACAACTACCCTTCATGGAAGTTCCGTGTCACAAACTTTCTTATTGGAAAAGGCCTCTACGAGTTTGTTTCAGGTGAAGAAAAGGAGCCGGAGGTGAGTGATCCTCCAACTGCAGAAGAGACAAAGACATGGAAGAAATGGAATGCAAAAGACAAGAAGGTCATGTATTGGCTGTCTGCAATAATTGACAATAATATGCTGGGACATATTAGAAATGCAGAGAATTCATATGCAGCTTGGACCATACTTGAAAGTATATTTTCCGTAAATACAAAGGCACGAAAGATTCAACTCAAGCAAGAGTTGAATACATTAAAGAAAGGGAAGATGTCTATCAATGAGTATGCACTGAAGATAAGGAGCATTTCACATGCCTTGACAGCGATTGATGCAATGCCTGATGATGATGACTTGGTGTCGTCCACGTTGGGTGGACTTAACAATGAAAAGGCTTGGAAGTCTTTTGTAATTTCCGTATATGTCAGAAAGACATTTCCAGATTTCGATGAGTTGATCTCCCTTATGATGACTAAAGAGATCAAAATGCAGAGTGAGACATTTGAAAGAAGTGGTGAACAGGTTCAAGCTTTCTATTCCAGTTCAGGAAGGGGACGTGGCAGGTTCTCTTCAAGAGGCCGTGGTACAGGACGTGGTAGTGACAACCAGCAAAACAGATTGAATCAGCAATTTGGCGATATGCAAGTTTCAGGAGGTCGTGGTAACTTTAGAGGCAGGGGGAGCTTTAGAGGAAGAGGTGGATGGCAGAACAAAGGCTCTAACAACTCTGGTATTGTGTGTCACTACTGTGGCAAAATAGGTCATATTGCAGCCCAATGTTATGCTAAGAAAGATGATATTTGCAGTGGTAAGTTGCAGCAAGGAAACTATGCATCATCTTCACGACAAAATGAAGACAAAAATGAACATCTGTTTATTATGCAGCATATGCTGAATGCTGTTACAGGAAAGGGAACACATGATGATGTTTGGTATGTTGATTCAGGTGCATCCAATCATATGACCAGCCATGCAGAATGGTTTGGAGAGATATAGGATTTGCAAAATGCAGGTTATGTGCAGACGGGTGATGATTCATGCCACCCAATTTCACACATTGAAAAAGTTTCCTTGTCCCTACATGATGGTAAGACAAAGAGTCTTTCAGATGTATTACATGTGCCATCTATTACAAAGAACTTGGTGTCAGTCGGTCAAATGGTAGAGCAAGGGCTGCAAGTCAAATTTAATGCAAAGGGCTGCTTTATAGAAGACTTCAATGACAAGTGCAGGTTGGTAGTAAAGGGAAGTAGAGTTGGACGTATGTTTACTCTGGATGCTGGAATTCCTACTATGAATGCTGCTATGTATGCTAAAGGAAAAGGTGTTGTAGCAGATATTGAAATTTGGCACAAACGTATTGGACATGCAAATGTACAAATGCTGAAATTAATGCAGTCCAAAGGGTTGGTTACAGGCTTGCCTACATTTAGAGTTGCAGAATTTCATAAGGTATTTAAAGCATGCCAGTTTGGTAAGCAGGCAAGACAACCCTTTTCACATGACAGAGATGTAAGCAAAAATATCCATGATGTTGTGCATACAGACATTTGGGGGTCTACACAAAATGTATCTCTTCGAGGCAGTTCACACTTTGTCACATTCATTGATGATTGTTCTAGAAAGCTATTGGTATATTTTATGAAGGAAAAGAGTGAAGCGTTTGAGCACTTTAGAACTTTCAAGGCTGCAGTTGAAAGAGAAACATGCTTGAAAAAGTGCTTGAGGTCAGATGGAGGGGGAGAGTGCCTCTTGAATGAGTTCAATGATTTTCTGAGGTCTCATGGGATAAAGAGACAGTTCACATGCAGGTATACCCCACAGCAAAATGGGGTTACAGAAAGGAAAAACAGGCATATTGCAGAAGTTGCACGCGCCTTGATGGCTGAAAAGAATATGCCTAAGCATTTTTGGTCTGAGACTGTTCATACTGCTGTTTATATTATGAACAGAACTCCCATAGCTGTAGTTCATGGAATGACTCCTGAAGAATGTTTTACTGACAAGAAGCCTGATGTATCGCACTTGAAGGTATTTGGCTGTGTTATATACGTTCATGTGCCAGATAAGCTACGGAAGAAGCTTGATCCAAAGGCAGAAAAATGTGTTTTTATTGGATACTCTTTAGAGCAGAAAGGGTATCGATGTTATAACCCTATCACATGTAAGTTCAGAGTGAGCAGGGATGTCATCTTTGATGAAATGAGTAGTTGGTATGCATCTAGTGGTGATACATTGGATGATGATGATAATCATGACACTCATGTGCAGGCTGAAAAAGCAAGAATCACTGACTCTTAGTGGACCAGAGACATCATCTGGTAGTCCTTGGTCTGGGAGACTAAGGAGTAGCTCTACATCTTCAGGTGCATCTAGTAGCACTACATGTAAAGACAAAGGAAAGAATAAAGTGTCAGATGGCATTGATGCAGTTCTTGATGGAGACTCCAGTGGCTCAGAGATCTTGGATGATGAGATTGGCATTCCTTCAGTGAGGACTCCAGGTGTGCAGAGAGCACGCATCAATGCAAAGACTCCATTGAGTGATCTAGTGGTACGCAGGTCTAGCAGGGTGAGATACCCTGTTAAAAGATTTTGTTTTGAAGGCTATGCAGCTCACCATTATGCTTATATGGTGAAACTAGTTGAGGATGTTGAGCCCACTTGTTTTGAGGATGCTGTTGGTCATACTCATTGGGATGCAGCAATGGATGAGGAGATGGCTGCATTAGAGGCCAATAAGACTTGGGATCTAGTATCATTGCTAAAGGGCAAGAAAGCTATTGGATGTAAGTGGGTTTATAAGATTAAGCACAATGCAGATGGTTCTATTAGTAGGTACAAAGCTAAGCTGGTTGAAAAAGGCTATGCCTAGACACATGGCATAGATTATGATGAAACCTTTAGTCCAGTTGCTAGGATGGCAACTGTCAGATGTGTGATTGCTTTGACAGCAGCCAAAGGTTGGAGGTTGTAGCAAATGGATGTGAAGAATGCCTTCTTGCATGCTGATTTGCATGAAGAAGTGTATATGGATCAGCCAGCAGGTTATGAAGATTTAGAGCATCCCAAGTATGTGTGCAGGTTGAAGAAGGCGCTCTATGGGCTCAAGCAAGCACCTAGAGAATGGTCTGACAAGATCAGAGAGTATCTTGTCAATATTGGCTTTTATGTTTTTGATATTGATGACTCACTTTATGTGAGAAAGGGAGATGCAGGTTTGGTCATCATAGTCATCTATGTGGATGACTTGAGTGTTACAGGTGATAGTGATAGTGGGATTGCTGAAGTCAAGGACTTTTTTAAGAAGAAGTTTGAGATGAAGGATTTAGGTGAGCTAAGGTACTTCCTTGGCATTGAGATGATCAGATGTGATGGTGGTATATGGTTGTCCCAAAACAGTATGGCTTGGATATGTTGTCCAAGTATGGTATGACAGCATGCAAACCACTTTCAGTCCCGTTGGAGAAGAATGTAAAGTTGAGTGCTGATGTTCAGGAGGATAGTGGGGAGTTTGATCTACATGACCCTACTATGTTCAGGAGGATAGTGGGGAGTTTGATCTACATGACCATTACAAGGCGAGGCTTGAGCTACGTTGTTGGTCTTGTGAGTCAGTTTATACAAGTACCTAGAAAGCCACATTTGGATGCAGTCAGACGCATATTGAGATATGTGAAGTCCACATTACATTCTGGACTTCTCTATGAGGTAGGTACATATGTACATGTGTTTGGATACACAGATGCAGATTGGGCTGGTAGTATGTCTGATAGAAGATCTACCAGCGGATACATGTTCTCTCTTGGTAGTGCAGCAATTGCTTGGAGCAGCAAAAAGCAATCTACAGTTGCTTTGTCGAGTACAGAGGCTGAGTATAGAGGTGCTGCTTTTGCAGCATGTGAGGTAGTATGGCTACAAAAGTTAATGGCTGATTTGGATGTGCAGGTGGAAGGTCCAGTTGTCATTTATTGTGATAACATGAGCAGTATACAGTTGGCTAGGAACCCTGTGTTCCATGCCAGGACAAAACATATTGAGGTACACTACCACTTTGTGAGAGAGAAGGTACTAGCAGGTGAGATTGGCTTGGTGTATATCAACACATAGGATCGGATAGCTGACATCTTCACGAAGGCATTGGGTATAGAGAAGCTTCAAAAGTTTTGAAGCTTACTTGGATTTGTAGAGATGCAGTTGAGCTTGAGGGGGAGTGTTGAGATGACAAGCTCAACACATGAGGACATTGATGATGGACCGCCTGGTTAGATGGGTCCACACGTCTACACTTAGCACGTTGGTGGTCATTATGACTCTCACATGGCCACTGACTCATTACTTATTATATTCAGATTGTTACACCTATTTACATCTGGCATAGTTATAGCGCCAGTCGACTAGTGTAGTTGGTTATGCATTGTTTGACTTAGTAGGCCACTTTCCTTTATGTTGTATCTTATTTATACTTTGTGTACATTGTAAAGAGTGTGGAAGAAGAAGAAGAAACCAGCAAGAAAACGTTTTGGCCTCGATCTCTCTTCTTGTCTCTTGAGTGAGCTTCTCCTTGTGCATTCTGTGTGTGTTCGGCGCATCATCTTGAGCAAGTCTCCCCACCACGCGATTCTTGACAAGAGCGCAATACAGCATCACCTTGGAGAGCCACGCCTACAACCAACTAAAATTCCAAACTATTCATAATATAGAAGGATTAGTGGCCAAGGAAGAGGTGGCCAGGAGAGTTATTGAAAACTGCAACTTCACCAAGTACCTGGAAAGATTTGCACAAGAACCCGACCACATAAGCTGCGTGGAATTTCTCAGGTCTTACGACCCCGACAACGAATGCGGCACCGTCACAATAGGAAGGGGAAAGAATGCCAAGCAAGTGTTGGTTCGCTTAACCCCCCTTGATGGAAAAGGCACTAGGACTAGAACTGAAAATGGAAAAGAAGCAGAAGAGAGATGTGTACGCCATGGTGGGGATGAGAAAGGAGGATGTGCTGACAAACGATGGCATCAGCATCCAAGATATCCCCTATGCAAAAATTAGATTGCAGGCAAAACTGATACACGAGCTCTTTTCCATCCAATGCTACAACGCATTGATGCACCGAATCAGTGTGCCGGTATACTGGAGAATGTGGCAGCTCATACCCTGCATGAAGTCGATTGGAATGGCTATGTGCGCAAAACCATCGACCAGGCGGCTAAAGCGCTGGCTTTAGGAAGCATGCCCGTAGGAGGAGAGTCTCCAGCATCTAAGGCCACATAAAGAAAGAAGGCCTCCTCCAAGGCCTCTTTCATCGCCTATGGAAGCATCTTAACAGCACTTAGCCAAGAGGCCGTGAAAGAGACGTAGGATGCAGAAGAGGAGGAAGGGGAAACGCCTGACAAGTCACCCCCTCATCAGTACCAGGAGAGGTCCAGTGATAGGACTGAGACCGATAAGGAAGGACACGGCCAAGAAGAGCACTTAAGAAAAAAGCAGGTCAAGGAAACCAAGAAGAAGGCAGCGCAGAAGAAAAAGAAACCAGATGAAGGCTGCAGGAAGGAGAAGGAAGATTTGGAAAAAGAAAAAAGGCAATCCCTCAGGGAGGCCGAGGAGAGAGAGAGGAAGAGAAAGCAGGAAGAAGAAGAAACAACGGAGCAAGTCAAGCAGGCTAAAAAGGCGTCAAAGCAGGAGGCTGAAAGGAGAAGAAGAGAGGAGCAGGAAGAAAAAGAGAAACTAGAGGAAGAATACAAAAAGGTTGAAAAAGAAAGGCAAAGAAGAGTTGCAAAGGAAAAAGAGGAATTAAGAAGAAAGGAAGAGGAGGACTTGGTCGAGGCCACACTCCGGTCCATTGAGCAACAATGCAGGGCGGATGATCCAGGAGCCTGGAACCAGCTGAGGAAAGAAGGGCCTAGCTCTAGCGCGCAAGCACCAGAAGTTGTGCCACCCACAATCCTGGAAGGAAAAGGCAAAGAACCCCTCCATCCTATCCCCACCCTCATGGCACCCTCCACTAAACCCACTATGCTCACCCCTAGCATCCTCACCAGCATGGAAGTTTCCAACTTTGTGGCCTGGATGCAATACTTCATCAGTAAAGAAATGGCCCAAGGGAAGAGCACAGAAACCATGACCATGAGGCCAAAAAAGGCCAACCATAGATGCAGAATCGAGGCAAGACCAGAAGGGTCCACGTGTGGAGGCCTCAACTACCCCCACCCACGCAACAATGACGCCAACAGCGAGTTACGATGAATATGTCGCCGAGCTGCTCTCCCAATTGGAGAGGGCGAAGGAGGAAAAGAGAATGGTGGTGGTTGAGTTGGTGGCAGAGAAAGAGTCATTGGCCGCCTTCTAACTGGATAAAACCCGCATCATAGCCATGCAACAACGTCAAATATTTGACCTCAAGCAAGAATTGAAAGAAAAAGAAGACATGGAAGAAAGCTACAAACAACGGCTTGAGGATGAAAATCAAGAACTCAGAGCCCAGGAGCAAAAGCTCGTAACCCTAGTACAAAAGCAAGGGGAGAGCATGGAAGGAATGAACAAAGTGGCTGACGAATGGGCCATGCATAACGAGAAACAGGTGAACGCACTGGCACGGTGCCTCGTTTTGGTGGAAAAAGAAAAAATCTTGGCAGAAAGCAAAGTGGACACCGCCCAGATAGCCTTCACTACCCAGCAACATGCCTTCCTCAACACATTACTAGACACGACCCGGCCGGAGGGAAAGGAGTCGTTGGAGGTGGTGCAGAAAAAACTGAGCATCGCACACAGAGCCCTGCATGTGGGGCTATAGATGCCACCCCAACTTGCGAAGGTTAGGCTTGGGTTAGAAGAACAACGAAAGTACTTGCTATTGGCCGACCTAACCCCCAGGAGGCGAATGCACTCGGCTTTGAGGAAGGAGCGCAGCTAGACGACCAACAGGGGGAGGACACTAACATTGAATTTGTCATAAGAAGAACCAATGAAGAAATAATCCCACAACCCCCCTCACCGCATGATCAAGAACAACAACAACTCGACCCGCCCCCAGACAAACAAACCACGCTCAAGGAGCGACGGAGAAAATTAGTGGAAAAACCAAAAGGCAGTTGCAAGCCAAACCAATCGTGCAGCCATCTGCATCTCTCCCATCATGCCCCGATGACCTCCCAATACAATTCCACGTGGAGCTGGTAATTTGGGAACATCAGGAAAACAAAAAGGACCCTTTTACTTGTCAAGAATCGTGTGGTGGAGGAGGTTGCTCAAGATACTGCGCCGAACACACACAGAATGCACAAAGAGAAGCTCACTCAAGAGACAAGAAGAGAGATGGAGGCCAAAACGTTTTCTTGCTGGTTTCTTCTTCTTCTTCCACACTTTTTACAATGTACACAAAGTATAGATAAGATATAACATAAAAGGAAAGTGGCCTTCTAAGTCAAACAATGCATAACCGACTACACTAGTCGACTGGCGCTATAACTATGCCAGCTGTAAATAGGTGTAATAACCTGAATATAATAAGTAATGAGTCAGTGGCCATGTGAGAGTCATAATGACCACCGACCTGCTAAGTGTAGACGTGTGGACCCATCTAACCAGGCGGTCCATCATCAATGTCCGCATGTGTTGAGCTTGTCATCTCAACACTCCCCCTCAAGCTCAACTGCATCTCTGCAACTCCAAGTAAGCTTCGAAACTTTTGAAGCTTCTCTGTACCCAATGCCTTCATGAAGATGTCAGTTATCTGATCCTGTGTGCTGACATACACCAAGTCAATCTCACCTGCTAGTACCTTCTCTCTCACAAAGTGGTAGTATACCTCAATATGTTTTGTCCTGGCATGGAACACAGGGTTCCTAGCCAACTGTATACTGCTCATGTTGTCACAATAAATGACAACTGGACCTTCCACCTGCACATCCAAATCAGCCAATAGCTTTTGCAGCCATACTGCCTCACATGCTGCAACAACAGCACCTCTATAGTCAGCCTTTGTACTCGACAAAGCAACTGTAGATTGCTTTTTGCTGCTCCATGCAACTGCTGCACTACCAAGAGAGAACATGTATCCACTGGTAGATCTTCTATCAGACATACTACCAGCCCAATCTGCATCTGTGTATCCAAACACCTGTACATCTGTACCTGCCTCATAGAAAAGTCCATAATCTAATGTGGACTTCACATATCTCAATATGCGTCTGACTGCATCCAAATGTGGCTTTCTAGGTACTTGCATAAACTGACTCACAAGACCAAGAGCGTAGCTCAAGTCTGGCCTTGTAATGGTCATGTAGATCAAACTCCCCACTATCCTCCTGAACATAGTAGGATCTTCTATCTCATCCCCAACATCAGCACTCAACTTTACATTCTGCTCCAACGGGACTGAAAGAGGTTTGCATGCAGTCATACCATACTTGGACAACATATCCAAGCCATATTGTCTTTGGGACAGCCATATACCATCATCACATCTGATCACCTCAATGCCAAGGAAGTACCTTAGCTCACCTAAATCCTTCATCTCAAACTTCATCTTCAAACAACCCTTGACTTCAACAATTCCACTATCACTATCACCTGTAATAATCAAGTCATCCACATAGATGACTATGATGACCAAACCTGCATCTCCCTTTCTCACATAAAGTGAGTGATCAGCATCAGAAACATAAAAGCCAATATTGACAAGATACTCTCTAATCTTGTCAGACCATGCTCTAGGTGCTTGCTTGAGCCCATAGAGTGCCTTCTTCAACCTGCACACATATGTGGGATGCTCTAAATCTTCATAACCTGCTGGCTGATCCATATACACTTCTTCCTGCAAATCACCATGCAAGAAGGCATACTTTACATCCATTTGCTACAACCTCCAACCTTTGGTTGCTGCCAAAGCAATCACACATCTGACGGTTGCCATCCTAGCAACTGGACTGAAGGTTTCATCATAATCTATGCCATATGTCTGGGCATAGCCTTTTGCAACCAGCCTAGCTTTGTACCTGCTAATAGAACCATTTGCATTGTGCTTAATCTTATAAACCCACTTACATCCAATAGCTTTCTTTCCCTTCGGCAATGATACTAGATCCCAAGTCTTATTGGCCTCTAATGCAGCCATCTCCTCATCCATTGCTGTATCCCAATGAGCATGACCAATAGCCTCCTCAAAACATGTGGGCTCAACATCCTCAACTAGTTTCACCATATAAGCATAATGGTGAGCTGCATAACCTTCAAAACCAAATCTCTTAATAGGGTATCTCACCCTGCTAGACCTGCGTACCACTGGATCACTCAATAGAGTCTTTGCATTAACGCATGCTCTCTGCACACCTGGAGTCCTCACTGAAGGAATGCCAAGCTCATCATCCAAGCTCTCTGAGCCACTGGAGTCTCCATCAAGAACTGCATCAATTCCTTCTGACACCTTATTCTTTCCTTTGTCTTTACCTATAGTGCTACTAGATGCACCCGAAGATGTAGAGGTACTCCTTAGTCTCCCAGACCAAGGACTACCAGATGATGTCTCTGGTCCACTAAGAGTCCGTGATTCTTGCTTTTCAGCCTGCACATGAGTGTCATGATCATCATCATCATCCAATGCATCACCACTAGATGCATACCAACTGCTCATTTCATCAAAGATGACATCCCTGCTCACTCTGAACTTACATGTGACAGGGTTGTAACAGTGATACCCTTTCTGCTCTAAAGAGTATCCAATAAAGACACACTTTTCAGCCTTTGGATCCAGTTTCTTCCGCAACTCATCTGGCACATGAACATACGCAATGCAGCCAAATACTTTCAAGTGTGAAACATCAGGCTTCTTACCTGTAAAACATTCTTCGGGGGTCATACCATGAACTGCAGCTATGGGAGTTCTGTTCATAATATAAACAGTAGTATGAACAGCCTCAGACCAAAAATGCTTAGGCATATTCTTTTCAGCCATCAAGGCGCGTGCAACTTCTGCAATATGCCTGTTTTTCCTTTCTGCAACCCCATTTTGCTGTGGGGTATACCTGCATGTGAACTGTCTCTTTATCCCATGAGACCTTAGAAAATCACTGAACTCATTGGAGAGGTACTCTCCCCCTCCATCTGACCTCAAGCACTTTACTTTCAAGTCTGTTTCTCTTTCAACTGCAGCCTTGAAAGTTCTAAAGTGCTCAAAAGCTTCACTCTTTTCCTTCATAAAATATACCCACAGCTTTCTAGAACAATCATCAATGAATGTGACAAAGTATGAACTGCCTCCAAGAGATACATTTTGTGTAGGCCCCCAAATGTCTGTATGCACAACATCAAGGATATTTCTGCTTACATCTCTGTCATGTGAAAAGGGTTGTCTTGCCTGCTTACCAAACTGACATGCTTCACATACCTTCTGAAATTCTGCAACTTTAAAAGTAGGCAAACCTGTAACCAACCCTTTGGACTGCATTAATTTCAGCCTTTGTACGTTTGCATGTCCAATGCGTTTGTGCCAAATTTCAATGTCTGCAACAACACCTTTTCCTTTGGCATACATAACAGCATTCATAGTAGGAATTCCAGCATCTAGAGTGAACATACGTCCAACTCTACTTCCCTTTGCTACCAACTTGCACTTGTCATTGAAGTCTTCTACAAAGCAGCCCTTTGCATTAAATCTGACTTGCAGCCCTTGCTCTACCATTTGACCGACTGACACCAAGTTCTTTGTAATAGATGGCACATGCAATACATCTGAAAGACTCTTTGTCTTACCATCATGCAAGGACAAGGGAACTTTTCCAATGTGTGAAATTGGGTGGCATGAGTCATCACCCGTCTGCACATAACCTGCATTCTGCAAATTCTGCATCTCTCCAAACCATTTTGCATGGCTGGTCATATGATTGGATGCACCTAAATCAACATACCAAACATCTTCATGTGTTCCCTTTCCTGTAATAGCATTCAGCATATGCTGCATAATGAACAAACGTTCATTTTTGTCTTCATTCTATCGTGAAGACGATGCATAGTTTCCTTGCTGCAACTTACCACTGCGGATATCATCTTTCTTAGCATAAGATTGGGCTGCAATATGACCTGTTTTGCCACAATAGTGGCACACAATACTAGAGTTGTTAGAGCCTCTGTTCTGCCATCCACCTCTTCCTCTAAAGCTCCCCCTGCCTCTAAAGTTACCATGACCTCCTAAAACCTGCATATCGCCAAATTGTTGATTCAATCTGTTTTGCTGGTTGTCACTACCACGTCCTGTACCACGGCCTCTTGAAGGGAACCTACCACGTCCCCTTCCAGAACTGGAGTAGAAAGCTTGGACCTATTCACCACTTCTTTCAGATGTCTCACTCTGCATGTTGATCTCTTCAGTGATCATAAGGGAGACCAATTCATCGAAATCTGGAAATGGCTTTCTAACATATACGGAAGTTACAAAAGACTTCCAAGCCTTTTCATTGTTAAGTCCACCCAAGGTAGATGACACCAAATCATCATCATCGGGCATTGCATCAATCGCTGCCAATGCATTTGCAATGCTTCTTACTTTCAGTGCATACTCATTGATAGACATCTTCCCTTTCTTCAATGTATTCAACTCTTGCTTGAGTTTAATCTTTCGTGCCTTTGTATTTACAGAAAACATACTTTCAAGTATGGTCCAAGCTGCATATGCATTCTCTGCATTTCTAATGTGTCCTAGAATATTATTGTCAATTACTGCAGACAACCAATACATGACCTTCTTGTCTTTTGCATTCCATTCCTTTCGTGCCTTTGTCTCTTCTACAGTTGGAGGATCACTCACCTCCGGCTCCTTTTCTTCACCTGAAACGAACTCGTAGAGGCCTTTTCCAATAAGGAAGTTCGTGACACGAAACTTCCATGATGGGTAGTTGTTCTTGTCGAGCTTCTCAATAATGGGGCTTCCACTATTCTATGCCATTATCACAAAACTAATACCAAACAGCAAGCAAATCTTCTGCAACGCTGGACCTGTAGTGCACAGCAATACACCAGACAACCTTTTTCACTGTCTGCTCAACAATACATGAAATCTGCAACCTGTTTGCAGATAAACCTTGTGTTTACTCACTGGTAAACACCTTTGAACTTACAGATCTAAAATCTGTAACCTGCGCACCCATGTTCGGTCAATACAGTCGAAGTCACAGTGTACCCCGAAACTGCTGTCCGCAACCTTGCGGCTCTAAAACGGGCCCTGAAACAGCCTCAAATGCCCAAAATAACTACGGATAAAGGGCTTATCTGCAGAATATACAGCGCTCTTTGTGCACACCAAATCTCACTGCAATCTGAGATTTTTGCTCTGCCCTGCTTCCAGTGCCTCCACAGGCACTATCCAAGAGAAGGAGTGGAAGAATGGGAGAGATTCTTACCCGTAGCTTGCTTGCTCGAACCTTGCTTCTTCTCCTTCACTTCAACCTTCGAAATAAGCCTCTCTCAATGGCGATGCTCTGATACCATGTCAAGAATCGCGTGGTGGAGGAGGTTGCTCAAGATGCTGCGCCGAACACACACAGAATACACAAAGAGAAGCTCACTTAAGAGACAAGAAGAGAGATGGAGGCCAAAACGTTTTCTTGCTGGTTTCTTCTTCTTCTTCCACACTTTTTACAATGTACACAAAGTATAGATAAGATACAACATAAAAGGAAAGTGGCCTTCTAAGTCAAACAATGCATAACCGACTACACTAGTCGACTAGCGCTATAACTATGCCAGCTGTAAATAGGTGTAACAACCTGAATATAATAAGTAATGAGTCAGTGGCCATGTGAGAGTCATAATGACCACCGACCTGCTAAGTGTAGACGTGTGGACCCATCTAACCAGGCGGTCCATCATCAATGTCCGCATGTGTTGAGCTTGTCATCTCAACATTACTTTCAGTTTCCTCATGCCTAACAGCCTGAGAAGGGTCCTGCCAATTAAAGTAAAGGAGGAGGTGATCGCGGCTGGCAGCCGACTGGGCCAAAAATGATTGGAAGACAGGGCAAAGACCCCCACACTGTGGGGCACGGAGGAATCAGAGTTTTGGCATGACAAGGTGTTTGAGGTACCACACACTGTAAGGGGCTACAACTGCCAACCTCTCTGGAGAAGGCGAGTATGCGATATTAACATGCTGGCCTGGATGGCATTTTGCAATACCCTACCCTACGAGAGGAACGACCCCACATTCATGGCGTATCCTCGTAGGGTAGGCGTGGATTTTGTTGCTACCCTCCACGGGCGGCATGACTTCCCCATCATCTACAACTCCAATGCCACCTCCTTCGAGCATGCCCTCCATTTTTATTTAGGAAGCTTAAGTGACTCCATGACACGTTTTCTCGCAGACTTCTCCTCCTGTCCAGATCCCGCCTTTATAACTACATGTAATTACCTTAGGCTTCTTAAGCTATTACTCAAGCAAGATTCGACACCATGAGAGAATGGCTTGCCTCCCCTCTTTTTTGACCCCAATGCTATTGATAGTTGCGCTATGGCATGCCTAATGATGAGAGCTAGCCTACTCCCCTCCTTTTGCCTAGCCCTCCTAGAAGACATGAATGACAGCCAGTTTACTAGGTGCAATCACCCTTTCCTCTCCACCACCTCTCTCCATGTCCGCATGAATCTGAAAGGATACATGCAAAGCTACCAATTTTTTAGCAAATCCAGCCGACCCCCTTCCCCTCCTCATTCAGATGAAGAGAATTAGGCCCTAGCTGTCATTCCACTACTGTAACCAAAAAAAAAAGGAAAAGAGTAAAGAGAAGTAAAAGCAGAGAAAAGAACAGCACGAAAAACACTCTCCACTGACTGGACAACCTAGCCCAGTTGTAGAAGCACTTACCACCACATAAAGCACGATCACTGCACCTAGGGGTTCTCAAGTTAGGCGTGCCCGGTGGCTTCGGTCAGCTGGCTCCACTCCCAACCCCCTAGCCCTTTTGCTCCCCTAGTTCACGCTTAAGGCACATCAAGGGCACGACATACCTAGGGAGGTAACACTCGGACCTGTCACCCTAAGCCACTTGCACCGCACCTCCCTCAGCACAAATGGGGTCCTCAAGTGTGGGACATCACCCAGGCTTGCCTGTGGTTAGACCCACCTCCCCATTCCATTAGCACGAGCACAATGTACTAACACGATGAGGTAAGCACTCCCCTTAGGAACATCACCGCACCTTCTCCTTTCAAACATCACAAAAAGCAACAAACCACCGACTTCGGAGGCCTCGTCAACCACGCAATACCCATTTGGCTCCTCCGACAAAAAATTTCACAGCTTCCACAAGCACCTAAGTCTCCAAGTGGCCCTCACCATTGCACCACTTGGCCAATTGCCTGCCAACCTACAACAACATAGAAGTCCCATGGGACTGGCACTTGTCTAGGAGGGGGGTAATGTTAACCCCAAGTGGAGATGGCGGAAAAAGGCAGGAAAAAGCAGAAAAAAACATGGAAAAAGAGAAAAACACGCAAGCAACTTCCAAAGCTAAGCCCGAGCAAAAAAGCGCAATTTTAAATGAAAGGCGCCTCAAAAAACTTGGAAAACTCTTGTAAAAGAGCGCCAGGCTCCCTCCTGTGCCAGTTGTAAAATACTAGACGAGTGTAGGCTAGAGGCATAAGGCTAGAAGAGGGAAATGGAAAAAAGACATTGCCACAAGGGCCGGTCATGTAAAAAAGGGATGGGTGCCCATGGGATTTTAGGGTTTGTATATATAAAGTTCAAAAAGTGAATGAGAGCTCATTCTTTGGTGTGTGGCTAACAAGAGCTCTCTTCTTCTTCTCTTCTCCTCATCTTCTTGCTTGTGTGTGCTCTTGAGAGAGGGAGTGTGAGAGTGTGAGGGAGTGAGTGTGTGATAGTGAGGGATCAAGAGGGTGAAGCTCTTCAACTTCTCCTCTTCTCTTCTTCTCTTCTCTTCTCTTTTCTCGTGTGCACGGCTATGGAGGATGGAGCTTGGAGATGGAGGAGGCTTGAGGATGCTTGAGCTCGCATCTAGGATCGTGGAGCTACCGGGGTGTATGAGAGAGGAGGCAACTCGTATCGGCATCAAGGTAAGCTCACTGCACTCATAGGATCGATAGTGCGTCAGTTAGGTGAGAGATAGCCATTAGAGCTCGCTTGAAACGCTTGATGCAATAAGCGGTCCGTGGGTCTTGGCGGTTGAGCGTGAGCTCCCATAGTGCTTGAGATCAATTAATGGAGGTGAATACATGTTGAGTTTTTTGACTACTTGAGAGGTCATGGGATTAAGATATATGTTATATATAGATATACACCTAAACAGAATGGTGTAGCAAAAAGAAACAATCAAATCATTATTAAAGTTATAAGAGCAATGATGAGCCAATTGCACATGCCTTTGACATATTGAGCTGAGGTAGTACATATTGTAGTTCATATTATGAATAAGGTTCCTAGATCATTGACTCATCACATGTCAAAGTATGAGAACATGTATGGGAGAACACATACAATTGCATATTTTAGGGTGTTTAACTATGTATGCTATATTCATATTCCTGATGATTTGAGGAGAAAAATGGAATTGAAGATTGTTAAATGTATTTTTCTTGGCTATAGTGATGAGAAGAAGAGTTATAAATTTTATGGTCTTTCCATTAGAGAGTTCTACATAATTAGGGATATAAGGTCCAAGGATTATATGAGTCATGGGTCATGGTATACACATAAAGCTCTAGTTGAGATGGATGCTAATGAGAGCAGTGAGGATGTTGGTTATGGGAATAAATTTGCAGCAAACAATACTCAAAGAAACCATCATATTGAATTCATGTTTGGTCCTCAAGTCAATGAAGTAAACAATGAGAGCCCATGTAGTGGTAGGTTAAGAAGTGTACAAAAGAAGGTAGAAATAGTAAAAAGAAAGAAGCATATGGGTGAGAGTTCAAAAGATGAGTCTATGGATGATGAGTTTGGGATACCTCATGTTAGAACTCTAGACATTAAAAATGTAGGAAAGTATGTACCACCACATGCAAGAATAGTTGAGACATCATCTAGTGCACCCTAGGTAAGAAGACTAGAAAGAATAATGCATTCAATTAACACGTTGACATACAATGGATTTATGAAAATACATTGTGTACATGGTATCTTATGTGTAGCATATAGGGGATTAAAGGCCACCTATGCCTAGTCACCTACATTTGCTTTCACTTACAACTTGCATACCTGTATATTATAGGTGATGACCACCTATCATTGTCAATTTATTATTTATTCTCTTTACATGACAATAGAATAAGGGAAGGTAGGTCACACATTGTAATTGTTGGAGTTTCCACATACTATCTTGCTCTCTCTTGCTTTGAACCTCCATAACTCTTGCTTCTACTTAGGCTTTCCCTCTTGCTCCACCTTTCACAACTAGTATCAAAGAGGTGTTTGGTGCTCTTAGGAGCTCGTGCTTAGAGAAAGGTGCATGCGGAGTGAAGCTTTGTTTTACAAAGGTTAAGAATTTGAGCTTCTTCCTTGATACTGATGTTTGTGGTCTGCACATTGGTAAAGGTACTATTCTCATAGTTAGGATCTAGATCTGAGTCAATTGAGCATATATTGTCATTGCAGAGATTTGTGACTATGGATTGATTTCCCTTTGATTTAGGCCTTGTATCACTTATTTTTAATGGGTTTTTAGTAGTGGATACATATTTGGCATGCATTGTGGTATACTCATCTATGAATATGATACCTTGGACATCTTGACAATATTTGTTACTTGGTGATTTATGCTACATTGCTAATTGCATTACTCATCCCGATTGCTACCCAAATTTTCCTAGCAATGGGAGCTTATTCTTTTGCACATTTTCCTATAGTTATATGTTGATTTAATTCAATCTTGTAGACAACCATATTGAAAATCAGTTTTGAGTAATTTCTTTGAGAGCAGACACTTGTATTCAGCACTTTAGTGCTTCTTGGTTATGGACAATAGAGTATTGAATTAATGTGCCTCTTGCCACACTCTCTTTATCTTGTTTTTGGGGTTGATTTGCTATGCTTATAGTAGCTAAAACTCTCTTTTTTTGGCATACATAATGGTAGATGCTTCAAATGAAAATAGTATCTTCAACATAGAGAAGTTGAATGGCAATAACTTCAATTATTAAAAGACTCAAATTTGAAAAGTATTGGTAAAAAAAGAAGCAAGTCAAGCCATTGCAATTAAAGGGCATAAAGCTAAAACTTTATGGTGCAAAGGATTGGGAAGAGCTTGATGAACTATATAAGTCTACCAATATTTTGTCATTGTCAAAGCATGTATACTTCAATGTCATTGGGATATCATTGAGATTGAGTGTAGTGTTTATGCAGTATGGAAAACGATTTGTGATGTCTAAGCAGAGTCCTACAACATAGATGTATTGGCTTAAGAAAGACATGGACCTTTGTATAAAGGAAGAGATGTCTATGTCTTCTCATTTAAATGAGTTTCATTCCATTTTTAGTTAGCTTACTTTGTAGGGTCTCAAGTTTGAGGGGAATGTAAAGTCTCTTTTCTTACTTGTTACGTTGACTAAGTCTTGGATAAAATTTTCACTACTATGAGTGCAAGGCCTTCTAAATGTGGCATTTAGCTCAAGGATAGAGAGTTTCTTATAGAAGAAGTAAGCAAAAAGGATGTTAATGTGGCCCGTACTTCTTATGCACTTACAATTAGAGGAAAAATTGGTGGAAATGGGTATAATAATCATGGTAGAGACTCATAGCCCAATAGGGGTGAAGCTAAGTCTTGTAGAGAATCATATAGTAAGTCTTATGGTCCCAAGTCCTCTCTTAATTGTCATTATTATGAGTAGCAAGGTCATATAAGGTTTTAATTCTATAAGATGTGCAATAATAGATGTGAAGAAGGTAAAGAGAAAGTGTAGGATAATGCTACATCTTCTAAGGATCATACCATTATTTCTAAGTCCATTGTTAAGATAGAACAAATGAATGCTTAGGAGTATAGCTCAAAAAATTACATACTTATTGCTTCATTACTTGATGCTAGTCAATTAATTGATGCTCTTCTTCTTACTCTCAGTGTTATCTTCTTGGTTTGAGCACTTTGTTTCATGTTACCTCACATCATCAATGGTTCTATACCTACTGCACTGTTACAGATTTAGTCAAATTGGGTAATGATCATGTATGTGGCATTCATTATTGGCATAGATGATGTGAAATTGTAAATTAATATCTCATAAAAAAGTCTAGATCTATGTGTATAGGTGGCCCTTTGTCTCTTCCCCAAAATGATATTGTAGAGTGAATGAATAGGACTATTTAGAAAAGAGTTTATAGTATGTTGTGCGGCAATCATTTGCTGACCCATTATCTACTCGTGATATTGAGGACTCAATCTTGGAGAGGCCATGTTCTAGTGAGATGATGTGGAGATTTGTGATCTTATGTCTTTCATAGAGAAGTTTAGAGACTCTTCAAGAGAATCAAGGATGAGATTCCCTAGTACAACTCTATTCAAAGGGAGGCTTGCATGTGATAGTTGGAAAGTGCTAAGGGCTCTCTTGATAATCTATTTACTCCATGGACGATTGATATATCTGTAAAAGGTTGAAATGATCAAAATTAGGTACACTTATCAGAGTACTTTTGGATTGAGGTAGTTATTATTGCTATTTATATGATTAATAGATCCCCATACACTACTCTTGGTGATAGAGTTATAAAGGAAGTATGCTTTAGTAAATCTCCCTCATATGCACACTTGTGCCTTTAGATGTGAGGCTTTCTGTCATATTTTTTAATATAAATGCAATAAGATAAATCCAAAGGCTGTCAAATGTATCTTTCTTGAATATGGTGATACAACTGAGGTAGGCTATCATCTTTGGGATCCACAAGCTCAAAAGGTTATCTAGAGCTATGATGTCATATTTCATGAGAAAAAGATGCGTATGAGACTAGAGTAATAAGTTGAGAAATGCAAGGTGATCTTTTAGAAGAAGTCTCCTGTTATAGTACAGGCAGCCCAATTAGATAGCCTCCTTTAGCTACTAATGATATAATGGCCTAGAATCCACCTATTGTGAAAGATCATGATGTTGAATAGAAAGGACATGCCATATGCCTAGAGCCAATCTTGATATGCTCCATAGTTAGTCTTGAGATGCTTGTAGAACATACTCCTAATTATTTTGAGCCCTCTATGTATTATGTCATGGTGATAGATACTAGTGAGCCTCTTACTTATAAGGAGGTTATCCATAGACATAATAGTCACTCTTGGGAGAGGGCCATGTAATCTAAGTATGATTCATTGAAGAAAAATTGTATATGGGAATTGGTTTCATTGCCCAATGTAAGCATGCATTTCCATACAATTGGTTGTACAAGTTGAAAAGTACCCCTGCTTTCCCTAAGCCAACATATAAGGCCAACTTGATTGCTAAGGGTTTTAAGAAAGAAAAGGGAGTTGATTTTGATGAGATATTATCTCTTGTGATGATCAAGATGATTATCTGTGCTTGGTGTTGGCCTTAGTTGCACAAATGGATCTAGACTTATACACCAAATGAATATGAAAATGACTTTTCTTCATTGAGACTTGCATGAGGATATCTATATGCAAAAATCTAAGGGATTTGAGGAAAAGGGTAAGGAATACCTAGTGTGTAAGTTGAAATGGAAGAGTCTTTTATGGATGTAAGTAGACACCTAGAGAATGGTACTATACATTTAATGCCTTTATGCATTCAAGGTTTACTCCCATAATAATAAATATCTTTGTCTCGACACAAAGAAGGCTCATAATGGTAGCCTTATCATTTTGGTGCTATATGTTGATGACATGTTGATTGCTAGAAATATTCATGATGAGTTGGATGCTTTGAAGGCTTAGCTCAAGAAGAGCTTTAAGATAAAGGATATGGTATGAAAATTATGCACAATCACTCTAAAGTTATTCTCTGCTTGCCACAAAAGGAGTACATTCATAAAGTCCATGAGCAATTCCATATGCAGGTTGGTAAGCATATTTGTTGCCTATTACGTTCTCATGTGAAGGTTAGCTAAGTAGATTATCCCCAATTAAATTGTGAGAGGGTTGAGATGGCCAAGATTCCGTATTCTTCTATGGTGGATATCTTGATGTATACTATGATAGCCACTAAACTTGGCATAACATTTGTAGTGAAAGTTATGGCTCACTAGTGCACTTGGTAGGTGACATTGAGACATCGTGAAGGGTATCATGACATATCTTAAGAGCATTTCATATATGTACATTTGTTATGGTGGCTAGGATACATGGGCTACATACACTCTAATTTTACACAACATACATATACTAGGATACTTGAATCGTGGGCTACACAAACTCTGATTATGCAAAATATGTAGATAGTAGGAAGTCCACCTTTGGCTATGTCTTTAATTTTTTTAAGGTGTTATTTCTTGGATGTCCATGGTGGCAAAATATGTAGATAGTAGGAAGTCGACCTTTGGCTATGTCTTTACTTTTTTTTAAGGTGTTATTTCTTGGATGTCCATGGTGGCAAAATGCATGGTCTTGTTTACTATTAAGGATGAGTACATTGCAACCACTGAGGCTTGCAAGGACGCCCTATAATTAGGCTCTTTGCTTGCAAACCTTCATCAAAGAGGTGATTGAGGACAAGTAAAAAGAGCTGATGTGGTCAAGATCTCGACTAATGAGAATCTTATAGATCCATTCACTAAAAGTATCCTAGTGGAACATTTTTTTTTCCTCCTTATAAAGATAATGGATATAGGACGAGGTGACATCTATTCCTTATCTTGTTGTACTTTTATATACACTTTCTAATTTTTACATTTTTTTCTTGTTTTCTCCACATCAAGCACATTCGCCTTTAAGTAGCAAGTCGTTGGGGATTAAATGCTACATGTGTCTAGCTACCTAAATTTGCTTGCATTTACTACCTACACACCTATTCACTGTAGATAGCAATTGCCCATCACTGTCACTTTATGCTTTATTCTTTACATGATAATAAAATAAGATAAGGAATGTTACACATTGCGACTATTGGAGTTTTCACATACCGTCTTACTCTCTCTTGCTTGAATGTCCATAGCTCTGTCTTATTTCTTACTTCTGCTTATACTTTCACTCTTGCTTCACCTTCCAAAGTAGTTGAAAGTAAGGATTGGAAGGAAGCCATGAATGAGGGAAAAAATGGCTTAACTAAGACTATGACTTAGGATCTAGTAAAGATTCCTTGTGGCAAGAAAGCAATTGCTATAATTAGGTTTATAAGGTCAAATGCAAGTTTGATGGCTTATTGGAAAGGTACAAAGCAATATTAGTTGGCAAAGGCTTATGCACAAACATATGGATTGCACTATGATGAGGAGGCATTTAGTCTAGTTGGAAAGATGACTACATTTAGATTATTGATTACCTTAGCTTCAAGTTATGGCTAGAATTTATATCAAATGGATGTCAAGAATGCTTTCTTGAATGGAACCTTGGAAGAGGAAGTATATATAGAATTATCAGAAAGATATGTATATCCTAAGTATTCGCATTATTTATACAAGCTAAGGAAGGCACTATATGTATTAAACCAAGCACATAGATCTTGGTGTCAAAGGATTATGAGGTTTCTATGCAACATGAAATTTTAGCAAAGCATGGTTGATTACTCACTCTATGTTAGACACATGGAGGATGAAATGGTGGTGATTGTTATTGTGGGAGCTTTCACTCAACCGCCAAGACCCTCGGACCGCTTATTCTTTCAAGTGTTTCAAGCGAGCTCTAATGGCTATCTCTCACCTAGCCGCGACGCGCCATCAATCCTACGAGTGTAGTGAGCTTACCTTGATGCTCGATCGAGTACCCTCCTCTCTCTTGCACTTCGGTAGCTCCACGATCCTAGATGCTAGCTTAAGCATCCTCAAGCCTCCTCCATCTCCAAGCTCCATCCTCCATAGCTGCGTGCGCAAGAGAAGAGAAGGGAAGAGAAAAGAAGAAGAGGAGAGGAGATGGTGAAGAGCTTCACCCTCTTGATCCCTCATTCTCGCACACACTCACTCCCTCACACTCTCACACTCCCTCTCTCAAGAGCACACACAAGCAAGAAGGAGAGAAGAAGAGAGGAAGAAGAAGACTCCTTTTGCCACACACCAAAGAATGAGCTTCTCATTCACTTTTCAACTTTATATACATGCCATAATTTCCATGGGCGGTCATCCCCCTTTTTTACATGGCCGGCCATTAGCCTAGGCCCCTTTTCTCATTGTCCTTCTATTTTCCTAGCTTCCTTTCCGCCGCCTGTCTACATTTACAAATTGCACGGGTGAGAGCCTGGCGCTCTTTTACAGGATTTCAGGGTGTGCCTTTTCATTTTAAAATCCGCCTTTCTCCCCTTTTGCATTTGCCTTGGACTTTTAAGGTCGCCCTTGCGCTTTTGGTCTTCTTTCCTCTTATTTCTTCAGTCGGGCTACCTTTTTTCCGCCTTTGCCCTGCGTCTTTCCCACTTTCCTTTGCTTTCTTCGTGTTGGGGTTAACATTACCCCCCTCCTAGACGAGTGCCAGTCCCATGGCACTGTGGTGGGCCATAGTGGCTAGTTACATCGGCCTGTAGGCGGAATAGGTAAGCCGAGGTTGGGAGGATTGAGGGGTGATGGAGGTTGGGGATGATGACCAGGAGAAATTCCGGGGTGCTTTCGGCTCCATGAAGATACTCGGCATCTATCACACGGTTGTGGCGCTGGTTACGTGGCCGGTCGTCTGTTGAGTATGAGAAATGCTTGAAGCAATAAGTAGTCCCTTAGGAGGATGGTATTGGGGGGATTTATTCTGAAGGAACCCCTCAAATGTGGTTTGGCTTGCAAATTTGTGGCGTTGATTGAAGATCCTTGTCTTTGAGTTGAAGGTCTTCAATTTTGAGTTGAAGGTCTTCAGGCTTGTGGAACAATAAGTGATCTGTGGATCTTGAGGCATTGGGCATGGATCATTGGACGAGGCGGTTCCAAGATCCATGCGAATGGCAGCTCTGCCCTGGCATGATTCACTCAGGGTGGCCATTAGCCAGACAAGTGGCGAGATGCCGGTACAGGAAAAGAAGTGTTGATCATTAAGGGAAGCCGTGGGCAATCCTCCTCCACGGGTAGCCCTGTCTTGAAGTGCGAACATAATCTGCAAGAAAAGTTGTGCACTCCCTAAGGGGTGTGTCTGTCCTGTTGTGTAGTGTGTGGTGCGTGTGGTAGTGGAACCGGGAGATGGGTCTGACCTTTGGTAAGCCCTTAGTAATGTCCCACACTTGAGGACCCAGTTCATGCTTTGTTGGTGGTACAGTGCAAGTCTTAGGGTGACAGGTCTGAACGTCCTGCCCTTGATGTGCCCTAAGTGTGAAGTGGGGGGGGCTAGGGAGGGTCCTAGGTGCGGTGAGTGTGGTGCATCTTTCCGTCTTCTCTCTCTCTCTCTCTCTCTCTCTCTCTCTCTCTCTCTCTCTCTCTCTCTCTCTCTCTCTCTCTCTTTTAAATATAATAGCATGCGAAGGCGTATACATGGAGGCAAGCGGTACAAGGGCATGACAGGAGTTTACTCCTCATCATCTGAATGGTGGGTAGGGGTTGGTGGAGGGCGGGGGGCCTTGTTAAGGAATTTTCGACTCAACAAGTAGCCTTTGATGTGGAGGCGGGTTTTGAGGGTGGTGGTAGAAAGAAAGGGGTGGTTGCACTGGGTGAACTTGCTGTCGTTCATGTCTTCGAGTAGTGCACCACAGAAGGACGGCAAAAGAGAAGCATGCATCATGAGGCGAGTCATGGTGTTGCTGTCTATGGCGTTGGGGTCAAAATAGAGGGGTGGGAGGTGGCGTTCTTGGGGTGCGGGCTCTTGGTGGACTAGGATCCTAATTAACCTAAGATAATTACAAGTGGTGATGAATGCAGGGTCGGGGCAAGAGGTGAACTCGCTAAGAAATTTATCTATAGAGCTATACAAGTCAGGGAGGGTGAAGAGAAGGGCGTCCCTATGGGAGGTGCTATTGGTATTATAGATGATGGGAAAATCGAACCTGCCGTGGATGGGCGGATTGAAGTCTACCCCTACCCTTCGAGGATACGGCATAAAAGTGGGGTCGTTTCTCTCTAAAGGGAGGGTGTTGCAAAATGCCATCCACGCTTCCAGGTTGACGTCAAAAATGCGTCTCCTCCAGGTGGGTTGGCAATCATAGCCTTCCACTGATCTAGGCACCTGGAGGACTTTATCTTGCCAAAACTCGCGGTCCTCGGCTCCCTAAGCAATTGGGTGAGCCTCACGCTCCGCTAACCACTTGGCTTTGAGCCTTGCCCCCATGGCAATGACATCCTCCACCAGTTGAATGGGCAGTACCCTATTCAAGGTAGTGGAAAACTCAAAGCGCAAGTCGAAGGGGTCGCGGTTATACTCCTGCTGTTCCCAGATAATCAATTCGGCACGGAATTCAGAGGGGAATCTTGGGTGCGTAGTGGGAGAGAGGCAGGCTGTTTTGGAATGGGTGTGGCATTCAGCTTTCTTCTTGCCTTCTCCATCATCTCTTTCCCGCGGTTGGTTTGGGCCGCTCTTCTCTCGGCAGATGTATCAGGGGGCTGCACTTTAGCTTGTTGTAGTTGAGGGGGTGGTGGGACGTATTCCTCCTCCTGAGGTCCCAAATTGAGCTCCGATTCACCCCCTTCTTCTTGCTCGTCTTCTTGTGTTTTTGCCTCTGTGAAACCGAGGTCATCTATCTCTTGCGCCGTTAGGCCTACCTGTGCAAGATATCTCCTCTGCTCTTCTAGGCTCTGCGGCGGGCCTCCTAGTTGCTGCGGCACGTGCAGGCCTGCTGTGAGAGCTCTGCGCGCAACGGTTAGTTTTCATTGCAGTTGATCATTGGCTTCATCTTCTTCTGGTCTGGTGGCGTGGAGCAACGTATTGAGAAGGGTGTGCTGCTGGGCTATCATGGAGAGCTGGGCCATCTCTACCTGATTCTCAGCCAGCACTCTTTTTCCTTCGACCTTGGCTAGCCGACATGCTAAGCCCCGTACTCTCTGCTCGTTGTGATTGGACCATTCTTTTTCCCTTCTTTCCATATCTTCCAGGCTCTCCCCCTGATGGAGGGTCATTGCCATGAGCTGTTGCTGCTGGGCCTCGAGTTCACGGTGCAGGCGGGACTGCTCCTGGCGTTCATCTGCGATTTGCGCATTGAGCTAGTCCAGCTTCACCTGCATCCTTCACACCTGTTCTGCCCTTAATTGGTCCAGCTCTGCAGCCTCCTGTCTGATTTTGTCAAGTTGGCTTTGCGCTTCCAGGTTGACTGCAGATAAATGATCATTTTTGTGCCGAAGGTGGGCATTCGTTTTCCTCTCCCCGTTGAGATGCTCCATCAAGATTTTTCTTCTTCTCTCCCAGACAGCATCACGTTCCTTCAGGGCTTTTAATTATTCCGCCTCCTTAGTGCTGGCTTCCTCCCTAAGCACAACGATTTCCCTTTGATATTCTGTTATCTGCTTCGTTCTTTCCAGCTGGAGGGCGGCTTGTGATTCTCGTTCCGCTGCCAGCTCCTCCACGGCTATCCTCATTTCCTGTCTGGCCCTTTGCAACTGCGAGAGCAGCTCCTTCACATACTCATCGTATTGTCCTGCTGGAGGTGGGGGGTGGGGCATGGTCGTGGTGGTGGTGACCTCTTCTACTTTTTGCCTTTTTAGTTCTGGCCTTGGCTCCAATTCGACCGTGGCTGCCCTTTTGGCTCTCGAAGCTGGGGTGGCCACGGCCGCTTCCCTTGCCATCTCCCTTTCCACCAAAAACTGCAGCCAGGTGACCACATTGCTCTCATCGACTTTTGGGGTGGGCTCCTGGGTGGTGGTGGCAAGGGGTGTCATCATGATAGGAGTGGCTTGCATGGGTGGTATGAGGAGAGGGGAAGCTGGCCTGATTAGGTCCTTTCCTTTTCCTTCTGCAGGGGGCAGGGGCGTGATTTCCGACACATCGGTACTGGGATCGGGTGCCTCAGGTTGGTGCGGACCCTCTGCTCCTTCCTCGTCTCTTGTGTACTGTTTCTCGATGGAGCGACGGGTTGCCAACTCCAATTCTTCATCTTCCTTCCTTCTTAGCTCCTCCTCTACCTTCTTTTTTCTTTCCTCCTCATCCCTTACCGACTCCCTTTGGGCTCGTTCCATATCTTCCTTCTCTTTCTTCTTTCGCTCCTCCTCTCTTTTTCCATGTAGGACCTTAGTTCGTTGTTTCGCCTGCCTTTGTGGTGTGGCCTAGGGTTCTCCCTCCTCATCGGTGTCCATTTGCGTCTCATCAGACGACCTCTGTTGCTCTTCCGCGTGAGGCGGGGATTGTGACAGTGATTCGCCACTTTCCTCATCACCTCCCTCTTTTTCTTCTCCTGCTTTTCCCTGCCCTATCGCTTCTTGAATGATTGCCATAAGGACACCTCCAAACCCTATGGTGGAGGCCTTGGAGGATGATGCCTTGCGGGTCGACCGGGATGACGGAGACTCTCCTGCCACGGCTCTTCCTCCCGTCGCCAGGGCCTTTGCCGAAGCCTCAATTGTCTTTCTCACGAATCCATTGAGGTTCACTTCATCCAGCAATTGTGCCGTGATGCTGTCGAGCAGAGGTACATTGATTTGGGTCATAATGCTATTGTACCTCTAGCTCGAGAACAGGGCGTGCACCATCTTTGCCTGCAACTGAATTTCTTGGTTGGGGATGTCTGCCAGGCTAATTCTGTCATTGGTGTGAACCTTCACTTTATCCATCCCCAACATGGCATAGATGTCTCTTTTTGGCTTCCTTTTAACCTTATTTGGCAGCCCCAGTGCCCTTTCCACCAACTTGGGGGTTAGCTCGATCTGCACCTGCCTGGTAGCTTCCTTGTCACGCACCGTGACGGTGCCCCTGTTTCTGTTGAAGGTACGCAAGAAATCAGCGCATAGGGTGTAGTCTATCCTCCAGCCCACTACATCCATGTACTTCTGTAGGTGGCACTGCTCTATGATTTGACGTATCACCGGTTCTTCGATGACTACGTCTTCCAAGTTGAAGACGTGGCGGAACTTTAATTGGTTGAAAGCTCTTGTTTCCACCGTGAGGCCGTACTTCACTTGTTCCTCCTCCGAGAAGGGAAGCTTGCCTGCTTTGTCTTGGCTTGCCATGGTCGACACCTGCACATTTAGTCATTTCCATTTTTAGTATTTTTTGGCAACTACTTTGCTGGACAAACAAAAGCATAGCAGATTTTATTGCCCATAGCCTTAACTTTGCCTTTCAGACTTCTATCACCACCTTTTATATTTGCATTTCACTTTTGAGGATTTCACACTTGGTTTACTTTTTAGATTTTATTTCGTTTATCCCCTTACTGCCCCTTCCCCCCTTTGGAAAGGAATAATCCATCCCAAGATTGGAGGTTGTGGGGCCAAGGTGTTCATGTTTATTTGTGTAGGAGCCAAGCATAGAAGTTGGGGTTATATTCCAGTTGCGCAGTGCAGTCTAGGTCAAAGGGTCGAATGCCTACCTGTGTGATGTACGTGAGGACATTTGTGAGGAAATCACCGGAGTCGACCCCACTTGCGATGTGGAGCTCTTCCTCTGTTAAGAGGCGATTGAGATAGGGGTGCCCTGAGATATGATCGTCCATGGGTTGACCCCGAAGAGTGGTTAACACTCTATACGAGGTAGGCGCGACGTAGGTGGGGTCATACTCGGCCGTTTTGATGGCTCGGCGTTGTTCGGCGTTGGTCATTATGCGACATCCGTCGACTTCCCATTGCAACCTAAGAGCATACCACTGCCTCAAGAAGGGTGATCCCGTATCAGCCAGGTGGGATAACCATGTGATCTCTTGGTCCGTGATGGCAAACGTTGTCCGTGGGTCAAATGATGCGATGAGGCGTTGCTTAATGGCTTGCTCTTTGGAGACCTCGCTAGTGAGAAACTTAGTGGTGGCAGAGTGAGAAGCCTGTGCAAAGGCGAATTCAAAATTCTCCCAAGAGCAAGGCATATTACGCACGTCTGTTGCAAAGGGTTCTGCTAATAGACCCAAGTCCAGGCGGTCATAGCTCAGGGCCAGTGCAACAAAGGTGGCATCGAGCTGTTTGATGCAGTCCACCACATCATCTCTAGTGTCCTCTGCAAGATCAGCGACCAGCATTAGAAATGACTTTCGTTCATAGGAGGGCTTAAGGCCGACGGGTGATTGAGGTTTGCTGGGACTGGAGGTTCTGATTGTACAGAGTTGTAGCTGGGGGTCCGTTTGAGTCGGCAACCTGGCTATTGGCAAGATGGATGGGTCGGGTTTGATCTCAGCAGTTATGCTGCTGCAGTCAGCTAGGCTGCGGAGCGGCAGGTTGACTTGGTTGGATGATGCCACTTGTGGTGATGGCCGTTGTTTGGGCCAATAGGCGTGTGCGACTCTCTTGGGTTGACGCGTAGAGGGGTCTGATGAGTGGGGTAAGCACTGCGGTTCATGGTCTTGAGGCGTCGGGGGACAAGGGCTGATCAGACTTGAGGTTGACATAGGACTAGTGCTTTTGGCAGTGGGGACATTAGGGATCCACAGCGAGGCATTCCCCTCATAGTAGCCTTGTGCATGCAGGAGGATTTTAGGGACCCATATTTGTTTAATCACGCAGCACTTGCGGTGATGGCGTCTTGGTTTCCTAGATTTAGATTTGTAGGTCTTATGCAGACATGCGCGTCTAGTCCTAGGCGGTTCTCGAGGCTGTTTAGGTACCCATTGCAAGCGAGGCTGTTGGGGTTTTGCTTTGGTTGCTGCGGCCTGCGGTTTATGGGGATCTGGGAGCAGCAGATATGCATGACCCCCCTCCTTAGTCTTACCTACGGCTGTTTCTATCGGTGGCCTTGTGAGCAGTGATAGTGTTACGAGGCCCTTGCTGAAAGCTATGACAATGCGCACGTTGCCGATCGCTAAGTGGATGCGCTGCGACTCATAATCAACATTGTAGTGAGTCTGCTTTTTAAAGGTTCACCTGAGCAATGACTCTGTGCCTGCATCCATGGTACTTGGCAACACGTAAAATAGCATGGGGATAGTTTCAGACTCGATAGAAACGACGACTCTGCATGTGCCGAGAAGCGCGTAGGATTGGGCCCCGTATGGGCTTAATTTGGTCGTTGTGGGATGAAGTAGTGGTTTGCTGAGCTGGATCCAATGCTTGTGCGTTAAGACATTGAAATCTGTCCCCTCATCAATCAGGGCGTTGAAGGAGCATGTTTGCTTGGCATGACCGGGACATGGAGGTAGGCGGGTTCTACAGGCTCCTCCTCATTCTCATAGATTTCAGTAATTGTGGCTACGCGTATTTTGACAGGCGGTTCCACCATTGGTGGCTCATGCAAAGGATGAGTGGGAGGGTAGTACTTCTTGACCCCGCTGCCATTGAAGAAGCCTATTCCTTCACCATCCAATGTCTCAAGCTCGACGTTACCAGTTCGGTTGATTGCCTGAACCTTGAAGGGTCCGAGACCTCTGAATTTCATCTTTTCCTTATGTCCCTTAACCAAGTAGAGGAGCACTAGGACACCCTGCTCAAACTCTCGCTGCTTGACATGTTTGTCAAACCAGCTCTTGCGTCCAGCTTTCTCGCAGATAAGTGCGTGGGTGGCTAGAAGACGAATCTCTGATAGGCGTTCCAGCTCAACCAAGCGTTGCATCCATGCTTTCTTCCCTTCCCATCGTTCTTGGAGCGCTATTCTCAAGCTAGGGACGAAGAATTCTAATGGGAGAATGGCTTCAGTCCCATAGGTCAGCCTAAAAGATGTTTGGCCGACGGCCATTTTATAAGCTGTTCGGTAAGCCCACAAGGCTGCCATCAACTTGTTATCCCAGTCACTTTGTGAGGCTGAGACTACTTTAGTCAAGACATTGATAAGAATCTTATTGGTTGATTCTGCCTAGCCATTAGCCTGAGGGTATTATGGTGAGGATTTGCGATGGATGATAAGAAAGGCGGATAGGAGATGGGCTATCACTTCGTTGATGAAGTGCATTCCCTGGTCGCTAACCAGTTCGATGGGGCAACTGAAGCGCGAGATTACTTGCTCCCATAAGAACTTGGAAGTCGTCCTAGCATCATTTTTTCATGTGGCTCTCACCTCTGCCCATTTGGTGAGGTAATCCATGGCCACCACAATGTACTTGGCTTGTGAGTATTGCGCCGCGGGGCTGATGGGTCCTATGAAGTCAATCCCCCATTTTTCGAAGGGTTGGCGAGCAATAACAGGGGTTAACTCCATCTAATCCTTATGAATCGGGACTTTTGTCCGTTGGCACTCGTCACAATGCTTGATGAATTGTTTAGCATCGCGGAAAAGTGAGGGCCACCATAGCTGGGACTGCAGCACCTTCCGTGCTGTCGTGTCTCCGCTAAAGTGTCCTCCCGCAATGCCGTTGTGTGCCTCTGAGAGCACATCATACATCTCATGCTCACATACGCACCTACGTAGCAATCCATCTTTCCCCAGCCTATAGAGTTGGCCTACAATCAGCTGGAAGGGCTGGAAATTCAGGATCAAGCGCCTAAGCCGTGCCCCTTCTATTGGTCGTTCGGGTAGCCCATGCTCGAGCACTTGGACTATGTCGTCTGCCCAGTATGGTGTCAGATCGGCCCTGAATAGGTCTCCTTCGCTGGACAGATGGAATAAGTGGCTGTCCGGTAACTCGTCCATGATGCCTTGTCCAGCGGCTTCTCCTGTGGGTATACGAGACAAATGATCAGCCATGTAATGTTGTTTTCCCTTTCGTACCACCACGGAGAAATCGAATTCTAGGAGCAGGAGAAGCCATCGAGCTATACGTCCTGTAGCACAAGGTTTGTTCACTAAATAGAGTAGGGCTTGATGGTCTACGAAGAAGGTGAAGGGGATGGCCAACAGGTAATGCCAAAACTTCTTCACGGCGAACACCATGGCTAATCCCTCCCTTTCCGTTGTCGAATAATTCATCTCCGTCTCAGTGAGTATCCTGCTAGCAAAACTTATTGGGTAATCTAGGTTATGCTCACCAGGTTGGCACAACACTGCCCCCATGGCAAACTTAGAGGCGTCAATGTGTACGTGGAAAGTAATGGTCCAGTCTGGGGCTCGTAGAATAGGTGCCATTGTTAGAGCCTTTTTCAATTCTTTGTATGCCCGTTGGCATGCTTCGGTCTACTCAAAGACAATTAGCAGCTTGTACAATGGCTTAGCGATCAGCGCGTAGTTCAGTACAAACCGCCGATAGTATCCTGTGTGACCTAAGAAGCATTGAACTCCCTTGTAATTACTTGGGGGTGGAAGGTCAATGATAACTTTGACCTTCGAGAAGTCCGTGGCAATGCCCTTCTTCGACACCACGTGTCCTAAGATGCATTTGTGATTCACCCAAAACTGGCATTTCAAGGGGTTCAGGGAGAGACGGTATAAGCGACACCGTTCAAAGACCGCGCGGAGTTTGTCTAGGTGTTCAACCCAGGTTGAATGGACGCACAGGTCATTGACAAAGACCTCTAACTCCTTGCGAAGCATGTCCTTGAATATGGTGCACATGAGGCATTGAAAGGTGGCGGGGGCGTTGGTTAACCCGAAGGGCATGACTACGTATGCAAAGACGCCCCACTCAGTGGCAAAGGCGGTCTTGTGCCTATCTGCAGGATGCACTTGCACCTGGTTGTACCCTGAGAAGCCATCCAAAAAACTGTAGGCTTCCTTGCCTGCCACTCTCTCAAGCATGTGCTCGGTGTACGGCAAGGGATAATTGTCTCTTTGTGTAGCGGCGTTCACCTTTTTGTAGTTGACGCACACTCGAATCTTGCCATTCTTCTTCATCACAATGACTATGGGTGACACCCAGTCTGTGTGCTTAATTTCATAAATGAATCTAGCTCTCATTAGCTTGTCAATCTCGTCCTTGACAGTATGGGTGTGTTTTGGATTCATGGGGTACGGTCGCTGCTTGACCGGCGTTGCGTCCGATGTCATGGGTATATTGTGAGTCACAACACTCGGATCTACCTCCCGTAGCTCTTCTAAGGACCAAGCGAATACGTCCATGTACTCCTGCAAGAGAGCGACAAGACTCAACTCTTCCTTACTAGTTAAGTCATCGGCAATGAACACTGGTCGGGGTGTCTCCCCTTCCAGGGCTAGCTTAACCTCCTTGACCTTGGCTGGTCCTTCGATCGGTTCACTTGTCTGCCCTTGACGCTTTGCGCCTAGCAGAACCACTACCCTATCCCCTTTTTTGAATTTAATGAATCTCTTAGGGAGGTCCTGCGGCTTCCGCTGCTCTTCTGATTGCGCATCTTTGGGGTGCTTGCCCTCTCCTCGTGTGACCGTCTGCGTCTCAAGTGGATGGGTAAGTCCCCCTTGGTGCATCTGGTCATGGGCGGCCTAGGGATCTCTGGGTCGCTATCCGAAGTGACTTCCGATTCGGAGTCAAACCCTCCATCTCCAGTGGAAGAGGCGGTGTCCCCTAGTGGAAGCAATTCGGATGGCGATTCGGTTCTAAGTAATGACGTCGTTCCTGCTTGGGCTAGGCCTGCTTGCTCCAGGTCTATGGCCCCCATACATTCCAACCACACATGATCACAGTCCATGCGCATGACTTCGTACTCCAGTCTAAGGGCCTGCCTTTTCTGTGGTTTGGCGTCCACCCGTATTTGCTCAATTTCGCGTCCATCCGTGTCGTACTCTATAATATCCACTTCACCCTCGCTCTCACCGCTGAAAGATTGACAGTCTTCGTATTCATCATAGGAATCTTTGTCGTTCAGCTGCCCATCGTCTCCTAGGGCTTGGAATGCTCCGTCTCGTTGGTCTCAAATCAGGGCCCAGTTATACATGAGGTTCAGCTCGTGCACTCTGGTCCATTACCACTTAGGCTCCTCTAAGAGATCCTGGAGCAGCTTGAAGTTGGCAGCCGGGTTACCCGCTAGCTGGTCTGCTAGATATTCCAGTACCCCCTGGAGTTCCCTCTTGTTGGATGGTACTTGGAAGGTGACAAGCTTAGGCCCTTCATGGAGGCTTGTTGCCATCATGTAGACGGGTGTAGAGAGCGTTTCGTTTGTCTTGCCAATTGTTTTGATAGCCTACTCGTACACCTCATGGTCTGAGAATGGCAGGTCAAGTGTAGCGAGGACATGCATCCAATCCCGCTCGTCCTCTGGGCATGGGATATACTTAGTTAAGGACCCATAGGGTTCCTTGACCTGAGTGTTCCCTTTGAGCATAGCAGAGATGGCGTCTAGGTCGACTGGTGAGGTCTTCCAAGTGTCCGTCTCTATTCTTACGGCGTCAGTTTGATTGCCAAGGAAGATCAGGTTGTTACCTCAATCTTCGATGACTCTAGCATTGCACATCCAGGGTCAGCCCAATAGGATATCATAGTCCACTCCCTTCATGACTATAAAGTCGACAGAGAACTAGACTCCTACAATCTTTACTGGCCAATTCTTCAAGACCCCGAATGGTTTCACTCTCATACCATTCGCTAGCGTGACATTAAATCGAGCAGCTTCGACAGGCGGGTTTCCCCAAGTGTGCAGCACTGCGTGGCTAAGAACACTAACCCCAGCTCCCGTGTCTACAATTCCCTTCCTCATAGTGTCACCTAGGGCTAGGATCGGCAGGACTGTGTGCATCTCCGAGCCCTCCCAAAAGGCGTTGACGTGCAAGGATTTAGGCCCGGAGTCTAGCGTCAGACTTGGCAATTGTGTTTCCGCATCCTGGTCTTGAGGATCTGCCGTGGCCTGCTCTTGTGAGCCCTCGACCCACTACCTAAGGTCTTGCCATAGGGCAGGGTACTGCTTAAGCAGATCTCCCAGGCCAAATGTTATAGGGGTGGTCACTAGTGGTGTCAGGAGATTGCTAAATACTCGTCCTTCCTTTAGCCTAGACTGTCCTGGCCACTGGCTGCGGTTGTTCTACGGTTCTGTTGCGTATAGACATGGTCTCAGCAGCACTGCTGGTGGCACCGTGACTTCAGCCGACTTAGGTTGAGGTGGCGACGTTGGCGCGCTCATGCTGGAGAGATCATCGATCTCATCCTCCATGATGGGTTCAGCATCCTTGAGATGCTAGTGAGCCTCCCTCACCCATACCTTCACCTTTTCTATGGCCTCTAATTGCCGCTTGGGGTGTGGGTATTCCCCTATCTTAGCACTTCCATTTTGGGCTGTTTTAGGGGGGCTAAAGTCTCTGCCTCTGCGTCTGAGACTTTCTTCCCATTAGGTAAGGTCGTAATACTGTCGGTTTTTAGTGCGACCTTAGCTTCCGATCTCTTCTTTTTCCGCCTACGGCTTTTCTTTCCTACTGAGGTCGCATCAAGATTGCTAGGTCGTGACAGAGAGATGCTGGCCTGCTTCGATTGTGCTCGGTCATAACTCACAAGGGAATAGGTGTGGCCTCCCCATCGGGGTTTTCAACACCAAACAGCCCCAATGGGACAGATGGCAAATTAGCTGAACCGGAGGGCGACTTCCGTTTTGGGCAGTCTATGAAAAGATGGGTGATTCTGCACTCTGCACACCTTTGGTCAGCTTTGTCCCTATTTTGCTGCTCTCTTTCAGGGCAGCGCAATGAGACATGACCGGGATGTCCACAAATCCAACAAGTGATCGGATCCTATGGCTGCCCTCCTAGGCCTCTACCCCATCCTCGTCCTAATGCCATCACCGGCACGGGTTGATAATCCATGAGGACCGCGTTGCCCTCGTCGTCATGCGAGACGTAAGGGTATATGTAGGTCTCTTCGTCACTGGGCTCCTCCACGTAGTATACGGGAGCGTCGCTCGGTGGGTGGGTCACATAGGGACCAGGCGGTCTAGGAATGCCGGTGGGATTTATGTCCATTCTAGGGACAGCTAGTTTCATATCGTTAGGCGCGGGTAGAGCCAATGGGGCTCCCCTTCCAAAGAATGGCTACGGCCTGTTAGCTAGATAAGGCTGGCCGTAGGGTTGCGCGTATGGTGGTCTTCGTGGTAGTCTGCAATGTGCGGCATCATGGCCGAACCTAGCGCAGTTAGCGCAAGGTCTTGACCTAGGGTCTTGACACTCTAATGGCAGGTGGTTTCTGCCACAGTATACGCACTGGATGTGTGGACATGTCGGTCGTCTCAACATGTCTTGTATTTTGGCGAATTCCATCTTGACCTCAGCCAAGCCTTGGTCCGTCTCGGTGGTCTTTCCCTTATCTTGGGATGATGGGTTTGATCGCTCGCTAGAGGTTGACGTTCGATCTACACTTCACAGGTTAGTCTCTTCCAGAGTTGAGCTCCTAGAGCTTTGCTCTTTCAGCTGGTCATCGACTCTGATGGCTTCCTCAAAAACCCTGGCCACCACGTCTCCCTGCAAGCTTGAATTGCCTGCCAATGCCTTGTACAACTCCTCATCTCTAATTCCACTGATGAATACAGTTGAAGCTGCTCTGTCCGTCGGTCGCTCGCCCAAGGGGATTCTCTTAAAGAGACTTCTCACGTGGGTCACATAGTCGTGGATGTCCTCCTCCTCCTTCTGTTTGACATTCATCAAGCGTACTAGCAGGTTGTTAAAGTATCCGGGCTCGGCAAACCTCTTGACGAAGAGATCCTTGAGGTTATTGAAGTTGGCTCGTTCTACGGCATCCAGGCTTGTATACCATGTCCTACCCTTATCGCTTAAGCAAAGTCCGAATGCTTACGAACATTGAGTCTGGTCGTTGAGGCCATTGGCTTTGCAGACTTGCTCAAACTGCTCAACAAAGCTGTACGGATCATCATGTGGCTGGTACTTGTCGAGTTGTTTGGCAACAATCGGTATTTTGGCCTGGCTCTTTGAGCCCTGGTTTGCCTCTAATCTTGCAACCAAGGACGTTGCTAGTGCAGTGGCACTCTGCTCTACTGCGGTGTTATCTAGCAGTCGTTTCATGAGGAGCTCGCTCAGCGTCATGTCTCCCTCTAGTGCTCTTTCCTGGTCTGTTCGGTTCCGGCCAGCCAAGTTCAGCACTTGCTGCACCTCATGCAGCTCCATGCTTTGCCTTAGGCTCCTGGCTTGTTGATCCCTATTATACTCGGCTATGCTCTGCAATGCCTTGCGGGCTAGCCTTCTCTCCTCCTCTAGGTCTGCAATGATTGCATCTGTCGTCCTGCCATGGTGCTCGTACCGGGCATGCGCATCGTAACTGCTCACCATTTGCTGTATAGCGTCTGGGAATGCGCTCACATCGAGCTCTTTGGTAAACCGATGGTCTGAGCCTTCCTCTGTCATGGTTGAATTCTTGCGCCTCGCTGCGCTCTCGATCAGGTTAACTGGTCGTGAGACAGATCCTTTTCGTTGACACTCCTTGCTTGGTTCTACCTTGCGCTTCACGCATTTGCCTATATCTTGGGTCTTCTCCTATTGGTGGGTTTTTTTAGCGATTTATGTGAGTGAGTTCCTTTAATTTTTGAATACAGTGCTCAACTTATGGTCACTCGTGAGTGTGTTGTTCCTCGTGCACTTGTGCTCAATCAGGCTTTCAGCTTTCCTAAGTGTACTTCAAGTGCGGAAATTCAACATGAGTGCTTCAAGCAATTCCCCGACGTCTTACTCACTCTCGCTCGTTTCGGGCCTGATAGGCTTTGTTACTCCAGTCCTGGCCATTCTAACGGGTTCTAGGGTCTTGTGCTGTTTCTCATTGTTCACGCGGGGGTAGGTCGCTGGGGAGTGTCCCAGTGTGTCCTTGGGTGGGTCAAGTTTTGATATTTTTTCCTCTTTTTTTTCGACTCTGGGAATTGGACGTCCGATTTACCAGTGGTCCAATTTACCTCTCAAAAATCGGACCGGCAAGTGTTCAATGAATTGGACAAAGGTGGTCCAATTCTAGGCTGGTCCGATTTTGGGTGATCCGATTTTTTAGAATGGTCCGATCGGATAGGGTGGTCCGATTTCTAAAATCGAACGGACTGGTCCGAGTGTCCGATCCTAGTGGTCCGATTATGGGCGGGTCCGATTCTGGGAATCAGACCAGGCAGGTGATCCGATTGCTGACGTGTCTTAATTCGTCCGATCGAACAGGGTGGGTCCGAGTCCGAGCATCCGAGTCTCCGAGCGTTCGATCGGACGGTTGTCCGAGTGTCTGAATCGGATGGGGTGGTCCGATCGAACAGTTGTCCGAGTGTCCGATTCTGGGAATCGGACACTGGGTCGGGCGTCTGAGTCCGCCGGCCCGACGAACTTGCACACGCGGATTCGCCCAAATATCTCCAGAGATCTATTATTATTGACCACGAAATTCACCAGCGATGAAGTTGGAGTGGTGAGGGAGAGATCGGTGTACCTGGGGATCGCCGAATGCAATGTCACTCCGTGCCCTGGTCGATCGGACGGTCGCCAAGCTCGCTCTCTCTCTCTCTCTCTCACTCTCCGCTGGTTGCAAATGAGGGTTCTCTTGCCCTTCCAGAGTTTATACCCTGCTGGTCCTTCCCTGAACACAACAGATCACTCTCCTGGCAGTTCCTACGCAGTTACATTCACATTTCCTCCATTTTTCCCTGTTTTCCCCGATTTTCTCCTTGTTTCACAGCAGCAACCCTCTGCCTCTTCGTGTGTGATTTCCTACTGATAATCTATCCTAAACACAACATAAATCGAAAGAAAAACACTGAACTAATTTCTCCATGTTTTCCAATCATCAAACAACCAAAATATCCCAAAATACTTACCTGTTTTGAAGATCGAAAACACCCAACTTCCTACCTATCTCAAGCTCCGTTTCGGGGATGAATACCCTACTTCGATGCTCGATATGAGGCGCGCAAGTGCTCAAGCTTGAATCCGTTGGTCCCGGCAACGGAACCAAAATGTGGGAGCTTTCACTTAACGGCCAAAACCCTCGGACCGCTTATTCTTTCAAGTGTTTCAAGCGAGCTCTAATGGCTATCTCTCACCTAGCCGACGCGCCGTCGATCCTACGAGTGTAGTGAGCTTACCTTGATGCTCAATCGAGTACCCTCCTCTCTCTTGCACTCCGGTAGCTCCACAATCCTAGATGCTAGCTTAAGCATCCTCAAGCCTCCTCCATCTCCAAGCTCCATCCTCCATAGCCGCGCGTGCAAGAGAAGAGAAGGGAAGAGAAAAGAAGAAGAGGAGAGGAGATGGTGAAGAGCTTCACCCTCTTGATCCCTCACTCTCGCACACACTCACTCCCTCACACTCTCACACTCCCTCTCTCAAGAGCAGACACAAGCAAGAAGGAGAGAAGAAGAGAGGAAGAAGAAGACTCCTTTTTCCACAACCAAAGAATTGTAAAATATTACACGGCGCAGCGAACAGAATCTGAGAAAGAGATAGAGAGTACACAACAGATAAGAGGAGAATCAGTAAATTCTTTAACTCCAAACAACTGATACAAAGATGGCTCTGTCCACCCGTGCGCTTCCACTGTGTGAAGCTTAGATGGTGATCTAGACAGAAGATAGGTGAAGAGTTTAAGGCTAGCTGGAACAACAACTCTGACTGGGTGAAAGATGAGTGAGTGATGGCTGCGAAGGGGTTTAGCTTTTATAGCCCGCGAAGGTCGTTAGGTCGGCCTATTGACCGCCCGACCTACCATATGAGCCTCCACTAGTCGGCCAGGGAATATTCCAGGGAATATTCCTTTTACCATCGAGCCGGGGGCGCTGCCTCCGGACCCCCGCCAGGGGGGCGGCTGGCCCCCCTGGGACCCCCCATCCAGGGGCTGCTTCCGCGGCCCCCAGACCCCACAATAGGGGCCCCTTTTAACTCCCTTACCACGCAACTCAATGCAATGTGCCTAGAGTTGCTACCAGCTTAACCACTCCGTCTAACCCAAAGATTAGACCCACAACAGTCACCTTTTTGCCATCCGGTCACATAGACCTCATCTGATATACAAGTTAGGACTCAACCAATGTCCGGGCTCACATTTGGCTTCTCCTCATAATGGGGGCCTTACAACTTTGACCACCATGGATCATTGGTAGCACCTAATGAGGGTGGGGCATTGATCATATCCAACACCCCCCCTCAATGTCCACCCATAGGTGAACTATCTCCTCGGCCCAATGCCGAGTCTCTGAAGATGAACTTGAAGCAGATCCTTCGTAAGTGCTTTGGTGAAGATATCTACTCCATTCTCCTCTATTGGACAGTAGATCAATTCCACTATCCCATCCTCCATCAAATCACGCACATAGTGATACTGGATCTCTATATGTTTGGTGCGTGCATGAAACACTGGATTTTTGGCAATGGCGATGCAACTCTGATTGTCACATCTCAGCACAGTTGGTTCTTCATCCTGCACTCCCATATGCCATAGAATCCTTCTCAACCATACGGCCTCACATGCAGCAAAACAAGCTGCCTTGTACTCTGCTTCGGTAGAAGACAATGCCACTGTTGGTTGCTTCTTACTAATCCAAGAGAAAATTCCTGAACCCAAAGAGAAACAATAACCAAAAACTGACTTCCTGGAATCAATGTCTCCTGCCCAATCTGAGTTACAGTTCCCCACAAGAGAAGTTCTAAAACTGTATGTGATACCATAGTCAAGAGTTCTCTTCAAGTATCTGAGCACCCGCATCCCAGCCTTCCAATGACTCTCATGAGGTTTGTTTGAGAACCTGCTCAAAACACCAACAGCAAAACTGATATCTGGTCTGGTGTTACATAAGTAGATCAGACTGCCGACCAACCTCCTATACCTCCCAATGTCTGCTAATGCTGATGTATCCTCGACGGATAACTTTGCATTCACTTCCATAGGTGTAGCTATCTCCTTGCACTCGGTCATGCCAAATGCCTTCAAGATCTCCCATGCATACTTTTTCTGAGAGATGAAGATCTTTCCTGGCTCTTGCCAGACTTCAATCCCCAAACAATAGTGCAGCAAGCCCAAGTCTGTCATTTCAAACTCTGAACTCAAAGCCTTTCGAGTTTGGTTGATCATATCTTCATAGTCACCTGTAATAAGAAGGTCGTCCACATATAGGACAATCACTACAGACTTTTTACCATCCCTGTAAACATACAAGCTAGCATCTGAGGCACATCTTTTGAAGTTTAGGTTTAAAAAGAACCTATCTATCCGCTGGTACCATGCTCTGGGGGCTTGTTTCAGCCCATATAATGCCTTCTTCAGTTTACACACTTTGTTCTCAGAATGGGGGCCTCAAACCCTGGTGGCTGAGCCACGTACACCTCCTCCTTGAGGTCACCATTTAAGAATGCTGACTTAACATCCATTTGGTACACTGGCCACTTCTTGTGGGCAGCCACTGCAAGTACCGTGCGAATAGTGGTCATTCTGGCAGTTGGGGCAAATGACTCTTGAAAATCAAACCCTTCAACTTGTGAAAATCCTTGGGCAACCAGTCTAGCTTTGTACTTTTCTAAGGTACCATCAGCCTTGTACTTTACCTTCCAGATCCACTTGGTGCCCATAACCTTCCGCTTTGCTGGTCGATCCACTAGCTCCCAAGTGTCATTCTTCATTATGTTGTCATACTCCGCCTGCATAGCATCCTTCCATGATGGATCTGCAAGTGCTTCTTCTAAGTCAGTTGGCTCCTTTGCTTCTCTCATAATCTCAACCATCAAGGCCATATTGACTATGTGAGCAGAAGCCCTCCTTTGCTCCTCTATTCTCTGAGACCTCCTTGGTCCGTCTGCCTTCTCCTCAATAGATGCAGGCATAGGATTATTGTGGTCATAGAGCTGCTTCACCCAGCGCGGCAATGGCTTTTTCGGTGGGGTGATGTCAGGTTGGTGAACTTTTTCCTCATCATCTGAAGATGATGCTTCCTCCTCCTTAAGGATAGGGATAGCTCGCGGGACAGGTTCATAGTGGACTACTTCTTTGCTTGATGATAAAGTGGAAGAACTTGCCTTCTCCTCCTCCACTATATGCGGCTCCTCCTTGAACACCACATCACAGCTCGCGATGATCTTCTTTGCCTCTTGGTCATATAATTTGTAAGCCTTCTACTCATCACTATAACCCAAGAAGATACATTTTCTGCTTTTTGGTTGTAACTTGTTTCTCTTCTCATCTGGAACATGTGCATAACATTCACATCCAAAAATTCTGAAATGTGAGACAGATGGTTTCTTACCAGTGTAAGCCTCATGAGGTGTTTTTCCCTTGAGAGCCTTTGTATAGCTCCGATTTAGAATGTAGACTGCAGTATTAACAGCTTCAGCCCAAAAATGGTTAGGCAATCCCTTGCCCTTTAGCATGCATCTTGCCATCTCCACAATGGTGCGATTCCTACGTTCCACAACACCGTTCTGCTGAGGTGTGTGAGGCGTCGTCAATTGACGCTTGATCCCTTTGCTCTTGCAAAAGCCTTCAAACTCCTTTGAGTTGAACTCACCACCACCATCTGTTCTAAATTTCTTCACACTTTTCCCTGTTTCATTCTCAACAAGTATTAGCCATTCTTTAAACTTACCAAAAGCTTGAGCCTTATCACGAAGGAAGTACACCCACATCTTCCTACTGTAGTCATCGACAATCAACATAAAATAACAAGATCCCCCCAAGGCCTGTGTAGGCATCTTACCACACAAGTCAGCATGCACCAACTCTAGAGGAGCCTGTGCTCTATTCTTGCTTTCTTGTGGAAATGCCTTTCTTTGTTGCTTGCCCATCATACAAGCTTCACATGGTTCCTTCAATTCAGTTATTGTAGGTAGGTGAGCAACCATACCTTGCTTTTGCATCTCCTTCAATACTGCAAATCCGATGTGTCCAAACCTTTCATGCCAAAGCTTACTTGTGCCCACTCCAGCAGTGGCTGTAAGAGCACTTAGCTCATACAGGTTGTTCCTTCTTTCTCCTTTGCCAACAATTGTGCCAGCACTATCAATAATTTCTGCACCTGTCTTCTTGAACCTCACTTCATGACCAAGATCAGTTATGGCAGCAACTGATAAGAGATTTCTCCTGATTTCAGGAACATACAACACATTTGAAAGATTTTTGACTTCACCATTTGCAGCAACAAAAGAAATAGTACCTGTGCCCGCAGCAGGGCATTTAGCATCATTTCCAACCATCACAGTGATGGATTCTTGTAGAGGCTGCATAGAACTGTATAGACCTTTCTTGTTGGTCATGTGACGGGAGGCCCCACTATCCAACACCCAAGAGTCAGTGGTAGATTCTTCTTGCGCCGAGGAGCACACTTCCTCAATGGTCGCCATGAATAATTCCAACTTTGCTTTAGCCGTATTGGCTGTCTCTTTCCCTTTACTTTTAAGGATACCATTCTTTTCATCTGCCTTCTTGACACGACAATCTGCAATTGCATGTCCTTTCTTCTTACAGTAGAAGCACTCTCCTTGAAACTTCTTCTTGCCGCCCTTCTTCTTTTTGTCACCATCATTTTTGGTGGAGGAAACACCTTTGCCTTTTGCATTGGCAGAGAATGCAGCATCTCCATTGTTGCTTCCTTCTCGGGCTTTCAGCCTCAACTCCTCCTCCATTAATAATGCACAAAACTCCTCAAAAGTCAAAGCTTGAGGTCTCACCTGAGTATTAAGGGCAGTTACTAGTCCATCAAACTTTTGTGGACAAATTCGAAGACACCTCCGAGCTAGCTCTTCGCTAGTCTTTTGTATCCCAGCGCCAGCCATCTGGTCGCGCAGATTCTTAATCCGAGTGATAAATGCTTCAACCGTCTCTCCTTCAGCAAACTTCTCCGTTGCTAGTTGATTCTCCAAGTTTTGAATCCTTGTTTGGTTTCGTGTTTCATACTGACTCCTTAGTACATTCCAAGCCTCTGACGCTTTGGTTGTATGCTAAATCAGAGTCAAAACACTGTCAGAACAGCTTGTAACTAAGGCACACAATGCATCTGCATTCCTTCGTTTCCAAGATCGTAGAAGATCTGCATTCGGAGGAATCATCACACTAGGATTTGATGGGTCGGGGGTAGGCTGTGGTTCTGCGTTAGTCCCCAGCACAGTCTCCAGAAGCTCATAAGAATCAAGGATAGTTGTAATTTTGAACTTCCACAAGGTATAGTTTGTACCATCTAACTTGCCTTCGCTGAAGGTTGGTGGACGAATCCTCAGTGTTTGAATAGCCGGTATAGCAGCACCACCTCCTGCACCGCTTCCTGATGCGCCAGAACTGCTTCCCGGAGTCGACGTCGTTTCTCTTTGCTGTTGAAGCCTTTGCCTCTTGCACGCTCTCCGATCTCTAGAGCCCCCTGGGCTCTGATACCATGTAAAATATTACACGGCGCAGTGAACAGAATCTGAGAAAGAGATAGAGAGTACACAACATATAAGAGGAGAATCAGTAAATTCTTTAACTCCAAACAACTGATACAAAGATGGCTCTGTCCACCCGTGCGCTTCCACTGTGTGAAGCTTAGATGGCGATCTAGACAGAAGATAGGTGAAGAGTTTAAGGCTAGCTGGAACAACAACTCTGACTGGGTGAAAGATGAGTGAGTGATGGCTGCGAAGGGGTTTAGCTTTTATAGCCCGCAAAGGTCGTTAGGTCGGGCCTATTGACTGACCTACCATATGAGCCTCCACTAGTCGGCCAGGGAATATTCCCTTTACCATCGGGCCTCCGTCTAACCCAAAGATTAGACCCACAACAGTCACCTTTTTGCCATTCGGTCACATAGACCTCATCTGATATACAAGTCACGACTCAACACATTTGGCTTCTCCTCATAATGGGGGCCTTACAACTTTGAGCACCATGGATCATTGGTAGCACCTAATGAGGGTGGGGCATTGATCATATCCAACAAGAATGAGCTTCTCATTCACTTTTCAACTTTATATACATGCCGTAATTTCCATGGGCAGTCATCCCCCATTTTTACATGGCCGGCCATTAGCCTAGGCCCCTTTTCTCATTGTCCTTCTATTTTCCTAGCTTCCTTTCCGCCGCCTGTCTACATTTACAAATTGCACGGGTGAGAGCCCGATGCTCTTTTACAGGATTTCAAGGTGCGCCTTTTCATTTTAAAATGCGCCTTTCTCCCCTTTTGCATTTGCCTTGGACTTTTAAGGTCGCCCTTGCGCTTTTAGTCTTCTTTCCTCTTCTTTCTTCAGTCGGGCTACCTTTTTTCCGCCTTTGCCCTGCATCTTTCCCACTTTCCTTTGCTTTCTTTGTGTTGGGGTTAACAGTTATTTATATTGATGATCTTATCATAATAGGTACTCTTGAAAAAAAGATTATTGAAGTGAAGCATTGTCTACACAAGGAGTTTGATAGCAAAGGTCTTGGATTATTAACATATTTTCTAGGCATTGAAGTAATTGATACTCCACATGGAATTTGGTGGAAAGCCAATACTCCTTGGAAATATTGGAGAAATATGGGATGATTGCACATAAGCTAGTTGATACACCATTGGACCAAAATATAAAGCTAGTTGTTGATGATGGATAATATGTTGAGGATATTACCATGTTCAAGAAGATGGTTGATAGCTTGATTTACTTAACCACAATAAGAATGAGGCCATTCAATTGGAGTGATAAGCCCATTTATGCAAAACCCATGTATTCACACTTTATGCAATGAGAAGAGTATTGAGATATCTTAAGAAGACATTTAGTTATGGCTTGTTTTATAAGAAAGGGATCAAGCATATATTATTTGGATACACATGTGCTAACAAGGCATGAAGTCTTATGGATAGAAAATCCACTAGTGGTTATTTTTTTCTCATTTGGTTTGGCCATGGTGAGTTGGAGAAACAAGAAGCAACCTATAGTAGCTTTGTCAAGCATAAAAACGTAGTATAAAGGAATAGAACTGGCAATATATGAGTAGATATGGTTGAGATTACTTCTAAGTGACATGGAGATTAAGATAGATGGTGGCATTACTTGTATTCTGATAGCATTAGTAGCATTATGCTTGCAAAGAACCCTATCTATCATGCAAAAACAAGGCATATTGAAGTGTACTATCATTTCAGAATGTAAGTCATGGATAGAAAAATAGACTTTGTATATGTCAAAACCAATTACCAAGTCATATATATCTTTACCAAAGCATTTGGTAAAGATAAGTTTGGGTACTTTAGAAGTATGCTTGGGATATTATGGTTGCAAACTCATTCTGAGCTTGAGGAAAAGTGTTGAGAAATATAACATAGGTTAAGTCATATCTTATTTGTAGGAATGAAAAAGAGACTATATGTTATGTCAAAAAGTCAAAGTATATATTTAGTTTGGGAGATACTCATTATGTGCATGAAGAATAAATATAAATTAAAATTGATGAATTAAGCCTACATATCTTATGCCATCTCCATTTTGTTGCGCATCAAAATTAATTCCTTTCATGGTCTACAATAAAGTACTACTTTCTCTTGCATACGACCAATTGACAAATCGAATTCTAGAAAAAGTAGAAGCTATCTAGAAATGTTGATGGATGTGTTTCACAACCTTCGATTCTTTTCATATGAGCCTCCTCTTAGAACCACGTAAGGTGTACATAGCTTTGGGATATATAGTTTAAGACTCATGTAGGAACCAATGTTTATAAATTCTACCAAATAAGAGTAATCTACTTTTTCCTTAGGAAATTTTTTTCTAGAAGTAATCCTCTTTGGAAATATTTATTTATAATAATTCTAACATTGGGCTTGGATGAATTTGAAAGTGGGCAACATGATATTAAAAAAACCTTGAAGTTAAGCATAATAATCTTTTCGAATTTAAAGAAATAGTACCAAGTATATAAGAAAGTCAACATAAGAACAAGGGGATATGAAAATACCTTCTACCAAATGTAAAAAAAGATAAATGTCAAATGAATGTTGAAATCAAACATATTAATGTATATAAATCTTACAAAATTTGAGATAATAGTACCAATTGATTTTCATCATTTTCTAGCTTACCATATGTTAATTGATGATTGTGCATCATTGGTATCTTTCAATTCTTTAACATATTGCGACTCTTCTCTTCCAAAATTGGAAATTCCAAGTTGGTCTTGAAGGTCATGGAATTCCTCTTCAGTAATCCCATACTCTTCCTCAGCATTCTTTGCCTTATGCAAAAAAAAGAGAAAGGGCATCCCCTGCTTCAATAAACTTGTCGTCCGTAATTTCAGTGTCAAGTTTAAGTAACTCTTCTTTCGATTCATTTTCGATGTCAACAATGCCATTTCCAGCATCAAAAGCCTCTGCAATGATGGCTAAACAATAATCCTCCCTAAGATTGAAGAGCCTTTGAATGTCTACTAGCAGTATGTATTCTTTGTCCTTGATAGGGAAAGTTGGAAGTGAAGCAACAGTATAAAAAGAAGAGTCAAAAAAAAGATCTGCATTTGCATGGTTTTCTTCAATAATGGTCTCATCTTTGAATTGAGCAACATCTAGTTTGCCAGCAATATTTGCTTCTTACTCAAGGTCCAAACATTCCTCTGCATCCTTGTCATTTGCTACCTCGTCCAAAAGGAAAAAGCTGGAACATTTTGGACCTTCTAATTGTTTCTCATCAAATTTCACAGGATATTTTACAAGAGAAAATGCAATGAATGCAGCTGTTTTGGACATAAGCCTGCATTTCCTAGAATGAGTAGAACAAAACAAATCTGAGGTACAAAACCGGTCAAGAGAATGAGATGTACACTTTCTTGAAAACGAGTACTTCTGTTAAGGTGAGCTCCCAATAGGTATGTGAACATATTCCTTTGCATCCTTTTCAACCACTGGAAATGCAAGACTTTCAAACTCAGCAAACTTCTCCAAGAAAAACTTATTACATGAGTTCAATACATGGTCAATATCCCAGTCAGGGTTGAAAATATCCGTTGCAATTCCATAATAAGATAACTCCATGACATTCTAAAGAAGAAAGTCTAGGAGCCTTTCAGATGGAGAAATATCTGTGATCTGAGACAAACTAGAAACCCTCAATGGTGACTTGCCTTTGATTGGAGACTTCTTAGGCATTACCACACTTGCTGCTGAACAAGGGGAGGCAGCTGTGGGAATTTCAGGGGAGAAGGCAGCACAACCAAAAGCTCTTGTTGACCCTGATGACAATCTGTTTCTTTTTTTAGAAGGGGTTACCTGCTCTTGGGAGCCTACAACATCCTTAGGCTCAGACATGAGTGAAAGTACGATACCACGCGAAAGTGTGCAACCACACTCCACGAGCGATGCCTTCTCGCTTCTTATTTGCTAGTGGATGATACGACACAAATTTGGCAAAGCGACCTCAAGAACAATATCTCCTCGCTTTGTATCAAGGGGTAAACAAAATCGTAGAAATTCACATAAGAAACCCTGAAAGTGGACCTCAACTCTAAACAAGCTTGGAAATTTGTTTATAAAAAAATCATAAAGGTTTGACAACCGTGTTTATATAGAGCGAAAAATATTTGCCACGTGCGATGCCACGTAGACAGCCACGTGGATGGCCCGCACAAAACCTAGCCAATTAAACACTGTCACGTGTCACGGACCTTGCACTTATAAAAGATCGTTGAAGCTTACAAGGCTCACTTTTCAACTCCAAAGCGCGAATACACAGCCACATCAAGATCATCCTCGCCCTATATCGGTCACCACAATTACGGCGTGAGGAGTTGTTTTTTCAACCTGCGCTTAAACATAGTCGCGCCGTATCAGTAATCGCAAATACGGTGCGAGCAGGTGCTTTTTTTAACATGTGCTTCATTGTTTTCGCGCCGTATCGAACACTACAAATCCACGCTTTTTGCTATTTTCCTATCGTATACTTCACCACAAATACGATGCGAGAGGTTACTATTCAAAGCTTCATTTCGATGCATTCGCGTCATATCTATCAAAATTGTGCTTTAGCCTAAGGCAATAAGGCAAATACGAAACGAAGATTATAATTTTTTACCCATGGATTGTCGCCATTACGTCGTATTGGTCATCCGCAAATACGGCATGAGAGGTGGCATTTTAAAACTTTGTTTTGATGCAATCGCGTCGTATCAGTCAAAATTGATTTTGCTCTTTGCAAATACGATGCGAAGATTAGAATTTTTGACCCACGGTTTGTCGCTATCGCATCGTATTAGTCATCTGTAAATACGACGCGAGGAGCTTAACTTCAAACCCGGGCTTTTTCACCTATCGTGCCGTATTTGTTACTTCTCTTTGGGCATTTTTAACTCATAGTTTTTAAATGTTCTAACAAGTCTCATTTTTGTGCAGGTTCATGGCTAGGACAAAGCAGACTGCAAGGAAGGTGTATATAGACAGCAAAGAGAGTGAGGAGGAGACAAGGCTTTCAGCTTCTCAATCTTTCCATCCTGAGATCCCACCTACCCCTGGTTGCCCTCAGATCCCACCTACCCCTGGTTGCCCTCAGTCTCCTGCCATGGAATCTAAACAATCTAGTGCAGAGACAGTGTCTTCTCCTGCCCAGAGTCAGCTTCATCTTGTATAGTCCTAGCCTACAACAACTGCTAAGTTTCCAACCACCCTTGGAGCCCCTATTCAACAAACAGAGCAACCTGGACCCTCCTATCCCCATGGAGAAGAAGAATCTTCCAAGTCGAAGAGAAAGAGAAAGTCTAGATTTTTTTATGTTTAGAAATGTTTTAGTGAGATAAGGAAGGCACAAAGAGCTCCATAGCATGTGATTTCAAAGACAACATTTATTAGGGTTGTCAAAGATATTTCTTTAAGATTATCAAGGGTGTCCACTGAAGTTGGCATGCAAAAAAAATGGCAGCTTTCAGCCATTGTTTGCCTTCAGGAGGCTGCTGAAGACTTTGTTATTGATTTTATGAATGATGCTTACATTGCTGCTGCCCATGCTCATAGAATGACTTTGATGAACAAAGACTTTAGTATGGTTAGTAGAATCAGGTATAGGTTCGACAAGGTATTGAGGCCTTTGCCCACTACTGATAAAAAAGCATTTGAGATCCTTAACGTTCCTCTAAAATTGTCTAGGAGAGTGAAACGGGTAGTGATTGAGGATGTGACACATTTACACCCTACGAAGACCACCTCTGGACAAGTGTCTGCCTATCAAGAACCTAAGGAAGTCGCCCATCAAGAATGACCACAAGAGACTATAGAGTCAGAGGATGAAGTTTGCAAGAGAAAGATCGATGTCCTTAGTCCTATCAATCTCAAGAGAATGGATGAGGTATATGGGCAAATGGTTGTGAATGTCTCTTGCACTTCTTCAAAGAAAACTATCTTAGTATTTCCCTTGAGGACAAAGGAATGTTTGTTAAGAAAGATATTCAGTTGTCAGATTCAGTAGTCTTTTGTTGCATAAGGTAAGGATTTTTGGCTCAAAATTTTTTATTTGAATGATAGTGTTGTTTTGTTCATTGCAATTGACATTCATTTGGTTTTGCTTTTGGTTTTAGGGCGTTGATTTCTTCTCTTAGCCAAGAAATCTCTAAAACTATATTTATCGTTGATCCACTGTTATCACTGGAATTGTTTTCAAAATATCCTTCAAACCTAGAATTATTTTTCAAATCGTTTGATCTAATTACAAACTACCATATTTTTTTTCCTTACGTTGAAAGGTATGCAATTTCGCAAAGGGTTTAATGTATACTTCTTTATAGTATTCATTTCTTACTAACATTTTACTTTGCAGAGGACATTGGAGCTTAATATATATTGATATTTTCACTCGAGAAATTATCATTATGAACTCTCTGAGGGGTATCCACAGTCAAGCAAAAATGTGCGTTGAATACAAATCCTCACTTTTTGGTTTATTGTTTATTTTATTTATTGTACTTTTTTTATAACATGTTTTCATTGACAGTGTTGGGAGGTTGGTGGTAACCTTTTTGGATACTACATATGAGGATATTATTGATCCTAAAAAACCATATAGTTTTCTCTTACAAGAAGTACCCTTACAAAATGATGCGTATTCATGTGGATGGAGAGTATTTTCAAATGTTTGTAGGACAATAGATTCAAAGATTCTCAAGATAAATGGGGTTAATGTAAGTATCTTTCACATTCTGTTTTGAGCAATGTTATTAGATTTTGAGCAACAACATTATTATCAATTTCTTTGTTTTTACTCCCTACAAGTACGAACTATCACTCACCTTACAACTTATTATAATTTTCCTTGCAGTGCAAAGATTACCCTGATTCATACACATGGTGGATAAGAGAGAGATGTATTGAGTTAATTTTGGATAGGGCAATCATGCCAATGGACCCGGGCTCTCCTCCACATAATTCCTTAACTAAGAGTAAGGCAAAAGACAAGTCATTTGAAAAGACAAGGCAAGCTCCACAAAGACAGAAATGCCAACACTTTCTCATCCATCTTCTCATCTACCCCCTCAAGAGAAGAGGGCCCCTGTTCAAGTTAAATTCTTCAACCAACCAAAAAAAAAAGCCACTGCAACAGCAAGATATATCTTTTCAAAAAGTGACGAAGAAGTTACAATGATGAAAGAAGACAAATAGATACAAATGGCAAGATCTTTGTATATCTACACTTCAATTTTGTAACTCTTCATTCAATGAAAAGCTTTTTGTCCAATGTAATGTTTTCAATTTTATGGCTCGAAGCTTACAATTGAAGGAGGCAAGCAACTCATACAAGAGAAAAAGCGTTCAGCTCTTTTCCCTACTACTTTACCATTTACTTTATATTCTGGGGATGCACAGTCTAGCATCGCCAAGGTATCCCTTACATCTTTAAGATTCCAATTGGAAGTGATATTTATTTCCTTTTCTATAACTTGCACCTTAAGATTGAAGGGCATGCAATCTGTATCTGAATCCAAGGGAATCCACATGCCTAGTTTAAGTTTGTATCTCCTATAATCAAAACCCAAAGCAAGAGTTTGTCGTGCTATATTATAACATAGAGACAAGGATTGGGGGCATACAATACACCTCATGGTGTCGCCCTTATGGTCAACATCTCTAGATTTCCAAAGCTTCCCTATAATGTTATCTAGTTCTGCGCTTGCAAAATTTCTACTGAGCCAAGATACTTTTGTTCTATGTAAGTTTGCTATTTTGAAGCAACCCACAAAGATATGTAAGGGGATAAACCATGACAGGCGTATTCTTCTTGAGATCCTTCCAGCTGTCATGGACTTTTGAATATCTTGACATATTTTGAATTTAAAACTATACATGGTTACCTTATTAGGAACCTCCCAAATAAGAGAGGAGAGACTTGGCAATGGCAAATCCTCGATATGTCCATATGTACCCTCTTTAGATGGAACCACATATTGTGCATAATATATAAAAATTCTTCTCTCACTGAAAGAATTGACGGTCTCATCAGCATATATAATGTCCTCAAATGCCTTATGAATCACATTCAAAGTTCCACTCAAACTCTCCACAGGTTGCCATTCAATCCTTGTTGATGGAAATATATCTACAGTGAAGAATTCAAAATTAATACTTGCTTAAAATTTTTTTTAAATCAAATACGTCATCAACTTAAGACTTACAATGTGTTTGCTAGCAAACACATTCATTAGGAGATAAGTGCATATCCCTGGCCATATAAACATGTTGCACTTTAACTAACCACCCTTCATGCGTAATTTTGAAAGCAGTGATATGCCCTTTCCAGTGATGTTTTATATCCTCTCTTTTTCTTCTTTTGACCTTGTGAGAGCCTTTGCAAGAGGCAACATGGTTACCCAATCATTTATGCAAAAGTTTTTGGGCTCCCATTTTCGGTCTACTCCTTGGCCATAGACAGATCATGAGTTTACTAAACGAGACGGGCACCTTTTGGATGCCATACTTAGATTGAAATCACAGAGAAAAGCGCTCACTGAGAAAGGCGAATGAGCAAAGAAACAAGCTCACCGAGAAAGATGAATGAACAAAGAAGAAATAGTGAAAAGACTAATGAAAATATAGTCGGGGCACCAAAAACTCCCGACATTCAAAAAAGTTAGTATTAACTTCACAACATCATTATCATAACCGGTTATGTTAGATTTTATAATTAAATAAGGTTTTCGGGGCCATCAAAACATGTCAGAGTTTGGAGATTTTGGCTAAAAGAGAGAAGAGAACCACGGAGTCCACTCTACTATCTCCAAAAAGGAGGAGACAAGAATACCATGTTCTTGCACACGTGGCAAACTCTCTTTGGCCCTTTCCTTAATCCCGTGATTAACAAAAGTGCATTTTTTGAAGCGTTTTTAGCCCTAATGTGACCTTCAGGTTTTCTTTCTTTGAATTATTCTCCTTCTTTGACACAGATTCATCTTCGTTGGTTTCATTCGTCATCACTAGGTTCCTTCTATAGGAGGCTATTTTTTTATTGCTAAAAGAATTTGAATTCATAGGTATCCCCTTCTCTTGAGGATTCAAAGGAAATGGATTAAACTTCAAAGGAGAAACCTTTGGCATATCTTTCTTTTTGGAGGAAACAAAAGAATTTTCATCAGTGTGGTTGCCTTTGCAATGTCCTTACCACTTGTAGATTTCACCTATCTCTTGCCTTTGCCCTTGGAAGATTTAGGAGGAAGAGGTGAGTCAGGGTCCACCAATGTGATTGCCATATCCAAAATTATCTCAATATACCTCCCCCTTATCCACAATATGTATGACTTAGGATAATCTTTGTACTGAAACAATGCACACAACAACTTAGTTGAGAACACAAGAGAATTTTAACTTAAATGCACAAAATATAAAAGACTTACATTCACCCCATCTATGTTCAATAGTTGTGAATCTATAGCCCTACAAACATTTGAGATAACTCTCCATCCACAACTATGTACATCACTTTGTAGTGGGACCTCTTAAATGAGAAACTTAAAAGGTCTCTTAGACTCAACAATATCTTCAAAATTGGCATCCAAGTAGGTAATAACAAGTCTAACAGCATTGGAAATGAAAACTTGTTAGGAAACAGTAAAGACTACATGTAACAAATCTAAAAAATAAGAAAAGACTATTGAGGATACATTTTGGCCATGCCATGAATTTTCGAAAGAGAACTCATAAGGATGACCTCTCGAGCAAGCATATCAAAGTAGATTAGAATCCAATGATCAATATAAAGAAAACATAAGTTAGCAATAAATATGAAAAAGTCCACCAAAAGTAACTATATATAATGGATTTTTCTTTCAACATATAGAAAAAGATATGTGTGTGTATGACACTATCAATTTTTTTAAAAAATCATGCAATATTTGAACTAGAATTTGAAAAAAAAATCCATAGGGAGAAGTAGATCAACAATAGAATTTGATAACTAAATATATTTCTTCTCTAATATACTCTTGTCTTTTGGAGATATACTAAGGCAATCCTCTTTATCTGCATCTCAAGAAATATTGCAACCCCAAGAGCAACACTAAGAAAAACAAGAAAACTACTACAAGAAAATCTATCTTGTCACATCAACAAGCACGTTCTTCATATTTTAATTAACCACAATAAGAAAAATAATACCAAACTTCACAAATCTTTACATAGCATCACATAACAATTCTTCTACAAATTTATCACAACCAAACTTCAATATATTCTTCATAGAAAGCATCAAAGAACCAAAATGACATAAAATAATGATTAACTTTGAATGGAATTCATCACATAGTATTCATCTTCCATCATCTTCATAGTCTTCATAGTCTTTCTCTCATGTAGATATAATGTTGCTCATAGAAAATTGACTCTCATACTCTATCTCTCTCACATATGCTCTATCTTTATAGTCTTTCTCTCACGTAGATATAATGTTTCTCATAGAAAATTGACTATCTCTCATACTCTATCACTCTCACAAATGCTCTCTCTCAATAATATATTGGAATGACCAAGAGTTACTCTCAATAATCCTCTCTTGGTCATGGATACCCCTCCCAAGAGATATGTCTGATATGAAGAGTCACCAAAGCCACTACAGTGTCCCTTGGAAGCTCACTAATGTCTATCACTTCAATCTTCAGTTCAAGTCTTTTTCAGCTACTTATTCAAGCTATTTCGAGGTTGTATTCTTCCTCTTCTTGCAAGATTGCAAAATATTCCCCAAGCTAAACATCCATCGATCAGAACACATATAGAAGCAAACAAAGGTTTACAGAACAAATATAGAAGCTCTACATAACACTACAAAAGGTTTATAGAAGACATAAAAATCATATAGCCCAAATCAAATCCACTTCAAGCTATCAAAATCCTTCTAACACATTCTTAATCATTCCTCAAAAGACTCATTCACAATCCCAACCTCACAAATAGAAAGAAGACAGAGGCAAAACACATCTAATTAGAACCAAACAAACACATTACAAAACCTATTAGAACATTAGATCTCAACCAAAAACTATCAAACCTACTCAACCCATTCCAACACATTCCAAAAACTTTCAACACATCCAAAAATCAATTAATCCATTATAAAATCAACCATTCAACTCACAAAAACAACAAAAACTAGTCCAAAAAAAAGAGTCAATTCAGCCCTCAACATATCCCCACACTTAATCAAGCAATGTTCTTGTGTGACCTTAAAATAAGGAAGAATATGAAACCCCAAAACTAACTCAACACTTCTTTCTAGAACTCTGATCAATTAGCATCCATAAAACAACCTCAATCTCATCAATCTCCAAAATAACCCAAATCTATAAAAAAGATTGACCAAAGGAAAACACCTTAAAGCATAACCAATTCTTGGTTTTCAAACTATAACCAAAAAATTTAATAAAAGATATAATAGGTTCTTCTATTCCTTTGGAAGTCTTTAAAACTTTAGCCAAATCCATAAATTAGTATCTTCAAATATTTTCCACTTTCTCGAACCATATCTTTAGATAAACACAAATCAAACACACCCACACACTAACACATAACATAGAAAAAATTGAATGACATCCCAATAATGGAGAATGAAAAATAGATTCCATTAAAGCTTACTTCACAAATTACATCCATAAAGAAATCATCAATAAAAATGTTCTCTTTTAAAGGCCTAATGATTTTGAAATCTATCCATAGAAAGGCATTCATCCACAAATACCTTGGGAGGATTTTGAAATAATTGCAAATAACACATCCTCTCCACAAGGACAATATATCTGTTTGAAAGACAAAGAGCATGGAAATTCAAGATATCTAATCGATGGGGATCCACTTTATCATTCCTGCACAACTTTGGTACTTGCTTCTTATCATTATGAGAATGTCAATGCATGTACACTAGGTACCAAGAAAAATGAGTAATTAATCTAACTGAAGGATCAGTAGATTGATGATAGATCTTAGGAAACTACAAATAATTCTTACAAGATTGGATAGGACTTTGCAACTCCCCTAGAATTATAGGCCAATTAACCTAAGGGCCTATCAATTAGTTTGACTCCATCCTCTTTGTCTTTGTATATGCAAATTGAACCCAAAGTGGCTACTAACCAACTGAGGGGTGGATAAGAAAATTCATTAAAAAAGAAAGGGTTAAAGATGGAGATTCAGGTGATTTAACTGAATTGGATAAGAAAAGGGTTAGAAAATAGACAGTCTAAGACAAGGAGGAGTGGAAGAGAAAATACGATTCCACAATAAATGGGCAATGAGTAAAGATAGGAATTTGAGGAGCACCTTGCAGTTGAAAAAGAATAGGAGAAATAACATGGGGAGCCGTTTGAAGTATGGATAGACAAGAATCCAATCTATGGGCCATCAGTTGATAACAAGTAAGGGAAGGCATTGATGGACCTAGAATAGGAAGGCAGCAATTATAAGCTTCAAAGACAAAAGGGAATTGATTAGAAATATGGGCTAAAAGATCCTCCCTCAAGTTGGTTAGCAGTTTGCAATTATGTTGAAGCTTTCAACTGTCTCGGATTCAATGCCAAAAACTCTATTATAAAATGCCAAGAAACCTCAAGAGGCTTGAAAAATTGCATCCATTTGCAACTCCAAGTATCTAACATAAAGAATAGCTTGCAAGATAATATTCCCAACATATCAACTCATATCCTTATCATCAAAAATCATAAGATCACCTCTAAGATGCATGTAAGACATCAGTATAGTGTCTGGTGTAACCAAATCTACAAAAATTATTCAGAAAACTTCTACTAGGAGATTTGAGGACCAAGCACCATTCCATCCATCCTTTGGAGGATGCAAATCCATATTGAATAGCTTCATGTAAAAGGCCAATTTTTGTTGTTGATAATGTACAAAGAAGAAATGATCTAGTGGAATATATTCCAAAATGTAGAGGAGCTCACGCTCAACTGCCAAGACCCACGGACCGCTTATTGTTTCAAGTGTTTCAAGTGATCTCTAATGGCTATCTCTCACCTAGCCAACACTCCGTTGATCCTACGAGTGTAGTGAGCTTATCTTGATGCGGATATGAGTTGCCTCCTCTCTCACACACATCGGTAGCTCCACGATCCTAGATGCTAGCTCAAGCATCCTCAAGCCTCCTCCATCTCCAAGCTCCATCCACCATAGTCGTAAGCGCGAGAAAAGAGAAGAGAAGAAGAGAAGAGGAGATGGTGGAGAGCTTCACCCTCTTGATCCCTCACTCATACACACTCATTCTCTCACACTCTCACACTCCCTCTCTCAAGAGCACACACAAGCAAGGAGAAGAGAAGAAGAGAAGAAGAAGAGAATTCTTGTTAGCCACACACCAAAGAATGAGCTTCCATTCACTTTTTGAACTTTATATACAAGCCTTAAAATCCCATGGGCACCCATCCCTTTTTTACATGACCGGCCATTGTGGCAAGGTCCTTTCTCTATTTCCTCTTCTAGCCTTATGCCTCTAGTCTACGCCCGTCTAATATTTTACAATTGGCATAGGAGGGAGCCTGGCTCTCTTTTACACGAGTTTTTGGAGTTTTTTGAGGTGCCTTTCATTTAAAATTATGCTTTTGGCCCCAGCTTAGCTTTAGAGACCGCCTGCATGCCTTTGCTCTTTTTCCATCATTTTTCCACTTTTTCATTCATTTTTCCACCTTCTTGACTTGGGGTTAACATTACCCCCCTCCAAGACGGGTGCCAGTCCCCATGGCACTTTTGGCTGCTGTTGGGGTTTAATAGGCACTTGGCAAAGTAGTCGTGTGAGGGTAGGGCCACATGTAAACTTGGGTGCTTGTGAAAGCTTGGTAATGATGTTTGTTGGAGAAGCCAAATGGATAGCAAGTGGATGATGGGGGCCTTCGAAGTCGGTGGGCTGTCGCCTTTGTGATGCCTGAAAGGAAAAGGTGCAGTGCTCTACCTAAGGGGGGTGTCTACCTTATTGTGTAGTGCATTGTGCTAGTGTTGGTGGAATGGGGAGTTGGGTCTAACCATAGGCTAGCCTGGGTGATGTCCCACACTTGAGGATCCCATTCGTGCAAAGGGAGGTGTGGTGCAAGTATCTTAGGGTGACAGGTCTAACCATAGGCGAGTGTTACCTCCCTAGGTATGTCCTGCCCTTGATGGGCCCTAAGCGTGAAGTGGGGGAGCAAAAAGGGCTAGGGGGTTAGGAGCGGAGCCAGCCAACCGAAGCCACCGAGCATGCCTAGCTTGAGGACCCCTAGGTGTAGTGATCATGCTTTATGTGGTACTAAGTGCTTTTGCAAGTGAGTTGTTTTGTCCATTCCGTGTATAATGTTCTTCTTGCTTTTCCTTTCATGCTTTTCTTTTTCTTTCTTTCTTTCTTTTTTGTTTTAAAAAATAATTAGTATTACACTAGTAGAATGACAGCCAGTGCCTAATTCTCATCGTCTGAATTAGGCGGAGAAGGGGGTCGGATGGATTTGCTAAAAAATTGATAGCTTTACATGTATCCTTTCAGATTCGTGCGGACATGGAGGGAGGTGGTGGAGAGAAAAGGATGATTGCATCTAGTGAACTGGCTATTGTTCATGTCTTCCAGGAGAGCTAGACAAAAAGAGGGGAGGAGGCTAGCCCTCATCATCAGACGCACCATGGCACATCTGTCGATGGCGTTAGGGTCAAAGAAGAGGGGAGGCAGGCCACGTTCTTATGGAGTCGGGTCCTGCTTAAGTAATAATTTAATTAACCTAAGATAATTACATGTAGTTACGAAAGCTGGATCGGGGCATGAAGAGAAATCCGCGAGGAAACGCATCATGGAGTCATCCAAGCTTTCCAAGTTGAAGAGGAGGGCATGTTCGAAGGAGACAATCATAGAGCTATAGATGATAGGAAAATCATAACGCCCATGGAGGGTGGCATCAAAATCCACACCTACCCTATGAGGGTACGCCATGAGAACGTGGGGTTGTTTCTCTCGTAGGGCAGGGTGTTGCAAAAAGCCATCCAGGTGAGCATGCTGATGTTGCACACCCGCCTCCTCCATAAGGATTGGCAGTTATATCCCTGTACGATATGTGGTACTTCAAACACTTTGTTTTGCCAAAACTCAGCTTCTTCATTTTCCCAAAGAGTGGGGGTCTTCTCCCTTTCCTCCAGCCACTTCTGTCCTAGTCCGCTACTAATCACGATCACCTCCTCCATCACCTTGAGCAGTAAGACCCTCCGCAGGCTGTTCGGCATGAGGAAGCTGAAGGTGAATGGGTCTTTTTCTCTTTCCTGCTGCTCCCAAACTACCAACTCTGTGTGGAATCCAGCGGGAATGTCATCAAGGCATGGTGGGAGGGGTGCGGACGACTGCACGACTGGCTTGGCCCTTAGTTGCTTCCTAGTTTCTTCGACTAACTTTCTCCATCTTTCCCTGAGCGCGGCTTGTCTCTCCGCAGATGGATCAACTTGTTGTTGCTCTTGGGAATGCGGCAAGGGGGGTTGTGGGATCACCTCTTCTCTAAATCTCCCCATATCGAATTCAAGCTCAGCCTCCTCCCCATGTCGGTCTCCTTGTTGTGCTCCTTCTTCAAAGCCCATTGCGTCAATTTCCTGGGGGGTTAGGCTAGCTAGTAGCATGTACTTTTGTTGCTCTTCTAGACTCAGCCTAACCTCCGTAGGTTGGGGTGGCATCTGCAGCCCCGCATGCAAAGCTTTGCATGCGATACTGAGTTTTTTCTGTACCACCTCCAATGACTCTCCTTCTTCTAGGTGGGTGGTGTCCATTAGTGTGTTAATGAAGGCCTTTTGTTGGGAATTGAAGGTTGTTTTTCTTTCTCTACCTGAGCGAGGCACCGTGCCAATGTCTTTACCCTTTTTCATTCTATACTACCCATTCCTCTGCTCTTGTTCATCTCTTCCATGCTCTCCCCTGCTTCTATACTAGGGTTACGAGCTTCTGCTCTTGGTCTTTCAGTTCCCTACTCATGTTCTCTTGCTCTTTCTTTCCCAAGTGTAGCTAATTGATCATAGACTCAATCTCCTTTTGCTGCTGCTCCATATCATGCTTTCTCTCTTCTTCTTTGGCATTCAATTCCTCCATCATTTGCTCGATGTTGACAGTTTTTTCCTCCAATTCCCCATGTTGCATCAGGAGGAGCTTATACTCTCTCTGCATCTACACCAATTCATGATTTTCATCCTCCAGCTACTGCTTATAACTCTCCTCCATGTCCTCCTTGGCCTTCAATCCGTGTTTGAGATCAGAGATCTCTCTTTGCTGCATGGCTATTATGCGGGTCTTTTCGAGTTGGAATGCAGCTACCGACTCCTTTTCCGCCACCAACTCAGCCACAGCTATCTTCTTTTCCTCCTTAGCCTTCTCTAGTTGGGAGAGCAGCTCGACGACGTTCTCGTTGTAATTGGCTGGTGGCGTCACTGTTGTGTGGATTGGAGTGGTCGAGGTCTCCACTTTTTGATGTTTCTGGTCATGTCTCAACTCAGGATCTGTGGCTGGTATCTTTTGCCCCGTGGCCGTGGTCTCCGTGCTCTTTCCCTGGGCCATTTCTTTATTAATAAAATAATGCATCCATGCCATGAAGTTGGAGACATCTGCGCTGGTGGGGATGCTAGGGGTGAGGGTGGTTGGTTCAGTGTGAGGCACCATGAGGGTAGGACTAGGGTGGATAAGGGCCTTGCCTTTGCCTTCAAGGACAGCGGGCGGTGTGATTTCTGGTACCTGCGTGCTGGAACCAAGCCCTTCTTTTCTCAGTGGTCTCAAGGCTCCCAGATCATTGGCCCTGATGTACTGCTTGATTGACCAGTGTGTAGCTTCGGCCAAGTCCTCCTCCTCCTTCCTTCTCAGTTTCTCTTCTTCCTTAGCAGCTCTTCTTTGCCTTTCTTCTTCAGTTTTCCTACACTCTTCCTCCAATTTCTCTTTTTCTTCCTTTTCTTTCCTTTTTCTCTCCTCGGCCTCTTGTTTTGACACCTTTTTAGCCTTGTTGACTTCTTCCTTTGCCTTTTCTTCTTCCTATTTCTTCTTCTTCTCCCTCTCCTCGGCCTCCTTGAGGGATTCTCTTTTTGCCCTCTCCAAATCCTCTTTCTCCTTCTTGCGGCCTTCATCCTACTTCTTTTGCTTTTGTGCCGTCTTCTTCTTGGGTTCCTTGGCCTGCTTTTTGCCTGATTGTTCTTCTTGTTCCTGCCCTTCCTCATCACTCTCGATCCAGTCTCACTGGACCTCTCTTGGTCCTGGTGAGGGGGTGACCTGTCAAGTGTTTCTCCTTCTCCTTCTTATGCACCTTGTTTCTTCTTCATTGCCTCTTGGATGAGCGCAATCAAAATGCTTTCATAGCCAATGAATGAGGCCTTGGACGAGGCCCTCTTTCTTTCTGTGGCCTTGGAAGCTAGGGACTCCCCACCTGCTGGTTTACTTCCTAAAGCTAGTGCTTTAGCCGCCTGATCAATGGTTCTGCATACATATCCGTTATAGTCGACTTCATCCAAGGTGCGAGCTACTATATTCTCCAGCACAGACATGCTGATTCGATGCATTAAAGAGTTGTCGAGTTGGCTAGAGAAGAGCGCATGCACTAGCTTTGCTTGTAGTCTGGCTTCCGCATCAGGAATGTCCTGAATGTTGATGACGTTAGCACATCCTTCCTTTTCATTTTCAGCATGTCATAAACATCCCTCATGCTTTTTCTCTATCTTCGGCTCCAATCCCAACGCCTTCTCCACCAAGGCTAGGTTTAAGTGAATCTGCAACTGTATAGCATTTTCTCCCCTTCCCACCGTCATGGTTGTAATATTTCCACACAAAATATTAGTGATTTTATATCCCTTACCCTGCGCAAAAAATGCAACCCAAATTAATCTCCCACATGTAAAATGATGGCGGTTAAGTGCTTACCCTGCGCATGCATCAATAAACTCTAGCCGCATGGAGCACAAGAGCTGAGGCTTGAAACCCATAGTTCCACGTGGGAACACCCTTCTCGGGAAAAGGCAAAGGGATAAGGGTTAAATTTTGTGCAAATTTTTTTATTATTAACCCCCTCCCCTCAACCGATGCATGGCAGGGAGAGGGAGTGTGAGAAGACCTTGAGATATGTGTAGGAGAGCATGGGGGGGAGGAGGCATGCTACTGACCACGTGTGTGGCCATTCCCTCCCCCCTCTTTCTATATGAACCTCCCCCTTAATCTTGAGGGGGGAGAAGAGAGGAAGGAATTGATGACTATTGTTGCTGCCAAGAATGTTGTGCTGCCGCGCCAACCACAAACACCGACGCCCTGCTGCGCCACGCTGCCACCTCTGCCCCTACCACCATCATCATAATCATCATTATCATATTCATCTCCCTCATCGATACCTTCACCCTCCCAATGATCCTCTTCTTCTCTCTCCACGTCATCTCTGGTGTTCAGAGGCTTGGAAGCTTCCATAAAAGTTTCCTATAGCCCATATTCACTAGTGCCTTCCTGCGTGCTTTAAAAACTGCGATTGGAAGGCCGTGTCCTGCGCGAAGGAAAAGATATCAGGCAGAAAGGGATTTGTAACGCGTAAAGAATCCAAGAGGAAGTTGTTGAACCAGGATTTGATTCGAGATTTGATTCATCAATGGCTCTGACTGGCCAATGACCAACGACCAAGCCACTTTTAACCAGGTCGGCAAGCCAACTCCTAAAAGTTGTTGCACTAAATAGGTGATTTTGGCTACTAATTATACTAATTCAGTTTAGCCTTCCATAATATTTATGATGTTTGTTTGTAGTAGTCCAACTCTAGATATCTAAACTCCAGTAAACATACTTAATCTCACACTTCGTTGCTTTTAAACTTTTAAAGTTAGGTCTTTATATTGGGCACTAAAATGCTAAACCTAGGATAACTACAGTTTCCCTCCATCTTTCAAGAGTGGCTCCTCATAAATTTCTCATGCCATACTAGTGGCGGTTTATCCAAGAAGTTTTGATGTTTAACTTTAAGAAATTTGTTTCAAGGTATAGATCCCTTGGATCTATTTGAATATCCCCATTTAAATTCCTTTTTATATTTCTCTTCTCCAACTGATTAAAATTAATTCTTTTTATTTATTTAAGTGATAGCAAACATTCAAAACAAATTTTCTAACGTACCATAAACCCATAATTTTAATTCCTTATAACGTTTCCCTTCTCCATATTGCAATTTGTCGTTGCTTTTAATGTTTAGATAATTAATTCGTTTTGCGAGAATAACGTCCTTTCTTTATTTTTCTTTACTAAATACCAATCAGGATAAAAACAGGTACTCTCTACACTCTAATGTAAACACATACATAATTTATTTTAAATCCCCATATTTTCCTTTAATTTATCAGTTAGTCCTAGTGGCCTTCCACTTTTAACTCTTTTGATTGCTCAAATAATATTTATAGAGCAATAAAATATAGAATTTCAACTTAGATATTGAAGCTTCCCCTCATACCATCAAATAATAGAAAATCCATTTTTGTATAAAAACGGTTACTTTTCTCTTAAAAATAACTATTTTTGAATTTTTACATATATTGAATAGTCTTTAAACATTATGAAAAAAATTCAGTAAATTTCCAAAATTACTGTATTTATGGGAAAAATATCATAAATTATAATTTTTCAATCAGCAATTCTATAAAAATTCATTTGTAACCTTTCTAAATCTTTTTCAAGCATTTTTCAACTATTTTCTATTTTTAGAAAATAGAAACAGGTCCACATAAATACAAATAACCATTCAGCATAGGAAAACACATTTCAAAGCATTTTCTAAAAATAATAAACTGAAGATTTACTCATGCTATAACTTCTATTTTTGTTAAACGGTTTAAGCGCATACTTGTAAAATCCACGGGTTGTCGTCCCGTCTTTGGAAGCAGTGTCCTCTTTCCGTCTAGCCACTATCCAGTCATTGTGCATCACAAGCTCATCATTTCTAGTCTCCATGCAACATTGTTGTTGGAATGAACACCATCTCCATGAAGAAGGAACACATAAATTCCACCACTTCTATTACCAAGAAGGTGAAAACCCACAAAGAATCATTCTTTAAGTGCTCCCGCTCATTAGATCTGACTTTAAAGTTCTCCCACTTGTAGGATTCTCAATGCTTTGCTTATTCGGAGAAAAGACGGAAATAAAACATTGGATGCTTGATTTTCTTTGATGTGTTGCATATGAACTAGCTTTTTGGAAATGAAACTGAACCTTAGGATTTTAAGATTTTCATAAAGCTAAAGCATTATCTGATCTTTTTGGTTTCCACTTCATGCAGTTGCTGAGTGGATGAGAGCATGATGATGTAGGATTGCCAACATAGTTGGAGGCATGGGCGGCAACGGCCATCTCCACCACCCCTATCCTTACGATTACAAGCATTGACCCAAAATTTTGTATTCTCATCACAAGTGGCAAACATTTGCAAGAACCAATCTTTTCCTTCCTTCTGCTTGGAAATGACCTCAAAATGGCGCCAACCAAAGGTCCTCTCCATTGCAATCCATTTTGACCCAATTATGCGAGGAAGATCGACTCGATTGTTGGTATAGTAACCTCCTTTGCCCAGGACGCCCTTCCCGCCACAGCTCCCACAAGCGATGCTACCTTCCCCTCTGCAGACACGACATGGCACGGAGGATAAATCCACTTGAGAGGCTTCACAAACGTTTCGCTCCTACCGATGCTGCTCTTGCAAGCCTTGATTAACTTTCCGCATCACCATCATCATCTCTGCTTGAACAGCTTGCAGAACTATACTATTAGTGTACGTGTTAATGTTGTCCTCTTCATTACTGTTTGTACTTCTTTGCTCAAGGAACTAAAGCTGGAAAAATAATTAATGCTTCAGGTTGAAGGCCTAGAGGGAGAGGCAAAATCAGTTACCCGCGACTGTCTCCCTGACCCTATCCAAGGGGGTTGTTAGCCGCGTCGAGTACGTGGACCGAACCGTTGCGAGAGGTCTCTCCGTGGGTGCTACTTGGATCAGGAGGACGGTTGGGTGCGAGGGGGGTTCTGGCCATAAATCCCTTGCCTCCGGGTCCTACACAAGAGGCCGACGTGACTCGGGATTGGATCTCGAGGCCCGCATACTAGTCTACGGGTGGAAAACTTGGAATAGCGATCCCTGAGGATTGTTGGAATTGCCTTCGGGCAGATTATGGATTAGCCTTCGGGCGGATTATGGAATAGCCTTCGGGCTGGATTATATGATGTATTCCAAAGACTGATAAATAAGATCAATTGTTGAAAAGAAACTTGTTTGACATTGTTTTTCTTTGTTAGTGCTTAAGTTACGTGAAGGAATTGGTGATTAATTGGGTAATTAAGGAAGCTATTTTTGTTTGTCAAACTAAATGTGGTAGGTATTTAGACAACTAAAGCAACCCTGAGGAAAGTGTGGTGGATGTGACCATGATTCTGTCCTACGGAAGGGTGGTCCTGGTTGGCCGGGAACTTTTCTCAAAGGAATTTGACAGCAAGGAACGATGACCTAGAATCTAGAGTACTAGAGTCCCGATTTATGCTGTTTTAGGGAAACGGAATGGGACTATGCCTTACAGGAGAGAGGTTGAGCTTTGCATCCCTCTTGTTTCCCATTCTCCTTGAACCAAGTGTAGCATGAATCCGCTTCGACCCTAACGTTTCTACGTAAAGTAGTTCTCCTGGGGTTCGCGCTAGCTACTGTTCTAGGAATTTGACCACTAGGAAAGCCTTGATTCAGGTCGGTCCTAAGTGGGAACGGTCGGAATGCTTCCGCTTTGTGGCAGACTCGGGAAGACCTAGATTGCAAACCCCGTGACATTCCGTGGGAGTGCTGGGCGGCGCTTTCTGGACTTTCTTCCTGATGGACTGCTAAGACATGTCCTACAAGTGAACAGGTGGACACGTTACAACGATGTTGCACTCCTGGTCAGGGTCGTATGTCCTAACAAACTCCACACACTTCGTGTGGTCAGGCTCTTGCACAAATTTCTCAAGATACTTGGTGAGGTTGCACTGCTTGATGACTCTCTTGGACACTTCCTCCCTGGTCACTACACCCTCTATGTTATGAATGGTTTGAAACTTGAGTTGGTGTTGTAGGCGCAATTTTCAAGGATGATGCGGTATTTCATTCTTTCCTCCTCCGTGAACTGTGAACGGAAGTCGATGGGCGCGGTCTTGTTGCGACATCTTTTGCTCCTATCATGATCCCAAGTTTCCATTAGTGCTTTCAAAATAATAATTTGCTGGAAAAGAAAGACTCTATATGTTTATTGAATGAAAGCATTAAAATCCAATCCAATGTAGAATCTTTCCTTCAAACTTTAACTTTTTGCCCTTTATTTCAAAGTTCTCATGCCATTTTTCCTACCTCTCTTGTTGTTTACATGTTTATGCGTTTTGCTTGATTTTCCTTGGTTTTAATTTGATTCACCTCACCCCCCCTCGCCTTCCAACTCTCAAGAAGAATCCTTCCTAGGATTGAAGGTTAGGAGGTCAAGGGCATTCTGCAATGGGTCTAGGAGTTACCGGCATAGGAAGAAAGTGTAGAAATCGGGGTTGTACTCTAATTGAGCTTCGTAGTCTAGATCAAATGTTTGAATGCCCATGTGTGTGATGTAAGTGAGAACATCTGTTAGAAAGTCACCGAAGCAACGCAGCTAGCAATATGTAACTCTTCCTCAACCAATAGGTGATCGAGGTAAGGGTAACCTTTGATGTGCTCTTCCATGGGTCGACCACAAAGAGTGGTTAACACTCTATATGAGGTGTAAGTGGGGTCGTACTCCGCTGTTTTGATTGCGCGGCATTGCTTAGTGTTTGTCATGACTTGGCACCCTTCAACTTCCCATTGCAACCTAAGAGTGTACCAGTGTCTCAAGAACGGGGATTCAGTATCAGCAAGTTTTGATAATTCTGCAATTCCTTGGTCAGTGATGGCAGAAGCGGTTCGCTGATCATATGACGTGATTGGGTGTTGTTTGAGGGCTTGCTCTTTGGAGATCTCACTGTTGAGCAATTCAGAGCAGAGTTAGCTGCTTTTGCGAAGGCAAGTTCAAATGTCTCCCAAGAACAAGGCATTGCATGAACTTCGATTGCAAAGGGTTCGGGAAACAGGCCTAAGTCCAAGCGGTCGTAGCTCAGAGCTAGCTCTCTGAAAGTGGCATCTAGTCATCTAATGCAATCAACCACATCATCCCCTGTATCTTCGGCTAGATATGAGGCCAGTGTCAAAAATGATTTTCGCTCATAGGATGGTTTAAGACATGATGGTGGTTGGGGTTTGATAGTACTAGAGCCTTTGACAATGAATAGTTGCAGTTGCGGGTGTTCTTGAGATTGTGGTTGGACCTCTTGGATTAGGGCTGGGGAAGTAGCAGTGACGTCCGATAGACTACTGCCTTTAGAATGGATCAGGGTAGTCGGATTGGCTCTAGTAGGTGATGACCCATGTGACGATGTCTGTCGTTTGGGCCGACAAGCTTGTTCGACTCTCTTGGGCATGTGCGTGGATGAGCTTGATGGATGTGGGTCTGGAAAGCACTGCGGCTTATGGTTTTGAGGTTCTATGGGACTTGGGGTGATCAAGCTTGAGGGTAGCATACGAGTGGTGCCTTTGGCCATGTGGGCTTTAGGGATCCATATCCAGGCATTTTCCTCATAGTATCCTTGCGCGTGCAAGAGGGCTTTAGGGACCCATCTTTGCTTGGTCATGCATCGATTTCTGTAACTGTGCCTTGGTTTCATAGGTTTAGAGTTTTGGGTCTTATGAGGATGTGTGCATCGACTCCTAGGCAGCGATTGCGACTGTTTAGGCCTCCATTGAAACCTAGGCTGTTGGGCCTTAGCTTTTGCTGCTATGAGCAGTGGTTCTTGAGAATTGGTGGGTGGTGGCCGAGCACTACCCCCCTCCTTTGATTTGGATGCTAATACTTCTACTGGTGGCCTTGCAAACTGTGATGAGGTCGCGTAGCCCTTGCTGAAAGCTGTAACAATGTGAACATTGCCTATGGCGAGGTGGATGCACTGCAACTCATAATCAACGTTGCAATGAGTTTGCTTTTTGAAGGTTTTCCCTAGCAGTGACTCCGTGCCTGCGTCTTTGGCGTTTGGCAACACGTAGAAGATCATTGGTACAGTCTCAGACTCGATAGAAACAGCGGTCGAGAAGTGCGTATGAGCGGCTCCCATATAGGCTTAATTTGGCATTAGTGGGCTGTAATGGTGGTTTGCCAAGTTGGGTCCAATGATCATGAGTCAAGACATTGAAGTCTTCTCCCTCGTCGATCAAGGAATTGAAGGCGCATGTTTGCTTGGCAACTAACCGTGATGTGCAGGTATGCGGGCTCTACGGCTTCCTCATCCTCATCATCAATTTCAGTGATTGTGGCTACTTGTACTTTGACATGCAGTTCCAAAATTGGTGGCTCATGCAAAGGATGCGTGGGAGGGTAGTACTTCTTGACATGACTGCCATTAAAGAATCCTATTTCCTCGCCATCTAGAGTCTTGAGCTCAACATTGCCTGTTCGGCTAATTGCACGAACTTTGAAAGGTCCAAGACCTCTAAACTTTATTTTTTGCTTATGTCCCTTAACTGAGTATAGGAGCACTAATTCGCCTTGTTCGAAGTCATGTAGCTTGATTTGCTTGTCAAACCAGCTCTTGCGTCGTGCCTTCTCACATATGAGCGCATGAATGGCTAGAAGGCAAGTCTCTGAGAGGCGTTCGAGTTTAAATAGGCGTTACATCCATGCCTCCTTTCCTTCCCATCGTTCTTGAAGTGCTATTCTCAAGCTAGGCACGAAGAATTCTACACGGAGAATTGCATCGATTCCGTAGGTCAACCTAAAGGGGGTCTGGCCGATAGCTGTTTTATAAGCTGTGCGGTAAGCCCACAAGGCTACCATTAGCTTGTTATCCCAATCACTGCATGAGGTAGAGACTACCTTGGTCAAGACATTAACAAGAATCTTATTCGTGGATTTGACCTGGCCATTTGCTTTAGGGTAGTATGGAGAGGAATTCCGATGGATAATTAGGAAGGTGGATAGGAGATGTGCTATGACTTCATTGATAAAGTGTGTGCCCTGGTCACACTGACTAGTTTGATGGGGCAGCCAAATCGTGAGATTACCTGCTCCCACAAGAACTTGGCAGTTGTTCGAGCATCGTTCTTTCGTGTTGCTCTCGCTTCTGCCCATTTTGTTAGGTAGTCTGTGGCCACAATGATGTATTTGGCCTACGAATACTGTGCAGCGGGGCTAATGGGTCCTATGAAGTCGATTCCCCATTTTTTGAAGGGTTGTCGTGCAATGATTGGGGTCAACTCCATTTGATCCTTGCGAATCGAGACGTTTGTCCGCTGACACTTGTCACAATGCTTAAGAAATTATGATGCATAACGAAACAATGTCGGCCACCATAGTTGAGATTGTAGCACCTTGCGGGCCATCGTGTCTTCGCTAAAGTGTCCACCAGCAATTCCGATGTGTGCCTCTGAGAGCACGTCATGCATCTCATGCTTGCACATGCATTTGCACAACAATCCATCTTGCCCTAGGCAATAGAGCTGGCCTGCTATCAACTGGTAGGGTTTGATCTTGAGAATGAGTTACCTAAGTCTTGCCTTCTCTATCGGTCGCTCAAGTAGTCCGTGCTCAAGCACTTGGACTATGTCATCTGCCCAATATGACGTTAGATTAGCCTTGAATAAATCTCTCTCACCCGCTGCAAAGATTAAAGAGATGGGCGTCTGGCAATTCATCGGCAATGCCTTCTCCAGCGGCTTCTCTTGTGGGGATGCATGACATATAGTCAGCCATGTAGTGTTGTTTTCCCTTCCATACAACCATGAAGAAGTCAAACTCCAAAAAATAGAAGGAGCCACCAAGCTATGCATCCTATAGTGCAAGGTTTATTCACTAGATATAGCAAGGCTTGATGGTCCACAAAAAAGGTAAAGGGTGTAGCCAATAGATAATTCCGGAACTTCTTCACAGCAAACACCATGGCCAAGCCCTCTCTTTCTGTCATCGAGTAGTTCATTTCTGTCTTAGTGAGTTGTCTGCTAGCAAAGCTCACTGGATAGTCTAGGTTGTGTTCGCCAGGTTGGCACAACACTACCCCCACAACAAATTTAGAAGCATCGATATGCATGTGGAAGGTAATGGTCCAATCTGGGGCTCGTAGAATTGGTGCTGTGGTTAGAGCCTTTTTCAACTCTTTATATGCTCATTGGCATGATTTAGTCCATTCAAAGACAATCAACAGCTTGTATAAAGGTCTAGCCATCAATGCGTAATTCAGCACAAACCGCCGATAGTATCCTGTATGGCCTAAGAAGCATTAGACTCTCTTATAGTTGATTGGGGGTGGAAGGTCAACAATAACCCTGACTTTCGAGAAGTCAGTGGCAATGCCGTTCTTTGACACCACGTGGCCTAGGATGCATCCATGCTTCACCCAAAACTGGAATTTTAAGGGGTTCAAGGAGAGATGATATAGGCGACACCGCTCAAAGACTGTTTGGAGTTTGTCTAAGTGTTCCATCTAGGTCGAGTGAATGCAGAGGTCATCGACAAAGACTTCCAACTCTTTGCGAAGCATGTCTTTAAATATGGTGCACATGAGGCATTGGAAAGTGGCAGGGGTGGTAGTCAACCCGAAAGGCATGACTATGTAACAAAAACGCCCCACTCAGTGGCAAAGGCAGTCTTATGCCTGTCAGTAGGATGCACTTGCACCTGATTGTATCCTGAGAAGCCATCCATAAAACTTTAGGCCTCCTTGCCCACCACTCTTTCAAGCATGTGCTCGGTGTATGGCAATGGGTAATTGTCCCTCTTAGTAGCAGCATTTGCCTTCTTGTAATTGACACACACTCTAATTTTGCCGTTTTTCTTCATCACGATGACTATGGGTGATACCCAATCAATGTGCTCAATTTCGTAAATTAATCCCGCTCTCATCAACTTATCAATCTCTTCCTTGATAGCTTGAGCGTGTTTTGGATTCATAGGGTACGATCGCTGCTTCACCGATGTTGTGTCTAGTGTCATGGGTATATTATGAGTCACTACACTCGAATCTACCCCTTCGAGCTCTTCCAAGGACTATTCCTAGGCTAGGTTCACCTCCTTGACCTTGGCTAGTCCCTCGATTGGTTTGCTTGTTTACCCTTGCCATTTGGCACCCAACAGGATCACTACCCTATATCCTTTCTTGAATTTCATAAATCTTTTAGGGAGGTCCTGCGGTTTTCGTTGTTTTTCTGTTCGTGTGTCCCTGGATTGTTTCGCCCTTTCCTGCTTCAATCGTTTGCGCCTCAAGTGGACGGGTAGGTCCCCCTTGGTGCAAAGGGTCTTGGGCCGCCCAGGTATTTTTGGGTCGCTATCCGAACTTACCTTCGACTTAGAGTCAAACTCCCCATCTTAGCTAGAAGAGGTGGTCTCCCCTAGTGGTCACAGTTTAGATGGCGATTCTGTCCTAAGCACTGGTGTCGTTCCCAGTTGGGCTAGGCCTGCTTGCTCAAAGTCTATGGCTCCTATGTGTTCTAACCAGGCGCGATCACAATCCATGCGCATGACCCCTCGCTCTATCTTGAAGACACTCTTTTTTTGTGGCTTGGAGTCTGCCCGTATTTTTTCAATTTCATGTCTCTCAGTGTCATATTCTACGGTATCTATCTCACCCTCACTTTCATCACTGAAGGATTGGAAGTCTTCGTACTCATCATTAGAGTCCTCTGCATTAAACTACTCGTCGTCTCCTAGGGCTTGGTATATCTCTTGTCATTGATTAGGGACTAGGGCCCAGTTGTACATGAGGTTTAAGTCATGCACCTTGGTCCATTGCCACGGGGATTCATCTAAGAGATCCTGGAGTGGTTTGAAGTTTGTTGCTGGATTGTCAGCTAGCTTGTCCGTTAAGTATTCTAGAATCTCCTGGAGCTCTTTTTTGTTGTTTGGCACTTGGAAGGTGACGGGCTTAGGTCTCCCATGAAGGGTTCTTGCCATCATGAAAACTGGTAAGGAGGGCGTGCCGTTAGACTTGCCCATAATCTTGATGGCTTGCTCATATGCCTCATGATCCGAGAACGGTAGGTCGATTGTAGCAAGGACATGCATCCAATCTCGCTCATCCTCTGGGCATGGGATATACTTGGTCAAGGGCCCATAAGACTTCTTGACTTGAGCGTGAGCATCACGGAGATGGCATCCAAGTCGACTGGTGAGGTCTTCCAAGTGTCCATCTCTACCCTCACAGCTTCCGTTCTGTTGCTTAGGAAGATCAAGCCATTTCCCAATCTTCGATAACTTTGGCATTGCGCATCTAGGGTCAGCCTAATAGGATATCGTACTCCACTCCCTTCATGACTATAAAGTCGACAGAGAACTGGACACCTGCGATTTTCACTCGCCAATTTTTAAGTACCCCGAATGGCTTCACTCTCATGCCATGTGTTAATGTGACATTAAACCAAGCGGTCTTGACAAGTGGGTTTCCCCAAGTCTAAAGTAATGCGTGGCTCAACACATGTTAACCCCAACACGAAGAAAGCAAAAGGAAATAAAAAAGACGCATGGCAAAGGTGGAAAAAAGGTAGCTCGACTGAAGAAAGAAGAGGAGGAAAGGCCAAAGGCGCAAGGGCAACCTTAAAAGTCCAAGGCAAATGCAAAAGGGAAAGGTGCATTTTAAAATAAAAAGGCGCACCCTGAAATCTTGTAAAAGAGCGTCGGGCTCTCACCCTGCAATTTGTAAATGTAGACAGGCGGTGGAAAGGAATCTAGGAAGGTAGAAGGACAATGGGAAAAAGGGCCTAGACTACGGCCGGCCATGTAAAAAGGAGAGAGAGAGAGAGAGAGAGAGCTTCTGGTTCACAGGACGAGGAAGCGCTACCCCAATTTCTAGGCGCCAGCGATTCGTGCTGCTCCAAGTGAGTCTGGTGTTTTCCAATAGTGCTCTAATCAGATCTAGGAAGTCTGTGGTGATTGCATGCAGCAGACTGTAAGGAGGGGTCAAACGCGCCGGAATCGCAGCTCAAACACGCGGGAATCGCGCCCGCCGCGCCGACGCAGTCTTGAGGTCGGACCATCCGTCAGAATCGGACCGTCCGTCAGAATTGGACCGTGCGACTGAGGGAGTCGGACCAGTTTGGTCCGATTCCCAGAATCGGACTAGCCCGATCGGACGTGCCATGTGGCACTCGGACCATTCAGATTCGAACCAACCCGTCCGACTCGGACACTCAAACCAGTCCGAAATCGGACCAGCCAAAAACGGACCACCCTGTCCGATCCGATTCCCAGAATCAGACCACTTTGAAAATCGGACCACTTTTTTTATCCGACTCCTAGAATCGGACCTGACCAAAATTGGACCACTATGCCGATCGGACCAACCCAAAATTGGACGTCCGATTCAGATAATCGAACCCTTGAAAATCGGACATCTGAGAATCGGACAGAAAACTGTCAAAATCGGACAGGTATCTAGAACACGAATTCTGACTCATCTAAACCCCAAGATTGACCCCAAAGACCGCATATAGCTAAAGGCACATCACAGTTCCTCACTAGGCTAAAATTTAGAGCACATAGTTCAAAAGTTGGCTATAAATGGTCCTCCAAATTGCATATGGCGTCTACCGTAACGGCCCTGCGGACCGGGGGGACTGCCCCCCCGGACCCCCGCAGAGGGGGCTCTGCCCCCTCCGCACCTCCCCCAAGTAGATTGAAGAGAAAACACGCGCCATGACAAGCCCTCCAAATTGGACCCGAATGTAGTAATGGCTCTACATGAGCATGGATTCTCACTTGCAAAAGAGCAACCAAAAGCCCATACCCGAAAAGAGAGAAATAGAGACCCTAGAACCTCAACGGCCCAATCTAGCCATCAAGGGCAAAAAGGCTACACCACGAGAACACAAAGACATTGTGTTCAGACCATGTCTAGTCAGGGCAAAATGCAACATCAGCAAGCTACAAATGCCAAGATGACTAGACATGACACTCTTGACGAGAGATGTACATTGAGCAACACTACACAGGAAACCCAAGACATTGGTGGAGAATCCACGTTTGGCCATGCAAGTAGGGACTCAAGGGCATCTATGAGAAGGCTTAAATTTACAAGCCATGACCTAGAAGATAAAGACATAGTATCACCTGCTTATCTTAGGGTCAAACTCACCGCAGAAAGAGAGCATAGTGTTGATGCTCTCATTGATGAAGGAGCAGATTTTAATATCTTGACTTATGGAGCATGGATTCTACTAGGTCAACCAGAGCTCAAACCGACTAATGCAACTCCTAACCCTTACGGGGAACACCCACAAGCACTTCTAGGGAAGTGCAGAATCCTTGTAACTATTGAAACAGAAAGCTTGCCAGTCCTGTTCTATGTTCCTCCAAATAGCGAGAATTGTGGAAAGGAAATCCTCCTAGGAAGGCCCTTTAAAAAGGCAACGAAGTGTGAAGACGACTATATAGCACAGAGGATACACCTAACACTATGAGGTGTGAGGATAATCACAACTTTTAGCAAGGGTGACCTCACCAAACCTTGAGGGAAGGAAAAGGAGCATTTTGACATACCAAGCAAGCCTAGTAATGAGAGCAAGGAGTTGTTGAAAGAGTTGATAAAAGCGCAGGTTGAACGGAGAGAACCAGTGAGTGAGGCCAAACTTGAGACAAAAAGGTCAGGAGACAAGGCCAAGGATAGGGTTTGGACTCACAAATATCGTAGAAGACCACGAAAGAAGCCCAAGCCTTATAGGCGAAGGCATCGATGGAGAGGTAGCACAACACCACGATGGATATCCAAGGCATTGCTTCGTGCTCAAGGGTATTATGCAGGCAACCGATGGATTTGGATACCAAAACCCCCCTGCTAAACCACCTTTGTCAGACGCCCAAATTATGTCAAAAGCAAAGTGGCGTAGGAGGAAACCTAAACAAAAATCCAAGTCTTGAACCAAAAATATGGGAGTGATTGAGCCCCACACGATGGAAGTCAAGAAACCAAACATGACCTATCAAAAAGTAGATCCTCGGCCTAGCATGCTTGACAAGCAGATGCCAGATGTAATCATTGAGAATACGCAGAAGCCGCTAGTGCCCAAGGAGCTTTTGATTCCCCAAAAGGATAGCAAGCATCATAGGCACAACATTGCTCAGGGCAAGGTTAAATGCTTAACAAAGAAAATAGCACAATCATCTAATAGCCACGAGCAAATCTCCCAACCAGAGCCAAAACCACTTAGGAGTCCCAAGTCTCCTACACCCTCTTCACCTAAACGGACACAGGAAGCACAACAGTCGTCAAGTGCGGCTACTCGATCCCAGTCTGGACCTACACCAAAGCTTCCAAATGTCCAAGAGGCAGGACACGACACCACCCTTAGCTCTCAACCTAAGGATGTGCCTGTGCAATCCACCGTGGCTAGCTCAACGGCTACTCATTCTACACAAGTGAATATGCAAAGGGCAAAAAAATGCACAACCACTTTTGATCTACCTAAGGACTTGACACCGCAAGCTACCAATGGTAGCCAATCCACTGAACTAGCCACCACTACTTCCAATCAGAAATCACAATAGTCACAGCCCTTGGCCCTAACAATGCCCTATGTGGAACGTGTCCTTAGTAGTTTACCTATGGAGGAGGAGTCGCAACCAACTTCCTCGAAAACTCCAGCACTTTCAGAGTGCCTAAAGCGTAGGGTGGAGGAGTTAAACACAAGGGAGTTGGTTGAAGAGCTAGACTCTCCGAAAAGGGTGGTAGTTGTGCCCTCACAACCTAGCGAGGCTATTCAGCAGGCCATAGCCATGTCCCATAAGGACACACTAGAGAAAGAGAATGCTGAGGCCCAACCAACCACATCAATGGTTGACCTAGTCCAGGGTCTTGAGTCCTTGAGAGATGCACCTTCACTGACTAAGAAAAAGAGGAGAAAACAACGAAGACAACAGCAATCAGAGGTGGTTGTGGACCCAAAGAGCATTGAGACCAAGAGCGAGGGAGAGCTGATGAATAAAGCATCGAGTCCATCCACCAATGAACCCATAGATGTCTTCCCTAATAGCAGTGAAACCTCAGATACATCCATGTACTCTGAAAAAACAAAGCAGCTGTTACCATCAATGGTTGCTTCCAACACTCTATCCACTGACAATAGAACTTACATTGATCAATTAAGAGTGGATACAATGCTATCACAACAGGGTGACAAGGTCATACCAGTCACATCCGAGAAGAACCATGACAAAATAGCAGCAAAACCTCAGGAGAAATGTGAGAATCCCAAGAGCATAAGAAATCCTAACGTTGACCAATCTTGCTCATCTAGGCCCAAGTCCCCCAGCTATGCTAAAGCTCGGGCAAACTCCTAGAACCTTGCATGAGATGGCAACCGAGCAAGCCCTCGCTGAACGTAGAAGTGTCGTAGAATGCTTAACTGAGTTGGATGCTAAGCTCAAAGCGTTCGCACGTATCTACGTCCTTGCGGACATGGGCGCATGCCCTAAGGAGCAGCTTGAAGAATACTTGCCATTCCCCTTATCTTGGGAAGAGCAAGAACATCTTGACGAGCACTATAACAAGCTCTTACATGAACGCATGTAACTCATCTCTGACGAGGAGGCTAACAAACTACGCTTAACCATCACATTCAATGAAGTGCTCTGCCGATCGAATCTCATAGACATAGAGCAACTAAAGCGACTAATAGAGGGCCGAAGTCAATTTGAATAGCGTTGGCGTGAATGCCGCGTTGCAATGGCCGAACTAGGGGCTCAGATCATGACAATCTCTGAGGAGCGATTGGCCAAATGGCGATCTCAAAGAGACCCAATCTATGTGGCACCAACTTTCCTTCGAGTGCTGATTGACATTTGGGGTACAAACTTGGCTGGAACTGAGAGAGCCCTTTGATCGATAAGGTTCTCACAGAGGAGGAGTTACATGTTGCCAGTAGTCTCGGACAAGGGTCCATGCTGCTCGATGTGGCAAAATATCTATTGGTACTAAGTAAGCTGCCACGAGTGCTGGATACGTGTGCCACGCTCCAGTACAACCCCGAGTTCTACAATTGGTTCTTATCCTCGTGAAGTGACATTATGTATATAAATAAACACTGATTCTTGTGTCACCTTGTATAAACAATATCAACACACACAAGTAATGATAGTCAAGTGCAGGGAGAAGAGTTGGGTCTGACAGGCTAAGCTCCTCAAGTCCTCCTCTCATCACACATTTAAAAGCCATGTGACCATCCCCACCTCCAAGTGAAGGGCATGCAACCCACATTACCGCCATAGGAAGCCTTGACCAACAATACTGATGGTGTAGACAGGGTGCAACCCCTTTCTATACACATTCTTCCCTTTTTTGGTCTATCCTTTCGAGGATGTGCCCTGTCCCACTCCATGACAACCAGTCCACACAACTTAGCATAAGCCAATATCGGCTAATGGCTGGAGGCAAAACGAACATCATCATGGGGGCCATCCCTTTATGACAAACACTACATGCCTCACCCCTCCCCTTCTTGTCATATGCGCTTGATAAACCACACTAAAATCCCTTCCATGCGAACAGTTGTATTCCGTATCAAGGTCTAACCCTTGGATTGCATCTTGCAGGCTTCCGGATAGAACACATGGAGAACCATGGACATCTGGCATGCAAAGACGCTCTTCACAGACGACGGGAGCATGTGGCACGCGCCCCTCCACCGGAGCGCTATGTGCCCACCCTCAAGAGGTATGCTAAGAAGCGAGGCCCTAAGCGACACCGTCCCGGACGAAGGCCGAAGAATCCTCGAGTCAAGAAAGTCGAGACTCAAAGAAACGCACAACACGTGGAAATGCCAGTGGCACAAACCCCCAACGTACGCTCGGGCACCAGATGCTCAAGGGTAGAAAAGGCGGCCCGGGACAGGGAAGAATTTAATGAACTGTTTAAGGACATTTTGGAAACGGTCGCGGCCCGAGACTACACCATTCATGTCCCGGTCGACACGTTTCCTGCCCAGCCTCATGGGAGCCCCGCACTAGCACCGCCCCAGTCGCCTAGCCAACCGAACTCACGCCGCCTCATACCTATAGACTAAATCCCTATGATGTACAAGTAGCTCGACAAGTCAGCATGCCAGAACATTTTGTTTTTTGATGAGTAAAGGGGCAAGACCCCCACTTGTACACATTCCTGTTACTTTTTGTTAATGTATGCGACCTTAACAAGCAATGAAATAGGCATCCCAATAAACATCATAGAATTCTAAAAAATTATGTCTTATCACGATTACATGGGTTCGATGCACTTAACACAAGCAAGCATATACTCTCATGAAGTGACAAGTGGATGCAGAATGACACAGGTCAAGGGCTAGAAGCGTTTAATATCCAAGTCACCACAAGACCACCAACCCCACAAAGAACCAAGAAACAAAAGCCATGACGGAAACGCCACTAGATGAGAACCCAAGGACACCTTTGCAGAAAAAGCACATATTGCAACTGAGTATGGCCAAAGCATAATCATCGATGACCTCCTCATTCTTGGTCAAACTCAATGTTTGGGCAGGAGCCACGCTCTCAACAAGGGCAAACGTCTCTTCATCATCCAGGATTCAATTCGCAAGATGTTCTACCCTTGTCCATGCACAACTCACTCCAAGTGCTACCTCAATTGTTCAATGTCTCACATGTTACAAAGAGGTTTGCAAAATCTGAAGTGTATCTCTTCATCTCAACAACAGTTCCTCTAGCATCAAGGCTGGTAACACAATCATCTCTGTAATATCCATTCTTCATAGCCTTTGGATCCCAACATTTCTCAAATCCAAATGAAAGGCTAACAGCCTCAAAGTATGGCATTGATTGTATTCATTTTTTCCACCACCAAAGAAAAAAAGCAAAAAAAAAGAAAAAGAAAGAAAGAAAGAAAAAAAAAACAAAACAAAAAACAAAAAACCAAACACACACCATCACAGCACCGCACCTAAGGATCCTCAAATTAGGTACGTCGAGTGACCTTGGTTGGCTGGCTCCGTCCCTAATCCCCTAGCCCTTTGTACATCCCCCACAATTGTTCAGGGCACATTAAGGGCAGAACATACCTCGGGAGCTTGCCTCGCCTATGGTTAGACTTGTCACCCTGAAGCACTTGCACAATTTCTTTTGCACTCCATCTCAATGCCATTACAATCAACAGTGGTAAGCAAGGCATGAAAGACAATGGAAAAGTACACCATACTTTTCAAGCACTACAAGTAGTCACTAGCTACCAAGAGCTAGACATCAAGGAGCTCAATTATGCTACATGGCCTTGACAAAACCAGAATGATGTCTCAAGTAATCTTTAAGTGTACTCCCTGTCTTCATCGATAAATTTTTCCATCAACTTAGCCCTTGCTTCACTGACCCATTGCTATACAAGGAACCAGGTCAATAGTCTTCTAACTAAGTATATCTAAGTATGCACAAGCACTCACATAATACTTGCACCGAAGTCTATACTCAGTTTGGGTCCTCAAGTGCAGGACGATACTCTCAACTTACTTAGAGTTCGACCTGTCTCCCAAACTAATTGCACTATGTCTTGTGCACAATAGAGAAGACTAGCACTACCCTTAGGGAGAGACCACATGAGAGGTTTTCACTTGCAGGTGTTGAAGACTCCAACAAAAGTTTTGTTCGCTCTCATCAACACCCAACTCTGAATGCTTATCCCTTACCATCCGACAAGCCCGCAAAGAATCGTCATGAGCAGAATCCCCAACAAACCAACACTTGTGTTGATCATCAATGCAATCTCCAACACAGAATAGCCCTACCACCAACTCCAATAACCTTCCCCCAGCCACCTTGGCCACCAACAAGCCCCCAGGACCTTCTTTCACACCACCACCAACACTCCTCCATGAAAACCACAGGCGTCCTTGTCACCCACGTCTTCGGTGCATGCTACAGTCTGCTACCTACGACAGTGAGTGCCATGGGACTGGCACTCGTCTAGGAGGGGGTAATGTTAACCCCAACACGAAGAAAGCAAAAGGAAATAAAAAAGACGCATGGCAAAGGCGGAAAAAAGGTAGCTCGACTAAAGAAAGAAGAGGAGGAAAGGCCAAAGGCGCAAGGGCAACCTTAAAAGTCCAAGGCAAATGCAAAAGGGAAAATGTGCATTTTAAAATAAAAAGGCGCACCCTGAAATCTTGTAAAAGAGCATCGGGCTCTCACCCGTGCAATTTGTAAATGTAGACAGGCGGTGGAAAGGAATCTAGGAAGGTAGAAGGACAATGGGAAAAAGGGCCTAAGCTACGGCCGGCCATGTAAAAAGGGGAAAAGGGGATGACCGCCCAAAAGGGATTTAGGGTTTTGTATATAAAGTTGAAAAGTGAATGAGAAGCTCATTCTTATGTGTGGCCAAAAGTAGCTCTCCTCTTCTTCTTCTTCTTCTTCTTCTTGCTTGCTTGAGCTTGTGCTTGAGAGAGTGAGTGTGAGTGTGTGAGGGTGAGGGATCGAGGAGGAGAAGCTCTCCATCTTCTCCTCTCTTCTTCTCTTCTCTTCTCTTCTCTTGTCTTGCTCGCGGACATGGAGCTTGGAGTGTGGAGCTTGAGGATGGAGTTTGCTTGAAGCTTGCACTTGGATCGTGGAGCCACCAGAGTGTGCGGGAGAGGAGGTAACTCAAACGGCATCAAGGTAAGCTCACTACACCCGTAAGGTAGGCATTGCGTGTGGGTTATGTGAGAGGTAGCCATTAGTGCTTGGCTTGGAACGCTTGAAACAATAAGCGGTCCGAGGGTCTCGGCAGTTGAGTGAAAGCTCCCACAGCACACTAACCCCAGCTCCCGTGTCTACGATCCCCTTTCTCATCGTGTTGCCTAGGGCTAGGACCAATAATACTGCATGCATCTTGGTGCCTTCCTAGAAAGCATTAACGTGCAAGGATTTTGGTACAGAGTGCAGTGTTAGACTCGATATTTGTGTTTTTGCATCATGGTCATGCAGATCAGCAGCTTGTTCTCGTGACCCCTCAACCCACTGCTTGAGGTCTTGCCATAGGGTGGAATGCTGCTTAAGCAGGTCTCCCAGGCTTAATATCACAGGAGTGGTCACTAGCATGGTAAGGAGGTCGTTGGCTGCTTGTCTCTCTCCTAAACCGGATTGTCCTGGCCAATGGCCGTGATGACTGATTTGCGGGCCTGCAGCATCAAGGCTTGGCCTAAGCGGTGCTACTTGTGGTGCGGTCATATCTCCTGACTTTGGTCGAGGGGGTGAGACTGGCGTGTTTATGCTAGGGAGATCATCGATCTCATCCTCTAGGATGGGCTCAGTGTCCCTTAAGTGCTCTTGGGCCTCTTTCACCTAGTCCTTCACTTTCTCTATGGCCTCTAGTTGGCACTTCGGATGCGGGTATTCCTCTAACTTGGCACTTCCCTTTTCGGCCATCTTAGGGGCTGAAGTTTCTGCCTTTGCGCCCGTGACCTTCTTTCCAACAAGTAGAGTTGTAGCACTCTTAGTTTTCAGTGCAATCTTAGCTTCCGACCTCTTCTTTCTCTACCCCACATAGTGGATTGGAGCGTCACTCGGTGGATGGGTCACGTAGGGACCAGGCAGTCTAGGTATGCCTATAAGGTTTATGTCCATCCTAGGAACAGGAAGCTTAATTTCATTAGGCGCAAGAAGGGCCAATGGGGCTCCTCTTCCAAAGAGTGGCTGCGGCCTGTTTGCTAGATAAGGCTGGCCGTATGGTTGCGAGTACGGAAGTCTTCTTGGCAATCTGCAATGCCTGACGTCATGACTAAACCTGCCGCAGTTAGCGCAAGGTCTCAACCTAGGGTCTTGACACTCGGTTGGCAAGCGGTTTCTGCAGTACACGCATTAGACGTGTGGCCACATTGGTCGTCTCAACATGTCTTGTAGCTTGGCTATCTCCATCTTGACATCAGCCAAGTCTTGGTTTGTCTCGGTGGCTTTCCCCTTATCTTGGGATGATGGGACTGATCGTTCACCAAAGGCTAAAACTCTCTCTAAACTTCGTGAGTTGGTTTGATTTGAGTTTGAGCTCCTGGAGCTCGGCTCTTTTAGTTGATCGTCAACTCTGATGGCTTCCTCAAAAACCCTAGCTAGCGCATCTTGCTGCAAGCTCGAGTTGCCTGCCAAAGCCTAATATAGTTCCTCGTTTTGAATTCTGCTGATGAATACAGTTGAAACTGCTCTTTCAATCGATCGTTCACCCGTAGGGATTCTCTTGAAGAGACTCCTCACATGGGCTACGTAATCGCGAATGTCCTTCTTCTCTTTCTGCTTGACATTCATCAGTCGTACTAGTAGATTGTCGGAGTATCCAAGCTCGGAAAATCTCTTGATGAAGAGATTCTTGAGGCCATTGAAGTTGGCTCACTTTGCAACATCTAAGCTTGTATACCAAGTCCTACCCTTGTCACCTAAGGAGAGCCTGAATGCTTGAGAGCATTGAGTCAGGTAGCTGAGGCCGTTGGCTTCGCAGACTTACTCGAACTGCTCTACAAAGTTGTATGGATCGTCATGGGGTTGGTACTTGTCGAGCTGCTTTGCGACTATTGGGATTTTACACTGTCTCTTAGAGCCTTGGGTTGCTCCTAATCCTGCGAGCAGTGATGTCGCCAATGTTGCAGCACTTTGCTCTATTGCGGTGTTGTCTAGCAGTCACTTCATGAGAAGATCGCTCAGTGTTAAGTCTCCTTCTAGGGCTCTCTAGTGATCCATTCAGTTTCTATCGGCTAAGTTCAACACCCGTTGCACCTCACGCAACTCCGTGCTTTGCCTTTGGCTCCTAGCCTGCTGGTCTTTATTGTATTCGACTATGCTTTGCAATGCCTTGTGGGCTAGCTTTCTCTCTTCTTCTAAGTCTGCGATGATAGCATCTGCTATCCTACCCCGGTGCTTATACCGAGCGTGCACATCGTAGCTACTGACCAACTCTACTGAATAGCCTCTCGGAAGACGCCTAAGTCAAGTTCCCCGTTAGACCTGCGGTCTGAGCTTTCTTCTACCATAATCGAGTTCTCGTGCTCCACCAAGCTATCGATCAGGTTGATTTGGTTTGTCAAATCCACTTCTTTGGCTCCACTTGCTTGGTCCTACTTTGCGTGTTGATGGTTTGTCTATGTCTTTGGGTCCTCTCCTATTGGTGGGTTCCTTGAGTGTTTTATTTGAGTGAGTTTCTTGACTTATTAAATACAATCCTCAATTTATCTCCACTCAGTGTGTGTGTTCCTTCCAGTGCACTTGTGCTCAATCAGGCTTTCAATTTTACTTAAGTGTACTTCAAGTGTGGAAATTCAAGGTGAGTGCAGCAAACAATCTTTAAGCGTCTTACGTACTACTCTCGCTTCGTTTTGGGCCTGATAGGCTTTGTTGATCAATTCTCTGGCCAAATTGACAGGATTTAGGGTTTTTCTGTTACGTTGCCTTGCTCGTTTTTTGGTCCAATCAGGGTTTTATGGTTCAACGGGTTGCCTCTAGGTCTCTAGGTCTCGCAACAGCCTACTCAAGCTACTAAGCAGCTGCACCATACGATTTTGTCTATTCCATGTGCCAGAATCAAGTTCTGAGCGTCAGGAGGACTTGCAACAGTTTGTGTTGCTGAGCTATAGTCGAGTCAGGTCAAATTTCTAAAAATTTGAGTCAAATTCACACTCGGCCCAACTGGTCTGAATTGCAGGGACCGAATGGGTGATTCGGACGGGCCGAGTCACACTAGTTTGAGGGCCAAACTTTTCGCGAGTCGAGGGCCAAGTCTTGTTGTTCAGACGAGGTCGCGTGGACGGGCTGAGGGCCGAGTTGGTCAATGGGGTTGAGTGCCGTCACTCAAATGGTCCAAGTAAACTTTGGGCCGAGGGCCAATTAGGGTTTCCAAGTCGAGTCGGCCGAATGGCAAGGGCCGAGGGCCGATTCTGGGACTCGGCCTAGAAACAGCCACTCGAATGCGCCAAACGCAGTGCAATGAATGCAGTGTGACGACGATTTTGATCAAATCTCATGATTGTCTATCACTCCAAGCACAAACTTCCAGATCCTAACTAGGGTGCCAAGGGAAGTGATTGGTATACTTGAAGTGAACGGTAGGCTCTCCCATGACGAGATCGAATCGAATCTTTGCAGGGTCTCTCTCTCTCTCTCTCTCTCTCTCTCTCTCTCTCTCTCTCTCTCTCTCTCTCTCTCTCTCACTACAATGGTTGCAAATGAGCTCTCCCTTGGCCTCTTGGCTCTTAAACCCCTTCTCGGGTAAGGTTTTGACGCTCCCAATCACTCACTTGCCGACATTAAGCATCCCAAGCAAGCTTTTTGTCATTTTTTGCATGATTTATGCCCTGTTTTGCAACGGTAAACCCTACCCTTTCCCGATTCGATTTCCTAATCCTATCCTGCGCTAAATGCAATAAGAATCAAAAGCAACAAACTAAAATGATTTCTCCACATTTTCCATTCATCAAACTAACTAACTAACCCAAAATACTTACTTTTTTTGAAGATCAAAACACCCAAACTTTCTACCTATATCAAGGTCCATTTTGGGGATGAATCCCTTACTTTGATGCTCGATATGAGGTGCGCAAGCGCTCAAGCTTGAATCCGTTGGTCCCGACAACGGAACCAAAAATGTAGAGGGAGCTCACGCTCAACCACCAAGACCCATAGACCACTTATTATTTCAAGCGTTTCAAGCGAGCTCTAATATCTATCTCTCACCTAGCCGACGCACCATCGATCCTATGAGTGTGGTGAGCTTACCTTGATGCCGATATGAATTGCCTCCTCTCTCGCACACACTGGTAGCTCCACGATCTTAGATGCTAGCTCAAGCATCCTCAAGCCTCCTCCATCTCCAAGCTCCATCCACCATAGCCGCGCGCACGAGAAAAGAGAAGAGAAGAGAAGAGAAGAAGAGAAGAGGAGATGGTGAAGAGCTTCACCCTCTTTATCCCTCACTCCCACACACTCACTCTCTCACACTCTCACACTCCCTCTCTCAAGAGCACACACAAGCAAGGAGAAGAGAAGAAGAGAAGAAGAGAAGAAGAAGAGAACTCTTGTCAGCCACACACCAAAGAATGAGCTTCCATTCACTTTTTGAACTTTATATACAAGCCCTAAAATCCCATGGGCACCCATCCCTTTTTTACATGACCAGCCGTTGTGGCAAGGTCCTTTCTATATTTCCTCTTCTAGCCTTATGCCTCTAGTCTACACCCGTCTAATATTTTACAATTGGCACAGGAGGGAGCTTGGCACTCTTTTACACGAGTTTTTGGAGTTTTTTGAGGCACCTTTCATTTAAAATTATGCTTTTGGCCCCAGCTTAGCTTTAGAGGCCGCCTGCATGTATTTGCTCTTTTTCCATCCTTTTTCGGTTTTTTCATTCATTTTTCTGCCTTCTTGACTTGGGGTTAACACAAAAACTCGTCAAAACAAGACCACAAAAGATCTAATCTAGATTGAAGTCTCTCCACCTTATCTTGGAACAAAGGATACAAGGTTACATTACGTTGAAGAGTATCCAAGTTTGTAGCTAATAAAGATGGTATGATGGTACATTAGGACTTGGAGGAATGGAATGTAACTGAGCCAACTATTCTTTTAACTCCTCAATCTTGGTATTCTAATGCTTAGCTATACAATTTGTTGAATTTAACTCCACTGTTTGGGCAGCAATTAAAGCTTTAAGCTCTTGGGTCTCTTGAAAAAGATGATTCTTATCCTCATTGACATTAGCTAGTTGAGCCTTTGCTTTAGTCAACTGAGCCTGCAAAGAGGAGATTTCTATTTTTTGGGCTTCTAGAATTCTAGTTTGTGATTCCATTTATTTGAAAATATTGAAAAGAGTTTCCTTAGCTAAGACAAGCACAATATTAGTCTTATGTAACACTTCCTTGGAGTGTTGTATCTCCTTATGGAAAGAAGAGTACAACTATTTAATATAAGCTATAACTAATATCTCTATGGAACTATGAGTGCCCTTACATAGGAAAGGAATGGCATCTCCTGAAACTAGGCAATGGAGAGAAGGTATTAGTATGTCCAAACTACCATCTCTGTGTGCCTTGAATAAATTTGGAGATGTTAGACTCACGCAAGAAGGGTACTGCTTGATGTAACATGGATCAACATTGGAGGAATAGAAGCAGGAATTGTTTCTACCGCTCACTTTAAGTGCTTCGTTTGAATGACCAAAGGAGGAGGGGAGTCATGATCTCCAAGAATAGGTTTAGAATCTTCAATAGAAGGAGGGGGATCCACTGGAGGTTTTTCAAGAAAGGTGGTGGAATTTCCTTTGCAATGGCAGAGTATGTTAGGAAAACATATAAGTAAAAGCCATATGTTACATTAGTCACATTATCCCTAGTCACCTTGATAAAGTGTTGATCCATTTTGGCAAGGAGATAGGAACTCCAATCAATGATCATGCCCTTGAGCACCATTCTGAAAGTAGTGAGTAATTCCTTGGACATGTAATTAGGCAAAAACTTGGCATAAACCTATCTTGAAGAAAATGAGACTGTTGTCTCCAAAAGTAATCAAACATCATGGAAACACAGACTCTCGATGTAGTGATAAACCATTTAGTATCCAATAAGTCTTTGGTTTGTCTCTATAAGAACTTTAGAATATCAACATTGGAAAAAAGCAGGAGGGTTGCTAGAAAGGGTTCCCCACAATAGGGAAAAGACAAAGCCTTTCCCAATCCTTGAGGTGTCATGAAAACAATGGTGCCAAAAATAGAGTCAGATTGCTTGCTATAAAAGGTTAAAAATTCATCGCATAGGGTAGAATCATCAAGAATGAGTAGCAATGTGAGAGCCACAAAATGCACGGCCGCCGACCTTAGTAATAAGGTCCAATTTTGACAAATTTAGAATAATCCCGATTGATCAACATAACATTTGGATAAGGGAGGAGTTCGATGTGCCATTTAGATAAAAAATAAAATACACACCACATAAACAGATACAGAGGAGGTGTGCAAAACAATAAAACAAAAAGAAAAGATATTGATAGAGAATTAGTTCATCCACAATATAAAATACCACTCCAAGCAAACCACATCCTAGAAAAAATTGGTGAATGACCTACCCACACATGTGACTGATAGCTTCCTGAAATGCAAACAAACAAGCACCCTGATCCACATATCAAGCAAGAATTTCATATATATATATATATATATATATACACCGTAGCCTAGATCACATCAACTGACCATCAACTCCATGGGTCTATAAATGCATATTTAGTTTTTTACCCATTATGGTGTGTGGAGTGCTTTTTTACTAGTGTATGCAAGAGTGTTGGTTGGTGCACTTTATGACATGAAAAAGTGATTAGTTGTTTTCTTTTAATAATTTAAGGTATTTTTGGTACACCAAAAAATAAATAAATTTTGGGATACCTGTAGGATGTGTGAATGCAACTTAATTTGAATGAGCACACAAAAATTGATTAGTGAAGAGAAAACCACAACCTTGAAGCAATTCAAAAGATAATCCCACTAGCCTAAAAGTTTACAGTATGAGAAAAAAATATAAAAAATACCACATATAATTTTTATTTTATTTTAAAAAAATTAAGAGATTTTCTTCTAATTTTTATTTGATTTAATGGATTATTAGATTTTATATTTGTGCAAACAACAATCCAAAAATTGAAAAGGAATCATGAAATTTTGAAATTGTTTCCAAAATTTTAAGTCTTTTTGCATTTTTAGGGATTTTAAATAGAAATTTTGGGTTTTTATTAGGTTTTCTAAAAAATTTTATTTTGATTTGCGATTTTAGCTTATAATCATGAGAAAAACAAGGCTTAAATTTTTTAATTTTTTGGGTATTTTTTGAATTTTTTGGTTTTTATTTGGATTTTTAAAGTTTTTTTGGTGTTTTTAGCAATTTAAAATTGCAAAAAGGCATGTACTAGGATCTGTTATGGTGCATGTGAACATCAGCAATGCCTCGACGCATGGTTGAGATCCCACGCACATCCTCTTGCATGAATGGTAGCTTAATCAGTACACTCACATGGCAAGAAAAGTCCCCCCGCACGTGCAAACAACACTTAACAGAATGGAAGAACCAACCACACACGTAGGAAACCGCATGATAGGGGGCCTCGCAAGGAATTGAAGTCAATTTGGGGATCAGTGACTATGGATGTGAAAAGCAAGGGCGAATGGGTGCCTGGTAAATGCTCTCTATAAGCACACACGTATTTACTAGTGGGTGTGCCGAGAGGAGGTGAGAGGAAAACGAGGCCTAAGAGGGTGAGGTGGGGGGCTTACTGGAGGTTTGGGGGGGGGGGGGGGGGGGGGGAGGGGCGTAAGAGGTTGGGTGTATGGGTGGTATGGGAGTAGGGGGGAAATTGGTTTTGTGGGCAAGTGAAGGGGGAAGGTGGGCGAGGGTGGTGGAAAGGGTTGGAGGCGAGGGTGGGGGGGTTACTGGAGGCAGGGTAGGACGTTTATGGGGAGGTGGGGTAGGTGCTAACAAACAATGATCATGAGCAAGGGAAGGGGGTAAAAGGGGGTTAGTTGGAGAGAGGGGGGAGGGGGGTAAGAGGTTGGGTGGATGGGTGATATAGAGGTAGGGGGGAATTGGTTTTGTGGGTGGGCATAGGGGGAAGGTGGGCGAGGGTGGTTAGGAGGGTGGTGGAAAGGGTTGGAGGCCGGGGTGGCGCGGTTGCTGGAGGCATGGTGGGAGGTCTACAGAGAGGTGGGGTGGGCACCAGCAAACAATATTTTTTATAGGAGCTACAATTTCACCTCTGTCAAATGGACCAATATTTTATGAACTCAGACCTAATTATGTTATAGCCGTAGATGATCCTTATCTCTTAGACCTTCTCATGCTACATATTTGAACCATAGGATTGCAAATGAAATTCTGCACATTTAGCAATCCAATACAGAATGGTCTTCCATTGTATGTCTTTAGCTATCCCTAGGGTAATTGAAGGAGTTAATTCTTCAACCGATAAAGGCCAGACCATCATTATGAAATCAGATGAAGTCACACAAAGGTTTCTGCCTGACTGTGTCAACTGGTCAGAGATAGAGATACCTACAAAATGGCAGCTTGATATTAGTTCCATTAGGAAAAAGGAATTACTTCCTCCCAAGGTTATAAAATTTTAGAATATAAAGGGAAAAAAATTATTGCTTCCATAGAAACAGTTGTTACCAAATCCTCCTCAGAACACTCAAAGGCCGTCCTAGTACAACCACAACTGAAGGTTTCCCCCTCATAAAGAACAAACCTTCTCAAGTTTTACACTCATCCTTGTTCTCATGAACAAGTGATACATGGAGTTTGTCAGCATTGCAAGAAGCTTATTGATCAAGCTTCATCCTCTATGCTTAATGCTATTCAGACTTTTTAAATATGAAGAAAACCACTATAAGGCAGCACCTTATCTACGCCCTCAAAATGGTAACTCCTGGAAAGTAGAATTACAAGCAGCCAATTGGACACATTTGGCCCTTACAGGACTCATCGAGAAGATGGAATCTCTGCAGCAAATCGCAGATCAATTGCTTGTTTTATGCTAGCAAATACAAAAAAATACTATTGTAAAGCCAACCACTACTAGTGTCTCTTCTATAGTAGTGCCTACACCATGTATTGCAACAGACTGGTCCATATTTTCCAACAAGAAGCTACATAAAGGGTGGACATCACATTTTTCTTCTCCAGCAATTGGTACTGAGATCTTACAGTGATATCTTACAGCATCTTGTTCCATATACTTTCTGGTGGTGACAAACTTCTTTTACTGTTTGTTCGATGGTTTGGATGATCTGTCCTGTGCTATCTATAAAGTCTCGATTTCCTATTTGCAATAAAATGGAATGGGCTCTAGGAAGGAACAAACAAGTTGTTTCTTCATGGTATTGTCATGAGCTCCTTAACCCTCATACAAAAGATCTCTCATATAGATCAAATATTCCTTGTACATGCGTGGGTCACAAAGCTTTGACTTGAAGAAAGCTTCACAAGCTTCTAAGACCTCATCAAGCTTATTTCCGACTAACTCTCCTAGTAGTAATTCAAAGAACATGTGTATAGGGTTTGGGTCCTGTGCAATGGCGACTTTTACCTGTGGATGAATGGATGTCCACCAATGCTTGATTCCACCCACAAAGCCATGTGTAATTGCATTTAATATATCAATTCTGCTTGTTCGTGGTTTGTCGACTATCTTTTGTCTTGCATATGAATACATCATGTAAATTAGCAGTTTTATCTCTTATGGTGTTTTCCCATCAATGGACCAAATAGGAAATGAACCAACTTTCTCTAGGACGCCGATCTTCTTGTAGAAATTGTTATGGGATGTTTTAGATATGGAGCCACAAATAGTAGCATTCAATGGGGCTGTTGGAATAACAGAAGAGTGGTGTGCATTCATTTGTGCTCAGAGAATGCTCGTGGGAGATTTGGACCTATGAGGATTAATAGGTGTAAATTATTCCGCAATGACACTGTCACCATCATCATCTGAAGATGTGATAGTATAAGCCATTATTTCCTCAAAGTATGCCTGATCCCTAGCATACCAAGCATGTGTTTCTACAGGTGGTAGATTTGGTGGAGTTTGTTGTATACTCTCACCCAAATACCGAGAGTTGATCCTATTATGCACATGTCTAGTGAAATCTTCATTATCCTGCTCTTTAGGGTCTATACACAGGGTCATGTTTTCAAGAACTAGATTTTCTTCTCTTACTCTTGTTATTTTTTCCAAGTCAAGATCAATATCATCAAAAGCTAATTTATAGTTGGACTCTGACCAAACAATCTGGGAACATGAATCCCAAATATTTTGACAGTTCTAGTGCTGTTGATCCTGGCTGTATTGACTTCTAGAATAGTGAGGGTTCTTTTGGGGAATGAGACCACGATCCTGTAGACTGGCAATAAATATCTTGGATTTGCTGTAAGATATCTTTAGGGCAATCTATGTCCTGCAGATTTTCGTAACATAGCAAATCATTTTCACGGAGTATGGGTGTACTAGGACTTTCAGTGCTAGTGGAGGTACCTTCTCCTGTAGGTATAATTTCTTTTCTTTTCCCTTGCTAGAGATATGCATGTTTAATGCACCAATTGCTGGAGAAGAAAAGTGTGATGTCCACCCTTTATGTAGCCTCTTGTTGGAAAATGTGGTCCAGTCTGTTGCAATACTTGGTGTAGGCACTACTACGGAAGAGACACTAGTAGTGGTTGGGTTTACAATAGTACTTTTTTGTATTTGATGGCATAAAACAAGCAATTGATATGCGATCTACTGCAGAGATTCCATCTTCTCGATGAGTTCTGTAAGGGCCAAATGTGTCTGATTGGCTACCTATAATTCTGCTATCCAGGAGTTACCATTTTGAGGGCGTAGATAAGGCGTTACCTTATAGTGGTTTTCTCCATATTCAAAAGTCTGAATAGCATTAAGCACAAAGGATGAAGCTTGCTCAATAAGCTTCTTGCAATGCTGAAAAACTCCATGTATCACATGTTCATGAGAACATGGCTAAGTGTGAAACTTGAGAAGGTTTGTTCTTTGTGAGGGGGAAACCTTCAGTTGTGGTTGTACTACGACGGCCTTTGAGTGTTCTGGAGGAGGATTTGGTAACAACTGTTTTTGTGGAAGCAACAATTTTTTTCCCTTTATATTTTGAACTTTTATAAAGTTGGGAGGAAGTAATTCATTTTTCCTAATGGAACTAATATCAAGCTACCATTCTGTAGGTAGCTCTATCTCTGACCAATTGACACAGTTAGGTAGAAACCTTTGTGTGACTTCATCTGATTTCATAATGATGGTTTGGCCTTTATCAGTTGAAGAATTAACTCCTTCAATTACCCTAGGGATAGCTAAAGACATACAATAGAACACCATTCTGTATTGGATTGCCAAATGTGTAGAGGATGCTTTCATTTGCAATCCTATGGTTTGAATATGTAGCATGAGAAGGTGTGAGAGATAAGAATCATCTATGGCTATAACATAATTAGGTTTGAGTTCAAAAAATATTGGTCCATTTGACAGAGGTGAAACTGTAGCTCCTACAATCATATCTTGTAATTCTAAATGGCGAGTGTTTAAGACTGCTGCCATGCAAGATTCATTTAATCCTTTTCTGAATAGAGGGATGATTCCTATAGCAATATATCCTAGATGTAAGTAGGGATATTCTTTTTTATTTTGTTGCTTTTGGATTTTGGGATAAACTAAAGATAGCAAATTAACATGATGATCTTCTGAGAGAGAGTCCCCAATGGTTACAATACCTTGGTCTTCTATAAACATGGTGGATGCCTTGAACTTGAAGATTCGGTTTTCTCCATAAATTTGAGATGCACCAATCTCTAGTAAGATCCACTTTGAACTTGGTTGAGCTTCGTCAACGATGATGGTAGAGTTACCCAGCAACTTGTACCGCTCGAAGAGATGCTTAAACGCAAAGGAGAAAGCATTCCCAACTTGCTTGGAAGCCATGAGGGATTTACTGGACGTAAGAGGACGGAAGTGCTCGAAATGGCAACATGGCAACCCAAAGCCTCAATGCCTCACAATGAGCTATGCCTCGTAATGTCACTTACTACCTCACTTCACTCAAGTAGACGAATGAAACTCTGCTCTAATACCGACTCACCAGAGTACACAGCAGAAGTAGCACAAATAGATGGAAACACAGTATAGACAAGAAATGTAGAATAAAGCCAATATGCAGTGATGGAGATAAAGAGTCAAGGCGAAAATGTGAAGACTTGATATTGTTTGAAACTTGCTCTCCTGATATGTATTTCTTGTTGCGTTTTTCTATAATGAGTTACAATGAGAGCCTTATATAGGCAAACTGCGAGAGGCAAAAACTTTTTCTCGTGGAAGAGGAGCCGGGGAGAATCTTATAAAGTTATAAAGTTACATTGATGCCTTTAGGAAGGATCAAAGAAATAGGCTTTCCCAAAAGAAAAGGAATATTTTACATCATGTTTAAGTGGCCTTATCAGGGCACTTTTCAGGAAAGTAGATCTGCCATAGTATTTTGGATTCTCGGCACATGCTCGAATGTGACATCCAGAGCATCAGAGAATAATGACCACTGAAGTAACCTTTTGTTCCCTATTTCATTTGGTGCCTTTTTGGTTAAGTAGCCTGGTACATGTTTCAAATCAGTTCTGACGGTGAAAGGAACAAATTCCACAAAGAACCTAAAAGCTTTGATAGCTTTAATCATTGCAAGGATTCCTCTTTGATAGGAGGGATAGTTCTTCTGAGTAAGTGAGAAAATCCTAGAGGCATATTTGCATGGGTACAGTGTTATAGATTCTTATTCTTCTTCACAAAGACAGGCTCCCCAACCTGAGTCGGATGCATCCGTGAATAGGATGAGCAGATGTCCAAAGGGCAATCTTAAAGGAGGAAGATTGCTAATTAAGCTTTTAATATGTTGTACTGCCAAAGTATGGATGTGTTCCCAATGAAACTTATCTTTCCTTCATAGGGGATATAGATCCTTTGTGTATGTGGCAATGTTGGGTGTGGATGAATTTACCCAATATAGGCAACCTAGAAATTGCTACAATTGTTTATTGAGATTAGGATATCTGGCATATCCCACAAGTTTTTTCAAGACATGGTCTTGAAGTCTGATTTGTCCCTGAGTTATTTCAATGCCAAGAAAATCAATTGAAGTTTGGAACATAAGGGACTTAGTGGGTGATAGGACCATTCCAACGGCTTCTACTGCACTGGCAACCTGGGATAGATGATGTAGGTGATCTTGGATGGTTTATGAAAACACCATGATATTATCTATGTATGTTAAACAAAAAGGAAAAGTTCCAAAAATAGCATCTATCCACTCTTGAAATTTAGTGGATGCAACCTTGATGTCAAAAAAGGAAAGAATCGTCCATTGGTAGTGTCCATGGGGGACATAGAAAGTTATTTTATACCTGTCTTCCTCTTTTAATGGCAGTTGCCAAAAGCCAGATTTAAGGTCAAACTTGCTAAAAACATTTGCCTTTTTAATTCTCTTGAGCAGTAGATCCTTCAGAGAGATAGGGTGACCATGGCCTATATGAGATATTTGTTTAGAGGTTTGTAATTGATGACCATTCTCTTTTTTCCTCATTTATGCTCTGAATGCTTGTTGACATAAAATGCATGACAAGCCCAAGGGGAAGTTGTAGATTCAATCAGCCCTTTTTTTAGTAAGGACTGTATTTTCTCTTTACAGAGCATTAGGTACTCTTCTTTCATGCCTTGGTGAATCGCTTTTGTTGGTATAGCATTTGGATGGATGGGTAGAGAAATAGCATATTTTTGTCTTTTTTCTTTATACATCATGGGGTACTCATGCATGAACTGCTAAAGTCTGTCCTTCATGTTTTTTATTTGCTCTTCATGCTTCTTTATCTCTTGCTTTATTGAAAATTCTCTTGCAATTGTTTTGTCATGTCTAGTAGTCTTAGTGATTGAGTAGACTGTTCTACCAATCCTAGGGAGTAGTGGTAGCTCTGCCTTTCTGTCCTTATAGGTGATACCAAATCTATTTGACTAGAAAGTGTATGGAACAAGATACTGTAAGATATCAGTACCAATAAAGAGATCTTATCTCATTTGCCCCATGAGCTGGATTTCAATGGGCACTTTGATTTTTCCAAAATGAAGATATGCCTGTGTAACATGAATAAGAGTAATCTTCTTAATATTGGAGAGTTCCACTATAATGGGTGTAGTGGCTTTTATGCATTTTTTGGGAAAAAGCTCAAAAGGGGAAATGGTGAGACTTGATCGTGTGTCAAGTAAAGCATCTACATTCAAGGAGAACTGTTGCATGTTCTTGAGTTGAACGCATACCATGGGGATAGGGCCGCTAGCATCTAGGGCATTGACCTTGAATGTTCGTTCTTTGTGTAATCTGATTTGATTTACTGGAGTTGTAGGAGTAGGCCTTCCTTGAGAAGTAGAAGGTAAGTCTTGTAATTCCCTTAAGATGTCAGTTGTACCTTCTGCTAGTTCCTTCTAACTGGAGAGATTTCTCATGTATGCCTTGCATAATGATCGGACCTCTTGTTGCATTTGAGAAAATGCTTTGAGCATTTCTTCACCGGTGTGCTCAGTAGCAGTGGTTGTCGATGTCAAGGACTGTAACAACTGTGATGCAGTTCTTGGTTGATGCATGCTTTCCATCTTATGTGGGATGAACATGTTTGCCTGGTTCTTAGTTTTTGGAGCGAAAGTACGTGGTTTAGGCAAATCATAGGGGTTAGAAAAAAACTCTTTTCTTATTTTATCCTTATGCTTTTTGGTTTTGGAAGAAGATGTGTCAGTGTCGGAAGTTTCTGATGATTCAGAGGAATCATACTTCTTTTGTTTCCCTTTTAAGTCTTTTTGAAACCCATTTTTGGGGTAGGAACTAAAGGCTGAAGCCATGAATTTTTGTTTCTTATCTCGTGGGAAATAAGATTTGTGAGCATTTACTAGATGAAATCTGGATGGCATGATTTATATCGTCATCCAAGACTTCTATTACATCAGAAAGTGTCTTCTGATATTTCTTCTTCGGGCTCTTCTTCCTCAGCTGTATGCCAAGAATAGAAGGAACTTTATATAGCAGAAGCTTCCGATCCATAGGATTCTGTCTTAGTAACAGAATCAATATTGTAGTCACTGTCATAAGAGTATTCATCTTTTGGATAAATGTCATGTGAAAAAACAACTATCACTATCAATGTGATGCTGCATCATGTTGACATTTGCGGCATTTGCTTGCTCTTTTTTCTTTAGGCATTTGTTCGCCAGATAGGAAGGACTTCCACAAATGAAACATTTCAATTCCTTTTTCTTTGACTCATTCTTATGCTCTTGTGTGTACTGTGCCTTTCCTCTCGAGTGTTTATATGACTTTCTTGAATACTTTGAGTGTCTAGGCCTTGTGTCATCTTGTTTGTTGAAAAATGACTTAGCATGAGAATTGGTTCTGTGGTACCTAGTGGGATGGCGATGTCTGTGATGCTGATGTTTCTACCCTAATACAGTGTCACATCTGCATTTGTCACAGCCAAAATCCATATCAAAATTATATGCCTGCTTGCAGATGGATTGAGGAAACCTTTGATTCAACTGAGTCATTTTCTCGTGGTGACAAACTTATTTTTCTATTTGTTCGATGGTTTGGATGATCTGTCCCATGCTGTTTGTAAAGTCTCTATTTTGTGTTTTCATTTTCTGTTTGCAATAAAATGGAATGGGCTTTGGGAAGGAACAAACAAGGTGTTTCTTCATGGTATTGTCATGAGCTCCTAAACCCTCATAAAAAAGATCTCTCATATAGATCAAATATTCCTTGTACATGCGGGGGTCACAAAGCTTTGACTTGAAGAAAGCTTCATGAGCTTCTAAGACATCATCAAGCTTATTGCCGACTAACTCTCCTAGTAATAATTCAAAGAATATATGTACAGGGTCTGGGTCCTGTGCAATGGCGACTTTTACCTGTGGACGAATGGATGTCCACCAATGCTTGATTCCACCCACAAAGCCATGTGTAATTCCATTTAATATATAAATTCTTCTCGTTTGTGGTTTGTTGACTATCTTTTGTCTTGCATATGCATAAATCATATAAATTAGTAGTTTTATCTCTTTTGGTTTTTTCCCATCAACTCTCGGACACCGATCTTATTGTAGAAGTTGTTATGGGATGTTTTAGATGTGGAGCCAGAAGTAGTAGCATTCAATGGGGCTGTTGAAATAACAGAAGAGTGGTGTGCATTCATTTGTGCTCGGAGAATACTGGTGGGAGATTTGGATCTGTGAGCATTAATAGGTGTAAATTCTTCCTCAATGATACTGTCACCATCATCATTTGAAGATGTGATAGTATAAGCCATTCTTTCCTCAAAGTATGCGTGATCCCTAGCATACCATGCAGGTGTTTCTACAGGTGGTAGATTTGGTGGAGTTTGTTGTATACTCTCATCCAAATACTGAGAGTTGATCCTATTATGCACATGTCTTGTGAAATCTTCATTATCCTGCTCTTCAAGGTCTATACACATGGCCATGTTTTCAAGAACTAGATTTTCTTCTCTTACTCTTGTTATTTTTTCCAAGTCAAGATCAATATCATAAAAAGCTAATTTATAGTGATCGAACTCTGACCAATCTAGGAACATGAATTCCAAATATTCTAACAATTCTAGTGCTGTTGATCCTGGCTGTATTGACTTCTAGAACAGTGAGGGTTCTTTTGGGGAATGAAACCATGATCCTTTAGGCTAGCAATAAATATCTTGGATTTGCTACAAGATATCTTCAGGGGAATCTGTGTCCTGTAGAATTTTGTAACATAGCAAATCATTTAGTATGGGTGTACTAGGATTTTCAGTGCTAGTGGAGGTACCTTCTCCTGTAGGTATAATTTAATTTTCTTTTCCCTTGCTAGAGATATGCATGTTTAATGCACCAGTTGCTGGAGAAGAAAAATGTGATGTCCACCCTTTATGTAGCCTCTTGTTGGAAAATGTGGAGTAGTCTGTTGCAATACTTGGTGTAGGCACTACTACAGAAGAGACACTAATAGTGGATGGATTTACAATAGTATTTTTTTGTATTTTATGGCATTAAACAAGCAATTGATCTACGATCTACTACAGAGATTCCATATTCTCAATGAGTCCTGTAAGGGCCAAATGTGTCCCATTGGCTACTGTATTACAGTGGTTTTCTTTATATTCAAAAGCCTGAATAGCATTAAGCACAGAGGATGAAGCTTGCTCAATAAGCTTCTTGCAATGCTGACAAACTCCATGTATCACTTGTTCATGAGAACACGGCTGAGTGTGAAACTTGAGAAGGTTTGTTCTTTGTGAGGGGGAAACCTTCAATTGTGGTTGTACTACGGCCTTTGAGTGTTCTGGAGGAGGATTTGGTAACAAATGTTTATGTGGAAGCAATAATGTTTTTTCCTTTATATTCTAAACTTTTATAACCTTGGGAGGAAATAATTCCTTTCTCCTAATGAAACTAATATCAAGCTGCCATTCTGTAGGTAGCTCTATCTCTGACTAGTTGACACAGTCAGGTAGAAACCTTTGTGTGACTTCATTTGATTTCATAATGATGGTCTGGCCTTTATCGGCTGAAGAATTAACTCCTTCAATTACTGTAGGGATAGCTAAATACATACAATGGAAGACCATTCTGTATTGGATTGCTAAAAGTGCAAAGGATGCTTTGATTTAATGTCCACTGATGTAACCTTTTGTTCCATATTTCATTTGGTACCTTTTTGGTTAAGTAGCCTGGTACATGTTTCAAATCAGTTTTGATGGTGAAAGGAACAAATTCCACAAAGAACCTAAAAGCTTTGATAGCTTTTATCATTGAAAGGATTCCTCTTTGATAGGAGGGTTAGTTCTTCTGAGTAAGTGAGAAAATCCCAGAGGCATATCTGCATGGGTACAGTGTTGTAGATTCTTGTTCTTCTTCACAAAGACAAGCTCCCCAACCTGGGTCGGATGCATCCGTGTATAGGATGAGCGGATGTCCAAAGGGCAATCTTAAAGGAGGAATTAAGCTTTTAATATGTTATACTACCAAAGTATGGATGTGTTCCCACTGAAACTTATCTTTCCTTAATAGGGGATATAGATCCTTTGTGTATGTGGCAATGTTGGGTGCAGATGAATTTACCCAATATAGGCAACCTAGAGATTGTTGCAATTGTTTTACTAAGATTAGGATATCTGGCATATCCACAAGTTTTTTCAAGACATGGTCTTGAAGTCTGATTTTTCCATGAGTTATTTCAATGCCAAGTAAATCAATTGAAGTTTGGAACATAAGGGACTTAGTGGGTGATAGGACCATTCTCGCAGCTTCTACTGCAATGGCAACTTGGGATAGATGATGTAGGTGATCTTGGATGGTTTCTGAAAACACCAGGATATCATCTATGTATGTTAAACAAAAAGAAAAAGTTCCAAAAATAGCATCTGTCCACTCTTGAAATTTAGCGGGTGCAACCTTGATGTCAAGACAGGAAAGAACTGTCCATTGGTAGTGTCCATGGGGGACACAAAAAGTTGTTTTGTACTTGTCTTCCTCTTTTAATGGCAGTTGCCAAAAGCCAGATTTAAGGTCAACAAACTTGCTAAAAACATTTACCTTTTTAATTCTCTTGAGCAGTAGATCCTTCAGAGGGATAGGGTGACCATGACCTATGAGATATTTGTTTAGAGGTTTGTAATTGATGACCATTCTCTTTTTGCCTCCTTTCTACTCCGAATGCTTGTTGACATAAAATGTTTGACAAGCCCAAGGGTAATTTGTAGATTTAATCAACACTTTTTCTAGTAAGGATTGTATTTCCTCTTTACAGTGCATTAGGTCTTCTTCTTTCATGCCTTGGTGAACCGCTTTTGTTGGTATAGCATTTGGATGGATGGGTAGAGAAATAGCATATTTTTGTCTTTTTTCTTTTTTACATCATGGGGTCCTCATGCATGAATTGCTGAAGTCTGTCCTCCATGTTTTTGATTTGCACTTCATGCTTCTTTATCTCTTGCTTTATCCAAAATTCTCTTGCAACTGTTTTGTCATGTCCAATAGTCTTAGTGATTTAATAGACTGTTCTACCAATCCTAGGGAGAAGTGGTAGCTCTATCTTTCTGTCCTTATAGGTGATACCAAATTTATTTGACCAGAAAGTGTATGGAACAAGATGCTGTAAGATATCAGTACCAATCAAAAGATCATACCTCATTTGCCGCATGAGCTGGATTTCAATGGGCACTTTGATTTTGCCAAAATGAAGATATGCATGTGTAACATGAATAAGAGTAATCTTCTTATTACTGGACAATTCCACTATAATGGGTGTAGTGGCTTTTATGCATTTTTTGGGGAAAAACTCAAAAGGGGCAATGGTGAGACTTGATCGTGTGTCAAGTAAAGCATCTACATTCAAGGAGAATTGTGGCATGTTCGTGAGTTGAATGCATACCATGGGGATGGGACCGCTAGTATCTAGGGCATTGACCTTGAATGTTCGTTCCCTGTGTAATCTAATTTGATTTACTGGAGTTGTAGGAGTTGGCCTTCCTTGGTAAGTAGAAGGTAAGTCTTGTAATTCCCTTAAGATGTTAGTTGAACCTTCTACTAGTTCCTTCTGACTAGAGAGAATTCTCCTGTATACCTTGCATAATGATTGAACCTCTTGTTGCATTTGAGTAAGTGCATTTCTTTACCGATGTGCTGAGTAGCAATGGTTGTCGGTGTTAAGGACTGTAACAACTGTGATGCAGTTCTTGGTTGATGCATGCTTTCCAGCTTATGTGGGATGAACATGTTTGTCTAGTTCTTAGTTTGTGGAGCCAAAGTACCTAGTTTAGGCAAATCATAGGGGTTAGAAAAAAATTATTTTCTTATTTTATCCTTATGCTTTTTGGTTTTGGAAGAAGATGTGTCAGTGTCGGAAGTTTCTGATGATTCAGATCATACTTCTTTTGTTTCCCTTTTAAGTCTTTTTGAAACCCATTTTTGGGGTAGGAACTGAAGGCTGAAGCCATGAATTTTTGTTTCTTATCTCGTGGGAAATAAGATTTGTGAGCATTTACTGTTTGAAATCTGGATGGCATGATTGTATCGTCATTCAAGACTTCTATTGCATTAGAAGCAGTGTCTTCTGATATTTCTTCTTCGGCTCTTCTTCCTCAGCTGTATGCCAAGAATACGAGGAACTTGATGTAGCAGAAGCTTCTAATCCAGAGGATTCTGTCTCAATAATAGAATTAGTATCGTAGTCACTGTCATAAGAGTATTCATCTTCTGAATAACCGTCATATGAATAGTAGCTACCATAATCAATGTGATGCTGCATCATGTTGACCTTGGCGGCATTTGCTTGCTCTTTTTTCTTTGGGCATTTGTTTGCCAGATGGGAAGGACTTCCACAAATGAAACATTTCAATTCCTTTTTCTTTGACTCATTCTTATGCTCTTGTATGTACTGTGCCTTTCCTTTTGAGTGTTTATATGACTTTCTTGAATACTTTGTCTAGCCCTTGTCTCATCTTGTTTGTTGAAAAATGACTTAGCATGAGAATAAGTTATTTGGTACCTGGAGGGATGGCGATGTCTGTGATGCCCATGTTTGTACCTTGATACATTGTCACAACTGCATTTGTCACAACCAAAATCCATATCAAACTTATATGCCTGCTTTGCAGATGGATTGAGGAAAACTTTGATTCAACTGAGTCATTTTCTGGTGGCGACAAACTTATCTTACTGTATGTTCGATGGTTTGGATGAACTATCCCACGTTGTCTATAAAGTCTCTGTTTTTTGTTTTCATTTTGTGTTTGCATTGAAATGGAATGGGCCCTGGGAAGGAATAAACAAGGTGTTCCTTCATGGTATTGTCATGAGCTCCTAAACCCTCATACAAAAGATCTCTCATATAGATCAAATATTCCTTGTACATGCGGAGGTCACAAAGCTTTGACTTGAAGAAAGCTTCATGAGCTTCTAAGACATCATCAAGCTTATTGCCGACTAACTCTCCTAGTAATAATTCAAAGAATATATGTACAGGGTCTGGGTCCTGTGCAATGGCGACTTTTACATGTGGATGAATGGATATCCACCAATGCTTGATTCCACCCACAAAGCCATGCGTAATTGCACTTAATATATCAATACTGCTTGTTTGTGGTTTATCGACTATCTATTGTCGTGCATATGCATACATCATGTAAATTAGCAATTTTATCTCTTCTGGTGTTTTTCCATCAATGGACCAAATAGGAAATGAGCCAACTTTCTCTAGGACGCTGATCTTCTTGTAGAAATTGTTATGGGATGTTTTAGATGTGGAGCTAGAAGTAGTAGCATTCAATGGGGCTGTTGGAATAGTAGAAGAGTGGTGTGCATTCATTTGTGCTTGGAGAATGCTCGTGGGAGATTTGGACCTATGAGGATTAATAGGTGTAAATTCTTCCTCAATGACACTGTCACCACCATCATTTGAAGATGTGATAGTATAAGCCATTCTTTCCTCAAAGTATGCCTAATCCCTAGCATACCATGCAGGTGTTTCCACATGTGGTAGATTTGGTGGAGTTGTTGTATACTCTCACCCAAATACCGAGAGTTGATCCTATTATGCACGTCTTGTGAAATCTTCATTATCATGCTCTTCAGGATCTATACACATGGCCATGTTTTCAAGAACTATATTTTCTTCTCTTACTCTTGTTATTTTTTCCAAGTCAAGATCAATATCATCAAAAGCTAATTTATAGTCAGACTCAGACCAATCTAGGAACATGAATACCAAATATTCTGACAGTTCTAGTGCTGTTGATCCTCGTTGTATTGACTTCTAGAATATTGAGGGTTCTTTTGGGGAATAAGACCACGATCCTGTAGGCTGGCAATAAACATCTTGGATTTGCTGCAAGATATCTTCAGGGCAATTTGTGTCATGCAGATTTTTCTAACATAGCAAATCATTTTTAGGGAGTATGGGTGTACTAGGACTTTCAGTGCTAGTGGAGGTACCTTCTCCTATAGGTATAATTTCTTTTTCTTTACCCTTGGTAGAGATATGCATGTTTAATGCACCGGTTGCTAGAGAAGAAAAATGTGATATCCACCCTTTATGTAGCCTCTTGTTGGAAAATGTGGACTAATCTATTGCAATACTTGGTGTAGGCACTACTACAGAAGAGACACTAGTAGTGGCTGGCTTTACAATAGTACTTTTTTACATTTGATGGCATAAAACAAGCAATTGATCTGCAATCTACTGCAAAGATTCCATCTTTTTGACGAGTCGTGTAAGGGCCAAATGTGTCCAATTGGCTGCTCATAATTTTGTTATCTAGGAATTACCATTTTGAGGGTGTAGATAAGCCACTGCCTTATAGTGGTTTTCTTCATATTCAAAAGTTTGAATAGCATTAAGCACAGAGGATGAAGCTTGCTCAATAAGCTTCTTGCAATGCTGACAAACTCCATGTATCACTTGTTCATGAGAACAAGACTTAGTGTGAAACTTGAGAAAGTTTGTTCTTTGTGAGGGGGAAACCTTCAGTTGTGGTTATAGTACGGCCTTTGAGTGTTTTGGAGGAGGATTTGATAACAACTGTTTCTATGGAAGCAATAATGTTTTCCCTTTATATTTTCAACTTTTATAACCTTGGGAGGAAGTAATTCATTTTTCCTAATGGAACTAATATCAAGCTGCCATTCTGTAGGTAGCTCTATCTATGACTAGTTGACACAGTCAGGTAGAAATCTTTGAGTGACTTCATTTGATTTCATAATGATGGTTTGGCCTTTATGGACTGAAGAATTAACTCCTTCAATTACCCTAGGGATAGCTAAAGACATACAACAGAAGACCATTCTGTATTGGATTGCTAAATGTGCAGAGGATGCTTTCATTTAATGACCATCGAAGTAACCTATTGTTCCCTATTTCATTTGGTGCCTTTTTGGTTAAGTAGCGTGGTACATGTTTCAAATCAGTTCTGATGGTGAAATGAACAAATTCCGCAAAGAACCTAAAAGCTTTGATAGCTTTTATCATTGAAAGGATTCCTCTTTGATAGGAGGGATAGTTCTTCTGAGTAAGTGAGAAAATCCCAGAGGCATATCTGCATGGGTACAATGTTTTAGATTCTTGTTCTTCTTCACGAATACAGGCTCCCCAACCTGGGTCGGATGCATCCATGTATAGGATGAGCGGATGTCCAAAGGGAAATCTTAAAGGAGGAAGATTGCTAATTAAGCTTTTAATATGTCGTACTGCCAAAGTATGGATGTGTTCCCATTGAAACTTATCTTACCTTAATAGGGGATATAGATCCTTTGTGTATGTGGCAATGTTGGGTGCGGACGAATTTACCCAATATAGGCAACCTAGAAATTGCTGCAATTGTTTTACTGAGGTTAGGATATCAGGCATATCCACAAGTTTTTTCAAGTCATGGTCTTGAAGTCTGATTTGTCCCTGAGTTATTTCAATGCCAAGAAAATCAAAAAATGAAAACAAAAAACAGAGACTTTACGGACAGCGTGGGACAGATCATCCAAACCATCGAACAAACAGTAAAAGAAGTTTGTCACCAGCAAAAAACGACTCAATTGAATGAAAGGTTTCCTCAATCCATGTGCAAGCCGGCATATAAGTTTGATATGGATTTTGGTTGTGACAAATGCAGCTGTGACAATGTATCAAGGTACAAACATCGGCATCACAGACATCGCCATCGCTCTAGGTACCACAGAACTTATTCTCATGCTAAGTCCTTTTTCAACAAACAAGATGACACAAGGCCTAGACACTCAAAGTATTCAAGAAATTCATATAAACACTCGAAAGGAAATGCACATTACACACAAGAGCATAAGAATGAGTCAAAGAAAAAGGAACTGAAATGTTTCATTTATGGAAGTCCTTCCCATCTGGCGAACAAATGCCCAAATAAAAAAGAGCAAAGCAAATGCCACCAAGGTCAACATGATGCAACATCACATTGATTATGATAGCTGTTATTCATATGACAGTTATTCAGAAGATGAATACTCTTATGACAGTGAGTACGATACTGATTATACTACTGAGATAGAATCCTCTGGATCAGAAAATTCTGCTACATCAAGTTCCTCCTATTCTTGGCATACAGTTGAGGAAGAAGAGCCCAAAGAAGAAATATAAGAAGACACTACTTCTGATGCAACAGAAGTCTTGGATGATGATACAATCATGCCATCCAAGTGAATGCTCACAAATCTTATTTCCCATGAGATAAGAAACAAAAATTCATGTCTTCAGCCTTCAGTTCCTACCCCAAAAATGGGTTTCAAAAAGACTTAAAAGGGAAACAAAAGAAGTATGATTCCTCTGAATCCTCAGAAACTTCCGACATTGACAAATCTTCTTCCAAAACCAATAAGCATAAGGATAAAATAAGAAAATAGTTTTTTCCTAACCCCTATGATTTGCCTAAACTAGGTACTTTGGCTCCAGAAACTAAGAACTAGGCAAACATGTTCATCCCACATAAGCTGGAAAGCATGCATCAACCAAGAATTGTATCACAATTGTTAGAGTCCTTGACATCGACAACCACTGCTACTCAACACACCGGTGAAGAAATGCTCAAAGCATCTACTCAAATGCAACAAGAGGTCCGACCATTATGCAAGGTATACAGGAGAATTCTCTCCAGTCAGAAGGAACTAGCAGAAGGTACAACTGACATCTTAAGGGAATTACAAGACTTACCTTCTACTTCTCAAGAAAGGCCTACTCCTACAACTCCAGTAAATGAAATCAGATTACACAAGGAACAAACATTCAAATTAAATGCATCCTATATGGTAGCAGTCTTAGACACTCGCCATTCAGAATTACAAGATATGATTCTAGGAGCTGCAATTTCACCTTTGTCAAATGGACCAATATTTTTTGAACTCAGACCTAATTATGTTATAGCCGTAGATGATCCTTATCTCTCAAAACTTCTCATGCTACATATTTGAACCATAGGATTGCAAATGAAAGCATCCTTTGCACATTTAGAAATCCAATACAGAATGGTCTTCCATTGTATGTCTTTAGCTATCCCTAGGGTAATTGAAGGAGTTAATTCTTCAACCGATAAAAGCCAAACCATCATTATGAAATCAGATGAAGTCACACAAAGGTTTCTACCTGACTGTGTCAATTGGGCAGAGATAGAGCTACCTACAGAATGGCAGCTTGATATGAGTTCCATTAGGAAAAAGGAATTACTTCCTCCCAAGGTTATTAAAGTTCAGAATATAAAGGGGAAAACATGGTTGTTTCCACAGAAACAGTTGTTACCAAATCCTCCTCCATAACACTCAAAGGTCGTAGTACAACCACAACTGAAGGTTTCCCCCTCACAAAGAACAAACCTTCTCAAGTTTCACACTCAATCTTATTCTCATAAACAAGTGATACATGGAGTTTGTCAGCATTGCAAGAAGCTTATTGAGCAAGCTTCATCCTCTATGCTTAATGCTATTCAGACTTTTTAAATATGAAGAAAATCACTATAAGGCAGCACCTTATCTACGCCCTCAGAATGGTAACTCTTGGACAGCAGAATTACAAGCAACCAATTGGACACATTTGGCCCTTACAGGACTCATCGAGAAGATGGAATCTCTGTAGCAGATTATAGATCAATTGCTTATTTTATGCCAGCAAATACAAAAAAGTACTATTGTAAAGTCAGCCACTACTAGTGTCTCTTCTAGAGTAGTTCTTGCACCAAGTATTGCAACAAACTGGTCCACATTTTCCAACAAGAGGCTACATAAAGGGTGGAAATCACATTTTTCTTCTCCAGCAACAGGTGCATTAAATATGCATATCTCTAGCAAGGAAAAAGAAAAAAAATTATACCTACAGGAGAAGGTACCTCCACTGGCACTGAAAGTCCTAATACACCCATACTCCCTAAAAATGATTCACTATGTTATGAAAATTTCAAGGACACAGATTGCCCTAAAGATATCTTGCAGCAAATCCAAGATATTTATTGCAAGCCTACAGGATCTTGGTCTCATTCCCCAAAACAATCCTCACTGTTCCAGAAGTCAATACAGCCAGGATCAATAGCACTAGAATTGTCAGAATATTTGGAACTCATGTTCCCAGATTGGTCAGAGTCCGACTATAAATTAGCTTTTGATTATATTGATCTTGACTTGGAAAAAAATAACAAGAGTAATAGAAGAAAATCTAGTTCTTGAAAACATGCCCCTGTGTATAGACCCTGAAGAGAAATATAATGAAGATTTCACTGGACATGTGCATAATAGAATCAGCTCTTGATATTTGGGTGAGAGTATACAACAAACTCCACCAAATCTACCACCTGTAGAAACACGTGCATGGTATGCTAGGGATCATGCATAGTTTGAGGAAGAATGGCTTATACTATCACATCTTCAAATGATGATGGTGATAGTGTCATTGAGGAAGAATTTACACCTATTAATCCTCGCAGGTCCAAATCTCCCACGAGCATTCTCCGAGCACAAATGAATGCACATCACTCTTCTGTTATTCCAACAGCCCCATTGAATGCTACTACTTCTGGCTCCACATCTAAAACATCCCATAACAACTTCTACAAGAAGATCGGCGTCCCAGAGAAAGTTGGCTCATTTCCTATCTGGCCCATTAATGGGAAAACACTAGAAGAGATAAAACTGCTAATTTACATGATGTATGCATATGCAAGACAAAAGATAGTCAACAAACCACAAACAAGTAGAATTGATATATTAAATGCAATTACACATGGCCTTGTGGATGGAATCAAGCATTGGTGGACATCCATTTATCCACAAGTAAAAGTCGCCATTGCACAGGACCCAGACCCTGTACAGATATTCTTTGAATTATTACTAGGAGAGTTAGTCGGCAATAAGCTTGATGATGTCTTAGAAGCTCGTGAAGCTTTCTTCAAGTCAAAGCTTTGTGACCCCCGCATGTACAAGGAATATTTGATCTGTATGAGAGATCTTTTGTATGAGGGTTTAGGAGCTCATGACAATACCATGAAGGAACAACTTGTTTGTTTCTTCCTAGAGCCCATTCCATTTTATTGCAAATAGAAAATGAAAACAAAAAATAGAGACTTTATAGACAGCGTGGGACAGATCATCCAAATCATCGAACAAACAATAAAAGAAGTTTGTCACTAGCAAAAAATGACTCAGTTGAAATCCATCTAAAAGAATGCATATAAGTTTGATATGGATTTTGGTTGTGACAAATGCAGTTGTGACAATGTATCAAGGTACAAACATCGATATCACAGACATCGCCATCTCTCTAGGTACCACAGAACTTATTCTCATGCAAAGTCCTTTACAACAAACAAGATGACACAAGGCCTAGACACTCAAAGTATTCAAGAAAGTCATATAAACACTCGAAAGGAAAGGCACAGTACACACAAGAGCATAAGAATGAGTCAAAGAAAAAGGAATTGAAATGTTTCATTTGTGGAAGTCCTTCCCATTTGGTGAACAAATGCCCAAAGAAAAAAGAGCAAGCAAATGCTGCCAAGGTCAACATGATGCAGCATCACATTGATTATGATAGCTGTTATTCATATGTCAATTATTCAAAAGATGAATACTCTTATGACAGTGAGTAAGATACTGATTCTGTTACTGAGACAGAATCCTCTGAATCAGAAGCTTCTGCTACATCAAGTTCCTCCTATTCTTGGCATATAGTGCTGAGGAAGAAGAGCTTGAAGAAGAAATATCATAAGACACTGCTTCTGATGCAACAGAAGTCTGGATGATGATACAATCATGGCATCCAGATTTCATCCAGTAAATGCTCACAAATCTTATTTCCCAGGAGATAAGAAACAAAAATTTATGGCTTTAGCCTTCAGTTCCTACCCCAAAAATGGGTTTCAAAAAGACCTAAAAGGGAAACAAAAGAAGTATGATTCCTTTGAATCATTAGAAACTTCCAACACTGACACATCTTCTTCCAAAACCAAAAAAGCATAAGGATAAAATAAGAAAAGAGTTTTCTTCTAACCCCTATGATTTGCCTAAACCAGGTACTTTGGGTCCAAAAACTAAGAACCAGGCAAACATGTCCATCCCACATAAGCTGGAAAGCATGCATCAACCAAGAACTGCATCACAGCTGTTATAGTCCTTGACACTGAGAACCACTGCTACTCAGCACACCATTGAAGAAATGCTCAAAGCATTTACTCAAATGCAACAAGAGGTCCGATCATTATGCAAGGTATATAGGAGAATTCTCTCCAGTCAAAAGGAACTAGCAAAAGGTACAACTGACATCTTAAGGGAATTACAAGACTTACCTTCTACTTCTCAAGGAAGGCCTACTCCTACAACTCCAATAAATCAAATCAGATTACACAAGGAATGAACATTCAAGGTCAATGCCCTAGATACTGGCGGTTCCATCCCCATGGTATGCATTTAGCTCAAGAACATGCCACAATTCTCCTTGAATGTAGATGCTTTACTTGACACACGAACAAGTCTCACCATTATCCCTTTTGAGCTTTTTCCCAAAAAATGCATAAAAGCCACTACACCCATTATAGTGGAACTCTCCAATAATAGGAAGATTACTCTTATTCATGTTACATAGGCATATCTTCATTTTGGAAAAATCAAAGTGCCCATTGAAATCCAGCTCATGCGGCAAATAATGTATGATCTTTTGATTGGTACTAATATCTTATAGCATCTTGTTCCATACACTTTTTGGTCAAATAAATTTGGTATCTCCTATAAGGACAGAAAGGCAGAGCTACCACTACTCCCTAGGATTGATAGAATAGTCTACTCAATCACTGAGACTCTTGGACATGACAAAACAGTTGCAAGAGAATTTTGGGAAAAGCAAGAGATAAAGAAGCATGAAGTGCAAATCAAAAACATGAAGGACTGACTTTAGCAGTTCATGCATAAGGACCCCATGATGTATAAAGAAAAAAGACAAAAATATGCTATTTCTCTACCCATCCATCCAAATGCTATACCAACAAAAGCGGTTCACCAAGGCATGAAAGAAGAAGACCTAATGCACTGTAAAGAGGAAATACAATCCTTACTAGAAAAAGTGTTGATTGAATCTACAACTTCCCCTTAGGCTTGCCAAGCATTTTATGTCAACAAGCATTCGAAGCAGAAAGGAGGCAAAAAGAGAATGGTCATCAATTACAAACCTCTAAACAAATATCTCATAGGCCATGGTCACCCTATCCCTTTGAAGGATCTACTGCTCAAGAGAATTAAAAAGGTAAATGTTTTTAGCAAGTTTGTTGACCTTAAATCTGGCTTTTGGCAACTGCCATTAAAAGAGGAAGACAGGTACAAAACAACTTTTTGTGTCCCCCACGGACACTACCAATGGACAGTTCTTTCCTTTTTTGACATCAAGGTTGCACCTGCTAAATTTCAAGAGTTGATAGATGCTATTTTTGGAACTTTTCCTTTTTGTTTAACATACATAGATGATATCCTGGTGTTTTCAGAAACCATCCAAGATCACCTACATCATCTATCCCAGGTTGCCATTATAGTAGAAGCTGCTAGAATGGTCCTATCACCCACTAAGTCCCTTATGTTCCAAACTTCAATTGATTTTCTTGGCATTGAAATAACTCATGGAAAAATCATACTTCAAGACCATGTCTTGAAAAAACTTGTGGATATGCCAGATATCCTAATCTGAGTAAAACAATTGCAACAATCTCTAGGTTGCCTATATTGGGTAAATTCATCCGCACCCAACATTGCCACATACACAAAGGATCTATATCCCCTATTAAGGAAAGATAAGTTTCATTGGGAACACATCCATACTTTGGCAGTATAACATATTAAAAGCTTAATTAGCAATCTTCCTCCTTTAAGATTGCCCTCTGGACATCCACTCATCTTATACACGAATGCATTCGACTCAGGTTGGGGAGCCTGTCTTTGTGAAGAAGAACAAGAATCTACAACATTGTACCCGTGCAGATATGCCTCCGGGATTTTCTCACTTACTCAGAAGAACTATCCCTCCTATCAAAGAGAAATCCTTGCAATGATTAAAGCTATGAAATCTTTTAGGTTCTTTGTGGAATTTGTTCCTTTCACCATGAAAACTGATTTGAAACATATACCAGGCTACTTAACCAAAAAGGAACCAAATGAAATAGGGAACAAAAGATTACTTCTCTAGACATTATTCTTTGATGCTCTAGATGTCACATTCGAGCATGTGTCAGGAATCCAAAATACTGTAGCGGATTTACTTTCCCGAAAACCGCCCTCACAAGGCCACTCAAACATGATGTACAATATTCCTTTTCTTTTTGGAAAGCCTGTTTCTTTGTTCCCGCCTAAAGGCATCAATGTAACTTTGTAACTGTATAAGATTCTCCTCTACTCCACTCTTTCGTGAGAAATAGTTTTTGCATCTCCCAGTTTGCCTATATAAGGCTCTCATTGTAAAAAACACAACAAGGAATACATATCAAGAGAGCAATTTTCAAGCAATAACAAGAGTAAGAAAAGAAAATCTAGTTCTTGAAAACATGCCCTTGTGTATAGACCCTGAAGAGCAGGATAATGAAGATTTCACCAAACATGTGCATAATAGGATCAACTCTCGGTATTTGGGTGAGAGTATACAACAAACTCCACCAAATCTACCACCTGTAGAAACTCCTGCATGGTATGTTAGGGATCATGCATACTTTGAGGAAAGAATGGCTTATACTATCACATCTTCAGATGATCATGGTGACAGTGTCATCGAGGAAGAGTTTACACCTATTAATCCTCACATATCCAAATCTCCCACCAGCATTCTTAGAGCACAAAAGAATGCACACCACTCTTCTGTTATTCCAAAAAACCCATCGAATGCTCCTACTTCTGGCTCCACATCTAAAACATCCCATAACAACTTCTACAAGAAGATCGGTGTCCCAAAGAAAGTTGGCTCATTTCCTATCTGGTCCATCGATGGGAAAACACCACAAGAGATAAAACTACTAATTTATATGATGTATGCATATGCAGGACAAAAGATAGTCGACAAACCACAAACAAGTAGAATTGATATATTAAATGCAATTACACATGGCTTTGTGGGTGGAATCAAGCATTGGTGGACATCCATTCATCCACAAGTAAAAGTCGCCATTGCACATGATCCAGACCCTATACAGATATTCTTTGAATTATTACTAGGAGAGTTAGTCAGCAATAAGCTTAATGATGTCTTAGAAGCTCATGAAGCTTTCTTCAAGTCAAAGCTTTGTGACCCCCGCATATACAAGGAATATTTGATCTATATGAGAGATCTTTTGTATGCGGGATTAGGATCTCATGACAATACCATTAAGGAACACCTTGTTTTTTCCTTTCCAGAGCCCATTCCATTTTATTGCAAACAAAAAATGAAAACAGAAAATAGAGATGTTACAGACAGCGTGGGATAGATCATCCAAACCATCGAACAAACAGTAAAAGAAGTTTGTCACCACCAGGAAATGACTTAGTTGAATCAAAGGTTTCCTCAATCCATGTGCAAGCAGGCATATAAGTTTGATATGGATTTTGGTTGTGACAAATGGAGTCCTGACAATGTATCAAGGTACAAACATCGGCATCACAGACATCACCATCCCTCCAGGTACCACAGAACTTATTCTCATGCAAAGTCCTTTTTCAACAAACAAGATGACACAAGGCCTAAACACTCAAAGTATTCAAGAAAGTCATATAAACACTCAAAAGGAAAGGCACAGTATACACAAGAGCATAAGAATGAGTCAAAGAAAAAGGAATTGAAATGTTTCATTTATGGAAGTCCTTCCCATGTGGCGAACAAATGCCCAAAGAAAAAAGATCAAGCAAGCTCACGAAGGTCAACATGATGCAACATCACATTGATTATGATAGTTGTTATTCATATGATAGTTATTTAGAAGATGAATACTCTTATGACAGTGAGTACGATATTGATTATACTACTAAGATAGAATCCTCTGGATCAGAAAATTCTGCTACATCAAGTTCCTCCTATTCTTGGCATATAGTTGAGGAAGAAGAGCCTGAAGAAGAAATATCAGAAGACACTGCTTCTGATGCAACAAAAATCTCGGATGACAATACAATCATGCCATCTAGATTTCATCCAGTAAATGCTCACAAATCTTATTTACCACGAGATAGGAAACAAAAATTCATGGCTTCAGCCTTCAACTCCTACCCCAAAAATGGGTTTCAAAAAGACTTAAAAGGGAAACAAAAGAAGTATGATTCCTCTGAATCATTAGAAACTTCCGACACTGACACATCTTCTTCCAAAACCAAAAAGCATAAGGATAAAATAAGAAAAGAGTTTTTTTCTAACCCCTATGATTTTCCTAAACTAGGTACTTTGGCTCTAGAAACTAAGAACCATGCAAACATGTTCATCCCACATAAGCTAGAAAACATGCATCAACCAAGAACTGCATCACAGTTGTTACAATCCTTGACACCGACAACCATTGCTACTCAGCACACCTATGAAGAAATGCTCAAAGCATTAACTCAAATGCAACAAGAGGTCCGATCATTATGCAAGGTATACAAGAGAATTCTCCAGTCAAAAGGAACTAGCAAAAGGTACAATTGACATCTTAAGGGAATTACAAGACTTACCTTCTACTTCTCAAGGAAGGCCTACTCGTACAACTCCAGTAAATGAAATCAGATTACATAAGGAACAAACATTCAAGGTCAATGCCCTAGATACTGGCAGTCCCATCCCCATGGTATGCATTCAGCTCAAGAACATGCCACAGTTCTCCCTAAATGTAGACGCTTTACTTGACACACGATCAAGTCTCACCATTTTCCCTTTTGAGCTTTTCCCCAGAAAATGCATAAAAGCCACTACACCCATTATAGTGGAACTCTCCAATGATAAGAAGATTACTCTTATTCATGTTACACAGGAATATCTTCATTTTGGCAAAATCAAAGTGCCCATTGAAATCGAGCTCATGCAAAAAATGAGGTATGATATTTTGATTGGTACTGGTATCTTACAGCATCTTGTTCCATACACTTTTTGGTCAAATAAATTTGGTATCACGTATAAGGACAGAAAGGCAGAGCTACCACTACTCCCTAGGATTGGTAGAACAATCTACTCAATCACTGAGACTACTGGACAAGACAAAACAATTGCAAGAGAATTTTGGATAAAGCAAGAGATAAAGAAGCATGAAGTGCAAATCAAAAACATGAAGGACAGACTTCAGCAATTCATGCATGAGGACCCCGTGATGTATAAAGAAAAAAGACAAAAATATGCTATTTCTCTACCCATCCATCCAAATGCTATACCAAAAAAAGCGGTTCACCAAGGCATGAAAGAAGAAGACCTAATGCACTGTAAAGAGGAAATACAATCCTTACTAGAAAAAGTGTTGATTGAATCTACAACTTCCCCTTGGGCTTGTCAAACATTTTATGTCAACAAGCATTCGGAGCAGAAAGGAGGCAAAAAGAGAATGGTCATCAATTACAAACCTCTAAACTAATATCTCATAGGCCATGGTCACCCTATCCCTCTGAAGGATCTACTGCTCAAGAGAATTAAAAAGGCAAATGTTTTTAGCAAGTTTGACCTTAAATCCGGCTTTTGGCAACTGCCATTAAAAGAGCAAGACATGTATAAAACAACTTTCTATGTCCCCCACGGACACTACCAATAACATTTACTAAAATTTCCATTCAACTCATTCCATGAAATGTAATAGGATTGAAATTGAAAAAATGAATAGAGAGAGAGAGTCTTACCATGTAATAGTGGCTCCTTGCTAACTTACTCTTTATAATGGATTATGATATATTTTTTCATAAATCAAACAATCATAAGCAAATCAATGGATTAGAGTAAGAAATTTAATCAATTAGTTGGGCCTTAACCAATGGGATTGAATGTAATGTTGAAAACTCAAGCAAGAGCTTCTAATTCATTGTTTGAATTAAGTAAAAAATTATACTCCATGAATGGGTTTCTTTAATGAAAAAAATTTAATTCTTTAATCTCTCAATCAAATGGATGAAGCTCAGCAATTGGAAACGTCCAATCCTTGTTTATTAGATGCTTGAAAGAAATGTTGAAACCTCAAAAGCTTAAGATTGAAGCATTGGACCCATTTCCCCCAAATCTTAACCATGAAAGCTCTTGAGGTTGAATCTTTAGCCAATCTTGCTCAATCCTTGCAAATTTCTTCAAGAATCTTTACTAGAATGAATCCCAGGGTTGAAATGATGAAGAATCTTCAAGAAATTTGAGAGAAATTGAAGCTTGGATTGAAGGTTTCATGGTTGTCCATGGATCGCACAAATAGGGTTTCAAGAGAACATGAGGATGGAGAATGGAGCACAAATCTTGATGATTTCTCAAAGATTTCACTTGCCAGTGACCAGCGTAAGTATCTGGCCTAGAAGTTTAGCATGAAGAGCAAGGATAAGGCTGAAATTAGCCCAAAAAATATGCCACAGTTTTCAGGGCTATTCTGTGCACCATTGATGAGCTTGCCTAGAGTTGATTGGTAATCATCATGAAGGGTTTGAAGCAAGGAAGCTTGATTAGGTGTTTCTTTGTCAAGAAGAACAAGGGTTTGAGAGATAGAAGAATATATTGGTTGCATACTCCATGAAACTTGCAAGAAATCTCCAAGAAAGGGGAAAGAGAACCCTCTCTAACCATTGTTTATTCCTCTCCTAAGTCAGGTTAGCCCCTATTTTACCAAGTTACCTTGAAAATAGCCAGTAATGGATGCAAGACTTGCCGTTTTAGCCACAATTTGGCTAAATGTGTCTAAGATCTTTGTCAGAGTTCCAAGATTAGTCTTTACTTCAAGTAGAACTTCTACAAGTACCTGCCATGTGGCTCCTGTACTTGTTGTCCAAGATTTAATGGTGGAAAATGGAGAAAATATGTTTGAAATGAGAAAATCAAATGGATCAAAAGTCTATAATTTGATACCACTTATCAATTTAGGAGAGAGCTAAGATGTGAAAGAAAGAAGAGCAGAGGAGAGAAAAAACAGTGACGAGCAGAGAGAAAGACTAAAAAGTTAGGAAAGAAGAGAGAGAAGCCATAGAAACTGTGAACAAGAAGGTGAGGTAAGAGACAGTAAATGTATTAATGTTCAAATATATGAAAATTTACATGTCTCACTCCTTTTATACCTATATCAGTGTAACAAGGTATTATTAATAATTCCACACTAAAATATATCTTCTTTCCAGCTTCTTACAAATTCAAAGCCTTCACATGTCAACATTGTAGTAGTGGGTTGGTGCTTTTACAAGAAGGTCGACCCATATCTTACTCTTCTTGAAAGTTTAACCATACAAGAAGAATTATGCTACTCATGATTTGGAGCTACTAATAGTCATCTATACTCTAAAACTCGGGTGTTATTCTCTACTTGACTACAAATTCACATTCATTACTTATCATAAGAGACTTAAATGGATTTTTACTCAATTAGATCTCAATATGAGGCAAAGAAGGTTGATAGAAGTCCTGCAAGAGATCGAATACCACCCTGGAAAAGAAAATATGGTGGTCAATGCTCTCGATTGAAAATTCTTTCTTGAATATCCTAATAATTGAAGATTCTTTGTGACAAGGCAACCTTGCAAGTCTCATCTCAATGCCTAGCAATCCTAATCTTGATAAAATGCAATGGTTACTGAAGCCCCCAATACCCCAAAATACTTGGAGATCAGAAGGATTATCCCTCTAGTAAAGAAGACTTCGGAGGATGAGGCTAAGTTCAAGAAATATCTCATTAAAGATGAGCTATTCGAATATTAGCAAAGGCTTCATGTACCAAACAATTGAAAATTTAAGAAGAACGTTTTCTAGAAAGCACACAACAATCCTATGGCTAGACACCCTAGCTAAACTAAAACTCTAAATGCAACTTAAAAAAACTACTAATGGCCACAAGTAAAGCATTGTAGGATATCTCTTCTTATCTCAATGCAAGTGCTTTAAACATTCTAAGCAACATCCATATCTCTTACAAAAATTGCAATCATTGAACTTCAAACACTATTTCTTTGCAGCACCTGCTTGCTTTAAGAACTTGGTAAGTAATAAACCTTCAACATTGACAGCAAGTACAAGCCCTCTAAACAATTGAACATTCTCCTTTTTGCTAATATCTAAAATCAAGTTATCAAAGACTTGAATCTTCTATATTTGTCTTCAAACCTCCCCTCAAGTCTTCCAAAAAATGTTATTTTCCATTGCTACCTATTTTTTTAATTCAATGCATTCATGCCCTAGAGAACATGCTTCGAAAATATATGCCATGCTCAATCTGAGAAAATACGCAATGTCTGATCTATGCTATGCAACCAACCAAGCTATGCTTCTCATGAAAATTATGGATGCATTGAAAATATAGTGCCTAGCCTATCTATTGTGAGAAATGTGGGATCTAGAGCATGGCAAAATCGGAAGCTATGGAGGATGAAATGAGAAGTGTGGACTCATGATGGAGAAGACAAGAACATTGTTTGTTACACAAGTGAATTAGGTTCCAAGATTGAGACTTGGACTCATAAACACAATCTTGTGTATGTGGACAATGACATTGACACTTCACTGAAAAGAAAAGAGTACAATCATTGCATTAAGAAAGGAAGCAAGTACAATGCTTTATAGGAAAGTAGGAAACTGTAGTAGGCACCATTGTGCATATGGGATAAGTTAGCCTGCATATCCTTGACCCTGAGGCTCCATACAAAGAGGCTGTTTTGTTGAGTGTGATTGCTAATTCTCAACACCCCTCCTCAATCACAACTAGAAAAGGCACAAAGTGTATAGAGGCTGTAATGAGAACCACCTGCAAAGTGTGGGCATACCATAGACATGGCAAAACACCAGAGGCTGTCGCAGAAAAAACTAAGTGTGGGTACCATAAACATGGTAGACATCTAGAGGCTGTAACAGGGGCCTCACAAAGTGTACAGGGACTGTAATGCCAAGTTACATAAGGAGCTTACAAAGCTTATGGCAGGAAGCATTAGGGCAAGGAAAATACAAGGCTATTAAAACAGTCTATAAGAATTATGAGAGTACAAGGACTGATGAGTCTTGTCCTTCCGATCCTGGTGGTCTTCATCTTCTTCTTCTTCTTCCTTTGCTCCATTTTCTTCTTCTTCTTTGACTGCGACTAGATAGGCCTTTTGGGATCTCTTTCTTGCGTGGCAGAACTTCTCGGTGTGTCCGGTCCTTTTGCAGAAGTCACAAAAGAGCTTATCTTTCTTGCCTTTGTACCTGTTGCCAACATATAATGCATGCTCATCTCTAGAGGTACTTGGTTCTTCTTTAGTTTTTAGCTTCTTTTCTTCTTCTAACAGTGATGCCTGGATATCAACAAGTTCAGGATTTGGCATGTTGATTAGAGTTGTTGATACATTATTATATTCAAGAGGCAAGCTCTTAAGTAGAACACCGATGCAAACATCTTCATCCATTTTAATGTTGATTCCTGCAAGTTGGGTTAGGAGTCCTTCCATGTAATTAAGATGTGTGGCAAGTGATGTGCTGGACTTCATTTCAAGCCTGAAGAACTCAATTAGGAGACCATACTTTGATGATTTAGATTGTGCACTGAACAGGGTGTCAAGTCTTTTCCATGTATCCTGTGAGGTCTCACAGTTATCCACATGGTGGATATAACTGTCGTCTAGCTCCAATTTGATAATGGCCTGGGCTCTGTCATCATTCTTTTGCCAAGTAGTTGCAAGGTCCGCATCCCGAGGTTTCTTCTCTTTGCCATTTGTGATGGCCCAGAGACCCTTCTTCATCAGGATGAGCTTGATGCGGGTTTGCCAAGTGTGGAACCCGACTCCTTTGAATCGAGCATTTGGAGAGTCTTTGCCCATGTTAGATTTACGGGAACAGTAGCAAATCAACTTCAGACTTATTTGATTTGAGCAACAGAAGAATTGATTGAGAGACACAAGTGCTAAAAAGCACTAACTGAGTGTCAATGAATACCAGATCTGCAAAAGGTCTTTTACTCTTTTAAAATCCAAGTAATCTTCCCCTTCTTGATTTGATGCTGATGCCTTCAGATCTGAGTGACAATACTTTAATGAACTTCAGAGAGTATTGCTCAGTGATTAAAATCACTGTTGATAACTTCAGTGAGAAAAACAGTGAAAAATGTCAAGATTTTGAAGCTTTCGCTATGGTGGAATTAGGGTTTCTGAGACAGGGGCCTGGTTTTTTGCTGATTGCAGGAGCTACAGTGGATCATTTTCAAAAATTTTTATATGCCTAGGAAGCTGATTTCATGGGCTACAAAAGCCCTATCATGATCATCAAAATCGTGGTCAGTATGCAGCACGCAGGCACGTCGAACAGCAGCAGGCGCATTTCTAACAGGATTCCGCAATTTCCGCAATGCTGAAGCCAGGGAGTAGTAATGTCGTCGATTATCGTGCCAGGATGAAGCACCTTGAGCAGAGGAACAACTCTCCAGAAGAAATCGTGGGCTGAAATGGCCTGGTTGAAGAGTTATGGAAGCTCCAAGCAAGGTAGGTCCTGTCTGGCTATGGCAGACACATAGCAGAGATTGGGGATTTTCACAATGCTGAGCTCCAGATGGTCCAATGTCCTGGATTGATGTGATACAGGGAAGCTTTGTGAGTTGGGGAATACTTTTCCAGAAGAAAGCTTCAGTGAGAGTAGAGTTGGGAGATGAAGTCATGAGCTGACATTGAGCTAGACTGAGGTTGAAAGGAATCAAGAGAGGCTAGACAAGCAATGCCATGCCCAACTGGGCTCTGATACCATGTGAGAAATGCGGGATCTAGAGCATGGCAAAATCGGAAGCTATGGAGGATGAAATGAGAAGTGTGGACTCATGATGGAGAAGACAAGAACATTGTTTGTTACACAAGTGAATTAGGTTCCAAGATTGAGACTTGGACTCATAAACATAATCTTGTGTATGTGGACAATGACATTGACACTTCACTGAAAAGAAAAGAGTACAATCATTGCATTAAGAAAGGAAGCAAGTACAATGCTTTATAGGAAAGTAGGAAACTGTAGTAGGCACCATTGTGCATATGGGATAAGTTAGCCTGCATATCCTTGACCCTGAGGCTCCATACAAAGAGGCTGTTTTGTTGAGTGTGATTGCTAATTCTCAACATCTATATGTGTCCTTATGTCATGTAGGATGCAAACACAGTTTCTTAATTAGAATTTATCCTTAACCTTAGCTCTCAACACTCAACAAGGAAAACATAATATACTCCACTCCACCCACACAAAATCTCACTATTGCTAAAAAAAAACAATGGTCCTCAGGATGCTGACCAAGAAAACAACCCATCTCACAACTGGTGGCATCCTTCACGACCCTCAAACTCACCCAACCACTTTTCCACTCAACCAAAGGTTCCTAACTCGGTGATGAAATTCCCAAGTCTTGTGTATGCAAGAAATAGTGCATGCTCAATAGTGCTCTCTTAAGTGTGCGTATAACTAAAATTTACATCATATAGCTGTAGTAGCAGGTCTCATGCCATACTAGTACTCAAGGGTAGTGCAAAATGTGCATCAACCCAACCCTTGGCATGGAAGTATTTGTAAACATCAGGAGACAACCCCCAAATATAGTGTATCTGACAAATGCAACATAAATTGCTCGTGAATCCATAATCCCCATGATGTGCAAGAGTCTTAAAAATAAAACATACTTATTTCCTGATGTTTGGCATCTATTGGCAGACTCTAGCTCTTACTTGCCCAAGAAATACAAAACTCGACCAAGACTATCAAGTTTCCACACTCATAAAATCAAAAAATTTAACAAAAACAAATCCTAAGCTAGACAGTTATAGAAATTTCAACTACGAAATGACAAAATAAACAACCACACAAACCATTAAGCTACCAAAAAATCCAACTTATCTATAGTTTTACTAGGGGTTTTCAATTTTCAAAAAAATGCTTGACATTGGGTCAAATAGTCATAGCATCAACTTGTCGCTCATCATACACATAAGAAGGCATCCCTTGTATCATAAATCAAATGACTAGCATTTGCACAACTCTAACACCGTACCAAGCATCCACTCTAGGGTCATCAAGCCTTGAGTGCACATCATATACTGGAGGCTGTTGAATCTCCATATACATGCTATCAATGCACCCATCAGCAAATACATAGCAACATGCTTTCTCTTTCAGAGTCCAATGCATGGAGATCTACTTATACTGATAATTGTGTACCACATCAAATATAAATTGAGCCTCACTTGCATCCAACACATGTTGACCATTACCAAAAATAGTATAGTAGTCCTTATCTTGAAGTATCTTTGAATTGGCGATCAAGGCCTTTGACAAAGCATCCGAATTTTTTTTTAGTTGTGGAGCATTACAGCTAACATCCTCTAAAGACATATCCTTGAGCTCATGAGCCATCTCAAAAAAGATAGCTATATCCTATAAATCACGTGCATCCAACACTTCACCAATCTCCCTTTGAGTTCCTGCATTAAGTAAAACATGAACTTCATAAATCTCTTTAATCGCATTAAGAAAATCTACATATGAAATGGATGACTCTTCCACTACAAGATCTTCCAATGCATCCGTGGCTGTCTTAATATCAAATTGCAACTTATATCCTAATTTTTTCCCTCTTGCTTGCTATCTAGTTTTTGCTTCTACCTAACCTTCCATAACACGCTTGGGAGGTGGTTGATTTGCAACTTTAGGTGGATCCACACTTATTCGTGTCACTCTCTTAGATGTCCTGATATTATTTTCATCTCTCTTTTGTTTCTCTTCCACAAGTACATCCATGTTTTGTCCTTTTACTAAATATGCATCCACTGTTGAATATGCATCTATCAATGATTCCCAGCTAGTTATGTCACGAATGTCTTGTCTTGCATGAGACATTTTACTATCAATAGCTTTCCTCTTTTCAGCTGACAAATCATATGTCCATATTGTAGCCTTCAAACAAAAGTATTCTATCCAACTATAGACCAAAAGCATAAGCATGTACAACTACATAAGCATTTTGGACATCTAAGTCTTCCAACAAGTTTTACATAGCTCCCTTTTCAAAATTCAAAGCAAGATGCAATCTCGTTTCTTGTGCATGGATCTTGACATATTTCCAAAAGATGAGCTATTTTTGTGTTAAGGCCTCCTGATAAGCAGCACAATCCTTCCTTTCATGCTATAAACTATCACAACACATACATCTTTTCCCTAGTTTAGGGACTGTTGCCTATCCCCTGTCCTCTTGTCCTTTCTCATCCAATTTTGTGACCATTAATTGAAGATCCCACAAGCCTTTAACCAATTCATCTAATACACCTTCCCTAATAGTGGAAACATCAGGCGCAACCATAGGGTTAGCCACAGAAGTTGGTAGCTTATTGGATGCAACAACTATTTTGTCCATAACAGTGGTGGGCAAGCTAGATACGTGCAATCTTTCTTATTCTTTTTCACCAATGTAGTAACAACTTCCTTAACATGCCTCCACTCTGTTTTAAGCCATGTCTCTATAGTGTGATCCTCTAACAAATCGTCAAGCTCATCTTGAAGCTCAGGATATCTACTGCTTGTAGAAAAAATTCAATTTTCTGACTTGCAAGAGCTTGCTCTACAATATCTATCTGCTCAAACTAACTTTCAAGTTTTCTTAATAACTTTGTAGCCACAAGACCCTTATTAGGTTTTAGAACCAACTCCTAGAAAGTCTTGTGGATAATCAAACTGGTGTCTTCAATGTAAAATTCTTCCCGAAGTGTCTTCTTGAAAGCTACAGAGTTTTCATCCTGTATGTACAATTCAGTAACTCGGGCTTTCAATACATGTACAGGCCATATAAAATACTGGCTCCATGCAAATTGAGCCACCCCAAAGTACTCCATCTTTTGAGCATAGATATGCACATGTGCATATACATTCCTACCATTAAATAACTTCATCTCACATTCTACTACTTGTAGAGCATTCATCACAACAGCTTTTGTTTGAGTAGAAGCATGCATCACATGTTGTTGTTATTATACCTATATAAGCATGTTCATATTCTGCATTAATTACTACAAAACATCATTAGAAGTTGTGCTTGAAGGTTCTTCCATCATGTCTTTTCTTTTGGCGACCTTTCACATCAGGTTCACCAATGTCGGAGGGGTGTTAGTCGAAAGGTCGTATCCACCGAGGATTAGAGAGAGAAAGAAGTAGAGAATATGAGATAGAAGAGAAGAAAAAGAATAGACAAGAGGTACACAAGATAAAGATAAAGCTCAATGAATCAAAGCACTATGTATTGATAGAACCTAAGAAGATAAACAAAATCCTTGTTTGGGACTACTCGAAAGCAATCTCCAAGCATTAGATCTCCTAGAATTCCCTGGTAGACCAAAAATGTGTACTAAATACTAGCTTCTTCTCTGCTGCTCATACAGAAAATTTGATGGTTCCTTTGGCTTCACAAGGGGGGTAAAACTCTAGGGCACCTCATCAGAATTCTCCCAGATCACCCCTTCTTTTGAGTGCTACTTGATGCACCTAAAAACTACGATCGTGCACCATACAAATTTAGAAGCCCTTTCTTTTTGCATAAGATCTTCCAAAATTTGTTGAAAAGCCATTTGTTTTTTGCATGTCAATCTATTCTAGATGTTTTATATATCTTTTTTGGATATTTACAAGAAATAATATCCAAAATATAAAAAATAGACTAAACTTGTAAAAAAAAAACTCGTATTTTTTAACTATCCACACTATGGACACTAACACTAATGACTAATATGGCATTGACTCTCTAGATCAATAAGAAAGTCGGATGATGATGCACTCTAGGTTTTTTCACATTGTATTCGCATAGCAATACGACAAGGGGCTCCGAATCACCGGGAGGTGGGAAAAGTTTTCCCTGGGTTAGTTAGTTGTACCCTTCAAGATATTTAATAGTAGGAGAGAATCACCTCTCTATTGTCCCACTATTTTCCCCAGCATCGACCTTTTTCCTCGGTGGAAATATCAGCATGACAATAGCATTCTAATTAATCAATCAAGGATAAAATTCATAATTGAAAATTTCTTTCAGCCTTCAATGATATGCATGATTAATCAATGAAAGATCGGAATGAAGAAATGAGTGTTGGTTGAGGGTCTTACCAATGCAATTTAATGACTCACTAATTGCTAGCATTTATCATTTACAATATTTCAACCTTGGGCAAAGAAAATCAGACAATCAAATTAGGGTTATGCATCAAGGCATTGTAAATGATACCCATGATGAAATAATATTTAAATGAATGTTGAAAATCAATGTAATAGGCTCTGATCAATGAGAAGAGTACTAATCTTTGATCTATTAATCAATTTGGAGAATTCATTAATCAATAATCTTCCATCAACAAGTGAAAAAGCTTAAAGCAAGTGGATATTGAGATATTTTAGAGATTAAGTAAGTGAAATACCTTGATCAAGCTTGAAGAAGATGATTATTGCAAGCTTCAATCCAATATTTGAAGAATCTACCATAATCCACCATGAATCCATCATAAAGCTCCAAGAATCCATAAAATCAATCCATACAAGATTGAATCCGTAAAGAATCAATGGCCTCGGCTAGCTTGAATGCTTGAATGTTGAAGATTCAAGTTTCTTAAAGGAAAGCCCTAAAATAAACATTTAATATGAGCTTCAAGAGGCTCAATATGTTGAAATATTTGAAATGCCTTTAATCTTGAAGTTTATCCTACTCCAAAATGATGGTAGAGAAGCATAGAAGGTCGGGAAGAGCCAAAGATTGAAGAAATTGGAGCTTCCAGTTTTGAGACTATGGCCACCCTACTATGTATTAGGGTTTCCAGAGATCCTTGGGCAAAAAGAATGAAGAAGAAGGCTAAAGATCACTTACAAAGTGTTAGTAATGATTGCTAGAAGCTTGGTAGGAGAGTTGGAATCAGAGAGGCACGAGTTGTAGATGAAGGATTTAATTAGTATAGGTAGCGTATTTTGCCCTAAAAAATTTTGGGGCTACTCCTATGGCTATCCTCCAGCTGAATACAACCTATTTAGTGCTCTACTTGATGCTCTAGATGTGTAAGATTCTTGCCCCATGGTCAAAGATTGAAAGAAGATCACTAGAGAGCAAGATGTGGAACTATGAAAGCTTCAGCCAAAAGCTTGAAAGAGAGAGAAAAGAGAAAGCTTGTCTTGAAAAATAAATGGATGTCTAACCAAAACTAACTCTATTCACTCTGCCTTTAACCATTTTATCTCCAAAATAGCTTATTATTGATGCACAACCTGCCATTTTGTCCAAGATGCCTCCAACTTTGCCTTCAAGTACTCTAGTTAAATCTGAGTAGTTGTCCTTGATCTCCTTGGTTACTACACTTGATTGTTTTCCCAATTGACACCCTATCCTTTAGTAACCAGGAAGAATAAGACTCAAAATGAAATCAAAGAAAGGATTGTACCAAATGGATTAAAGATCAATGCTCTAATACCACTTATCAAGGAGAGGGCTAAGAGGTGAGAGTAACAAGAGCAGAAGACAGAGGAAAGAGGAGAGAGAAAGAGTGACGAGGAGAGAGAAATACTAGAAAGATAGAAAATAAGAGAGAGAGAAGCCATAAAAGCTATGAACAAGGAGGTGAGATGAGAGACATTAATTGTATAATGATCAAAGATGCCAAACATTATATGTCTCACACCTTTTATACCTATGTCACTATGACCAAGCATTATTAATAACTCTTTCTCACTAATACATGTATTCCTAGCATCTTACATTTTATTACTAAGGAGGAGTTTCCGTTTTTAAGTTAGGTTTAGACAAAAACAGAATATCTATTGATCTTTAAGGAAAATTTTTAATTATTTCCTTTTTTTAAGAAAAGAAAAAGTGGGTTTTGGGGGGGGGGGGGGGGGGGGGGGGGGGGGGACGGCGCGGGGGGAAGGGAAGGGGGGGATTGTGGGAGTCTCTCTACTGGAGCTTTCAATAAAAGCATTGTTTTTTTCTTTTTTTCTTTTTCCTACACACACACACATACACAAGTACTATTATTTTTTAAATAAATGAATTAAACTTTTAAGTTAAAATTTTGAAAAAAAAGTTTAAAATATACCAAAAATTAGGATAAAATACACAATATAATAATGATCCTTGGGGCACTTAATTTTTTAAATTCTATAAAAATAAAAATAAAAATAATTAAAAATTAAAAATGTTTAATTAAATCATGACTAAAAATTGGTAATAAGTCAAAATAACTCAAAAAGATAAATAATAATCTTTTAAAAATAATTGTTAATGAGAATAAAGTAGTAAAAATTGATAATTAATAAAAATAACCCCGAGAGGTGATTTCTTCAGAGGATGAACTTCTTCCAAGAAGTCCTTCCACTAGGTTAGGTATTCTCATAATGTATGACTACAAGGGCTTATCCCTAATTTTCAAAACTCTCTCTGATTAGACCTCAAGGATCCCTTGGGTCGACATTACAATCTATTCATCACCTAGGATATGCTCAAGATTGGAAACATAGGATTTCAATAGGCTTACATGAAATATATTATGGATCTTTAGATGAGGAGTTAGGGCTAACTTATAGGCATGTGTTTCCTAAGATATTTTAAGATTTTGTAAGGCCCACAATATCTAGGACTAAGTTCTTTGAATTCCCAAGAGATAATTAACTTTTCTTGGGTTGAACTCTTAGAAAGTCCATGTTACCTAATCTCTTTGGGTCTTAAGCATTCTCTTGATCCTAGGTTTCTTTCATGTCATGATAGATTGCCTTGACCTACTCATGCATGTCATCTAGCATCTTCTTGGAGGCTTTCTACCTTTATAGTGGAATCAAAGAAATTTAGAGAGGATAAGCCCTCTTGCCTGTATACTACTTGGAACAATGTCATCTCAATTCTTTGTTGGAATAAAGCATTATAGGTGTATTCTACCAATGGGAAGCATTCAAGCCACCTCTTTGGTTCCCTACTACTATAATAGTATCTTAAAATATCACCTAAAACTTGATTTGACGCTTTCAATTTTCCCATTCATTTGGGGGTGATAAGTTGTGCTGAAATATAGCTGGATTTGGATGGCCTAAAAGAGAATGGTCCAAAATTTAGAGGTAAAGAGAGTGTCACGATCACTGATGATCCTTTTTGGGAATCCATGTAGTTGCAAATTTCCCTTGATGAATATCCTAATTATGTCTGAGGCCTTATGAGTTGTTTTGATGGGGATGGCATGAGCTACCTTAGTAAGCATATCCAAAATCACCAAGATGGAATCATACCCTCCTTGTACAAGGGATAAGTCCACTATAAAGTCAATACTAATATGTTCTCACTTTATTTGAGGAATATTGAGAGGGTGTAATTCGCCAGAGGCAGCTTGACCCCACTCTTTCATGCTGGATTCTTTGACATAGCTCAAGCATTGAGTTATATATAGAGATAGTTAGGGGAGTGAGGTTGCATGTCTTATCATAAGGGGTGTATGTGTAGGCATGACTCCCAAAGACTCCAAAGTGGGAAACTATAGGCCAAGTCGATGTAAGAGGCACCTTAGCTCTATCTTAAGATTGCTGAGGAAATGGGATATGGTGATGCTTCTTAAGAGTTGAAAATCTTTACAAATATCCCATGTTAGCTTTAGGCATGGAAGGCCATCAACCATATGTCGACATGACAACTCATAAATATAGTTGTATTCGAGATGTCCAAGTCAAAAATACCAAAGACGCTCAGTGCAAGGTGATCATTATAGGAGAGATGTAATGTTTGATGAAAGGGACGTTGTGCACTTTTTGCATAGACTCTGTGCCCTTTACTCACACTATTCCCTCAGAGATAATGCCTTCTAAACCATGTCTATCATTCGCTCTTAACCCACCCATAGATTCTTGAGCTCCCAAGTCCCCCTCCATGCCACTTGTTACCTCATTGTTGGTACTAGTAGACCATGCAAGATTTAGGGATCCTTCCACTGGATTCCACTTGAGAGGGCCCTAGAAGATCAACCTAGCTTGCACCTTCTTAGACATAATTTGTGATGTTGTTTATGGCTGATTACATAGCACATTTTGAGCCAAGAGGCTCTTTAGCACCCCCAATGGTGAGAGCCCTTGAAAAGGAGCTTGAGATAATTAACCAAAGCAAGACTTGGATCTTGATGGATCATTCGAGCCACAAGAAAGTCATTGGGATGGAGTGAATTTTTAGGTTGGCTTGCCTTGTGATGCAAGGGTTTCGATAGAAGTAAGGCATCCGTTATGAAGAGATCTTTGATGCCACTACGTGGTTGGCATCATCTCATCTATTGGTTGCACTCACCGTTCACTATGGTTGGCTAATCTATCATCAAATGGATGTTAAAAGTGTATTTTTGAATGGTTATCTAGAGAAGGAAGTCTATGTGGAGAAATCACCCAAAATTTCTTCTATTGACCAGAAAGATAAGGTCTATCACTTTCAAAAGGATCTTTATGGACTGAAGCAAGCATTACGGTCTTGGTTCTAGAGGATGGATGAGTTCCTTAGACCTCATGAATACCATTCTACCCCCCTATAACTCGAACTTATATGTCCATATTACTTTAGAGGGGGTCAACTATATCCTACTATACATTGATGTTTGACTGACTCATATTATACTGCCATAGTAAAAATTAAGGCTTAGACCTATAGCATGTGTCTACTAAGAAACATGTTGCAAATATCTTGACCAAGTCATTGCTTTGAGAGAAGATAGAGTCCTTTTGAAAAGCTATGGGTGTACAACTTGATTGATGCAAGCTTAAGCACTCACTCTCCTCGTTGCTTGAGCTTGAATGGGAGTGTTGCCAGATATGATTCACATGATACTAAACTCTATCCATTAGCTCATACATGATAGGTGGAGTAATGTACATGTTGAATAAGTGGGACATGTAGCACTATGCTTTCCTCGCACCATTAGTAATAATATACATGTGTGTGTGTGTGTGTGTTATATGAAAAGGGATTGGCAATATGAACCAATAAAATATATCAACATCATCTTTTTATACCCAAATGAATACATGTATAGAATTTTTTTTAAATGTAAGCGAGTGAAACTGGAAGTGACAAGGTGTATACAAGAGAGCTTCCATGTGTTGAACATTAAGTTACATTGTTACAACAAACCAATGGATAAAAGAACATGGTATGCAAAGAGATATGGAGAAGTTGCCCTTGGTATATGCAATTCAACCAAGGTGATGATTAGTAAGGACTAAAGCATACAAACCAACATTGCAAGTGTCAAAAGCACAACTTGGTTGCCATCCCTTTTGCCATATCTGATCATATACCTTATCAACCATGCTTTCTCGCATCATTTGTTGTATAACATAGAGTGTCCTCAAGATTACTAAGCAAAGGAGTTTAAGGAATATTAGACTCATGAGCCATACAAGTAGCAGTGCACGTGGTTTTTTATATGATTGGATGGACTTTGTACCCCAAGAAGGCCACAAGTAAACAAGTACACTACAAGCAACCTGCAAGCTTACCATAGCATGAAGAAAGTGGGTAGAAAATATTAACAGCCTGCCTTAAGCAACCTTAACAACCGATATCATTAGCATCGAAAAGAGCCATAATAAGGTAATCATCATAACACATGGAGTAGTGTCTAAGTCCAGGAACAAGGGCTACCATGCAACTAAAGGGCATGAGTGATTGAGAGAGACCATAGATGCAACTAGCTAGAATACAACGCATCACTATTTTAACTTACCCGAGTATGAAGTATGGTGAAGTAGAAAGGAAGGTAAGGCTAGGGTATGACTTCTCACACGTGTGTTTAGTGCTATGGTTCCAAGGTGATAGAGTTGCCTCTTACGAAATATATCCAACTGCTCAAAATGTGAAGCGCATCTGCCTTCTCAAACAAGCATTTTTCACGGCACTTCCATGGTGTTGGATCTTGCAAGCGTTAAGCATACTTGCTTCCTGCCAGAAGACTCGCTTATCAGAGGATAACAGATTAGATAGATGCACCAACACGGCCCAAGCACACAGCACACAAGAGGCTTGTGAAGCCAACAGGCCGCCATAACCAAGTAGGTTGCGCATTCATTAGCGAGTATTTCCAAAGGCATCGATCTGTAGCGTTGAAGCAACTATCAGGTCTTTTGTAACCCGACTGTCAAGAGAGACTGTACGAGAGTAATGGATGTCATAATTAGTTATCGTATTGGGGCTATTAAAACATTCCTTGTAAGGGGTTGCATTCAACTCCGTAGGTAAGAGTCCAATATCGTTTGGTCTTGTCAATTATGCAAGCTCTTACCCAATGTCCAAGTTCATGACATCCCATGAGAATGATAAACTAATTAGAGGCTAGAGATGGGGGAGTATTGTGTAAATGATTTGAGACTATCCCCAAGTAATATTGTATTGTCATCCTGGATTTTACCCAAAAAGGCATCTTAGGTGTAATGTATGGCATGATGTTCGTGTCTAGGCAAAAATGTTGCTCACAAACGCATGCCAAAAAGCCCACCAGATCATCATGTATCAGCAAGTTTAAGGGGGATTTACAATCATAAATATATGCATGTGCCACATGGGTTCAACATAAGGGATTTTTAAAATATCATTTTTACATATTCCCAAGTAAAAGGGTTATTTATAGATTGAATAAAAAATGGTTATATTTTATTTAAAAAGTTCACAAATAAAGATTATTTATAAATATGCATTGAACACATGTGATATAGAGGATATACATATAGTGAATTTCATGGGATCTATGTCTAGGAGGTGCAATCTGAGGGGACCACCTCCCAAACATAGAGATAGGTAGTCCCATGGTACACACCATTTTAGCTTGGTAGTGCTAGAGAAGAACACCAATTTCTTATTTGAGTCAAGGTTTTTTAATGCCAAGAGGCATAGTCACAATGGATTCCATGAGATTTTACGATGGATTCTATAAAATTTATTTGTTGATCGGGGCTTGTACATAAGGTAGATTTCTTGTGCGAGAAGTTGACACGGATGCCTGTCCTTCTCAAACGTTTTATTAATTAATATGCACGTGGGTGATTCCACAACGGGTGATTTCGCAAAATTCATATTAATTAATTAAGCTTTTACGAGTTTAGAGTGTGCACTTGAATTAAATTAAGATTAGGACAGTGTTCCAACCTATTTTAATTATTTGTAGCTGGAGATTGCTAGGTATTCACTATTGTTTATTTATTTTATTTATAAATAATTGTGAATGCTTCAGTTGATGTGTAGAGCAGGTAGTGGTGGCTTTGGGTAGCACTGGGCATTAGCATAAGTCTAAGTGTAAATTTCATAATTATGATGAGTTATCATAAGTATAATATATAATATTATATATTTATATGATATTGTATTATTAAAATTATTATTGTATTTGTAAGTTTTAAGTTTAAACTTCTTTAGTAATAATTAGATAATTATCCTTAGTACTATTAATTTATTTATTTTTAAATATAAATTATTTTAGAATATGAGATCTAAGATATACTTTTATTGAAATAAGCTTTCTTTATAGAATACCTGGCTATTTTCTTAATGTGGTTAAGTTTTAGAAGGTTTTTCTAGCTTTCTTTATAAAAGCAACAAGATTGCGTACAAAACAGGAGAACAAGGTGAAAACCGAGTTTTTTCGTTTGCCCCTCATCCGAAATAAGAATTTAGAGCTTCAAGAGTTGTTTGGGAGTTTTGGCATGCTCCGAACACGATGGTGATGTCAAAAACGTCAAGATTCAGAGCACATAATTTTTTGCAGCAACTGTAGTATGTTACAAGATAACTCTTGACTCTTAAAACTCTATATTTCAATTGATATTTGTACTTTCTTTGTAATTATATATAAGATATAAATGCAAATATCCATGTAAAACTATAATATATAATTAAGGATGGCAAACCATGGCTTTTGCCATGTGGGAGGTTGCACCCAATCGTGTGTTTTTCTATTGTCTTTCTCAATCTATTGAGTTACTCAAATCCTCTTATGTATTATAATGTTATTTGTATTTAATAGTTGAGATGTTTGATTTATTAGATTTTTTCACTAAGTTCTATTATGTGTATTATAAAGTTGTTTATGATTGAGATTGGATTTGCTAGATTTGCCACGTGTTCTACTTCATAACATTGGTATCAGAGTTTGGCTACACTCCGAGTTTTCAATTGTACGATATTAGTGTATAAAGGCGAACATCATGGAACAATCACAATCTACAAGAAAAATCACTACAGATGAATATTACAATTGTATTTTTTGTGTTTTGGACAGTCTTATATCCACAGATGATTGACTCGAATTGATCCAATTTGTTCTTCTCTGAATTTGGATTATAGCATGGACTTAGCTATGCAAACAAGATGTTATAGCAAAAAAGATTTTGAAGTTTATTTCATAGTAAATCATAGCTTTGTTTCATTTTATAAAAGTTTAAAGTTTAAGCATATTAAGTCTTTATTTATATAGCAGGCTATATAGAAGAGGCACTTGAAAGTAGACTAGCTATTGCATATGCTTCACCATAAAAATCCTCTCAAACAACTATTTTTCAGGTAATGTAACTTTTTACTGGTTCATATTTTGCTTCATATTTTGCGGATGGTGTAAAAACAGAAGTTTTAGCCCTCAGAAAGATCTACAATTGTTATTAGACACATAGTTTACAAATTATGAATATTTAATGAGTTCTTTGAGTCCTAAAGTCACCCTAAATACAAATTTCACAACAGTATGCATAAAACTGTGTAGTATCCAACTTTGAGTCCTATTTTTTATGACCTTACCTTCAAATTTGGTAACCCATCATAGGGACATGAATTGTAGACCTTTTTGTTATCTACAACTCTCTAGCTATCATCATGACTTGATTCTATCTACAAAGAAAGTTATTTATCTTGAAAGTAGGTCTGGCAATTAACCCAGACGATAAAATTTGTAAATTTCAACTTATAAACAGACATCTAATTTCCTAGTAGGATAGCTTTTAATCCATTTGAAATTTGAGTATACTTCCTAAAGAAAAAGTGTTAGCTTGTACAAAGACCTAAAACTTATATTAGACATGGTTTTGTCTAAATATGCATATATTAAAAGATAATCATATCTAAATATGCCATAGAACTCGAATATTACTATTTTTTACCAAGAGACTAGTATTTTATCTAACTTTAGCTTTATTTTTAATATGTTTCTTTTTAAATGTTAGTCTTAGTCATGAGTAAATGTTTTGTAAAATTCCTTATAAGCTCCAACTCTCTAGTTATAGACTCACTTGATTTACAAGAAGATATAAGTTGTTTTTATTCAAAGTAGGCTTGCAATATGATTCTCACTCTAAATTTTTATGATTATAGTATGCATTTAATGTTGTTATCTTTTGATTTGATAAAATTTGAGACTAACAAGTTTTTTAAAAAAGTAATTTGGAAAATCTTTCAACTTCCTAATTTTGTTGCAAATTCACGCTTTCTTGTAAAGATAGAGATTTCCAGTCAAGGTAAGATAGGTAAGTCTTTTACTTCTTCTTTTTTTAAAAAAATTCTTAGTTAAATTTTTTCTTGCTACTAAACTAGAATAACAATTTTTTTTGTTATTTTCGATACTTTGAGTATGAGACCTAGCTTTCATAATATTTCTATCTTATCTTTTGACTCTCTTACTTCCATGAAAGATATCTATGGCACTAACACTAGTTTTTAATCTTATTAGAATCAATTGTTTTCTAACAATTAGACTCTAATTGATTCATTATTTTATACTAGATTCTTGATAAAATTCCAAAAAAAAAAACCCATTCAGTTGAAGACATGTAACGGATGACAGCCCGCACCCTTAGTGCTTATCCTACACTGTTAGCTCCACATTGAGCAGCTAATAGCAATTGTGGACAATTGCTATCCCACCCCGGGAATATGATGCCAAGAGGCATAGTCACAGTGGATTCCATGAGATTTTACGGTGGATTCTATAAAATTTATTTGTTGACCGAGGCTCGTACATAAGGTGGATTTCTTGTGCGAGAAGTTGATTGGAATGCTTTTCCTTCTCGAGTGTTTTATCAATTAATGTACATGTGGGTGATTCCACAAAATTCATATTAATTAATTAAGCTTTTATGAGTTTAGAGTGCGCACTCGAATTAAATTAAGATTAGGACAGTGTTCCAACCTATTTTAATTATTTGTAGCTGAAGAGTGCTAGGTATTCACTATTGTTTGTTTATTTTATTTATAAACAATTGTGAATGCTTCAGTTGATGTATAGAGCAGGTAGCGATGGATTTGGGTAGCACTGGGCATTAGCGTAGGTCCAAGCGTAAATTTCATAATTATGATGAGTTATCTTTAGTATAATATACAATATTATATATTTATATGATATCATATTATTAAAATTATTACTGTATTTGTAAGTTATAAGTTTAAACTTCTTTAGTAATAATTAGATCATTGTCCCTAGTACTATTAATTTATTTGTTTTTAATATAGATTATTTTAGAATACGAGATTTAAGATATGCTTTTATTGAAATAAGCTTTCTTTATGGAATACCTTGCTATTTTCTTAATGTGGTTAAGTTTTAGAAGGTTTTTTTGGCTTTCTTTATAAAAACAACCGGATCACGCGCAAAACAAGAGAATAGAGTGAAAACTAAGTTTTTTCGTTTGTCCCTAATTTGGAATCGGAATTCAGAGCTTCAAGAGTCGCTTTGGGGGTTTTGGTACGCTCTGGACGTGATGGTGATCTGAAAACGTCAAGATTCAAATCACAGATTTTTTTGTAGCATGTTACAGGATACCTCTTAACTCTTAAAACTCTGTATTTCAATTGATATGTGTACTTTCTTTGTAATTATATGTAATATGTGAATGCAAATATCCATGTGAAACTATAATATATAATTAAGGATGGCAAACCATGGCTTTTGCCATGGGGGAGATTGGGCTTAATCGTGTGTTTTTCTCTTGTTTTTCTCAATCTATTGAGTTATTCAAATCCTCTTATGTATTATAATGTTATTTGTATTTAATAGTTGAGATGTTTGATTTGTTAGATTTTTCCACAAGTTCTATTATGTGTGTCATAAAGTTATTTTTGATTGAGATTTGATTTGCTAGATTTGCCACGTGTTCCGCTTCATAACATTTTTCCTCATGACAAACAACTGTAGCTGCAACTTATTGGATGCCACGATTACATTGATGTTGGCTTCCTAAGCAAGTAGTATGAAAGCTATGCTACTTATAATAGCACTAATCTTCCATGTTGGTTGAGTCTAAGTCATCCAAGACTATAGGCCTTGTCTTTTAGTATTCCAAGGGAAAAACCAATAGTAACATAAATAGAAGGTTCTACGATAGTAACGATTCCAAAAACACTTACAAGCATTTAGTGCACATCCACATCCTTGTTGCAGGATGATGCCATAATATGGACCAGTCCTTGGCATATGTAGGATTTACCACGTTTGTCTTGCCATATCATACAGGATTCCTTCAAAGTCTGATCATGGTACATAAAAGATCCATTAACCATAATTGGATTACAACAAAGTAGATTGTCAAGGTGTTTTATATATTGGATAGTTTGCGCTAATCTAAGTACTAATGGCAATATGAGTGGATCAGTTTTTGTAGGAATGAACCGTGTACCATTTTTAAGCAGGGATACTCCATGAGAAGCATTTAAAGTTGTCTTTTTGGAACAACTTTTCAAGGGAGATAAATAAAAGGCCCTTTCTTATATTAACATTCAACCATCATAATAATCAATACATGTAGTACTTCATTTTGTACTAGCAATGCTAGGCATAATATGAAGTATGATTTGACAATAAATGCAGCCCACCTAAGTAGCAATGAGAGTTTATTAGACCTCTTCAATGAGCTGTAGTGTATATTGCACTTATAATATTATACTTACTAGGGTGCGAGCAATCAGACATCTTCAATGAGTTCTAGTCTATCGGGCCCTCTTCAATGAGTTGTAGTCTATTAGACCAGGGTGTGATATACTTACTAGGGTGCGAACAATCAAGCATCTTCAATGAGTTCTAGTCTATCGGACTCTCTTCAATGAGTTGTAGTGTATAGTGCACTTATCACAAGATGATACTTGCTAGGGTGTGAACAATGAATCTTTGAATGATGAAGGTTATGAAGTAAATCCACATGCCAATACAAAGACCAATGTCAAAAGATGGTGAAACCATAGATTAGATTAAAGGGCGTGACTGCAACTTTAGCACCATTTCCAGAATTGTGTGTTATAACAAGAGATAGACAATATGAACCCACAAAATGTGCCAAAATCATGCTTTCTATACCCAAATGAATAGATGGACAGACAACAAAGGGTAAGCGAATGAAACCGAAAATTACAAGGTGTCAAGAGAGGCTCCATTCATCGTAGTACGTGAAGTACTGTGTAAGTACAGGAACAAGGGTTATGATGGAGCAGTGAACTAAAGGGAAGGAGTGGTCGAGAAAGACCATTGATGCAACCAGCCAGAATACAAGGCATCACTATTTTGCCTTACCTGAGCATGAAGTACAGCAAACTCCAAGGTAAGGTGAGGCCAGGGTACGCCTTCTTGCACAGGTGTTTAGTGTCGCCCTTCCAAGGTGGTAGACTTGCCTCCTGCCGCTGATCATACCGTGCCGCTCATATGTGAAGCCAGTGTCTACCTTCTCAGACAGGCATTTAGTGCTGCACTTCCATGGTGGTACAGCTTGCCATTTCCTCGTATACACATAGACGTCTCATGCCATACATTACCATATGTGGCAAACATGTGTATATAATTTTCTCGTATACGCACAGGTGTCTCATGCCTCATGCCGTACATTACCCGAAAAGGCGCGCACGTGTGGTGCCAAAATGTAACGTGCACTTGGTCATTTCAGTATGTAGCATACTGAATTAAAATAGAGGAGAGCCAAAGAAGCTCCCTTCCACCATATCTTGTCTACAGTTTGTACAAGCACAACATTTGTTACATTCTTCACAGTCATATCCATTAAACACTTCTTTATAGGTTTCAAAATGTTCCCTCAAGCAATCCAAAGAAGTAGAAGCAATACATGAGTACTCATTTGTTGTGTATCTTGGATGCATCTAAGCAAGATCTGTAGTTCAATAGATCTTCCAAGCCTTCATCGAGATCTAAATCACCTCCACGGTATTATCACTTGGTGGGTCAAAAAAAGGCTCGGTTTATTAATATTGGAGGGCCTCTTAAGGTGGTCTAGGGCGAGGAGATGGGAGAGAGAAGACATGGTGGACTGTAAAATCATTGGGGTTTGTCATCCCATAGGATAAGGAACTTGTTATGGCAACTATTGAAAGTGTCAAAGAACTATTATTGAAGTTCCCATTGATAAAGAGTCCCCTTAAACTTGCTTCCAATGGCCTCAATGGCCTTTATGAATCGAATAATGGAGGACTAGGGCTCCACCAAAGTGACATGTATTGAAATGCTCTCATTGTTAATAATCAATTAATAGCAAGGCCTTCTTGATGTGCCACCCTGTGAGGCTACCAATAATCTCCCACCCCTTTAATAGTGACATAATAGGCTCCAATAGCTGTTAGTTTGGGCTGAGCCTCCAACCCCACAACTACACAAATTGGCCTCAATGTGATGATTCTTCCAAACATCTTAGCCTCAAAGCTCGGGGAAGTAACTATATGTATATCCTCTACATCACGTGCGTTCAAGGCCTATTTATAAATATGCTTATCTGTGAATTTTTCCTAAATAAAATATAACCCTTTTCTATTCAATTTGTAAATAACCCCTTTATATTATACCCTTTTGTATGTTAAAAAAAATGTATAAAAATGGTATTTTAAAAATACCTTATTTTGAACCCACGTGATGCACACATATATTCATGAGTAACTTACCTGAGCCTCAAAGAGTGGATGACGTCCTTGGCCAACGACCTGCCAATTGAGAGCATCCTAGGCAATGCACCTAAGATTGGGTTCTATTCAAGCGAGGATCTTATACGTTCTAAGGCTATTCGAGCCCCAGCCTTAGGATATATATCCCATTGGTGTCTCCAAAAAGTATGTCTAAAAGGGTTCTATTCAATGGTTCTCGCCAACCATCCTCCTACATGGAGGTTTCGGGGGAGGGGGCACCTCTAACTCTACCAACTACCTATACGAGGATGCTTAATGGTGAGAACCAACTTGCCCAACTAAGATCCTTTTGCATAACTCATAATGAGTGCAAGCTACTCGTGAGGGCTTGCCACGTCAATATCCAATTGTCTAGCTCCTACTCCCCTCCTCCTCCCCACTTCTTTGAAGAACCTCCTAGTTTGTGTCTTTGTAAAGCTCTCTCTCCAAAGCTTGATAAAACAAGAAAATCAAGCCTTCCAAATAGCCCATTGAACATGCATGCAATTCCCTAACTACAACCTGTCTAGGGATCCTAGACTTACGGATTTCATATGACTTGCTATCTATCATTCTCCTAACATGGGGACCTCTACTCTTATATCTTCTATAAGCTTTGCAAAACTCATAAAAAAATATAATCAAGCGAGGGTGGTCAATATCTTGGTGAAGGTCCACCTCAAAGATGGTCTCTAGTCTCCTTTGAGATGGGGTGACGCTTCAAGAAGCCCTCCTGAAGGAGCTAAGTTAGCCCACCTAGGATGAGCCCTTGAACAAATAGCTTGTCCAAAAGGGTTCAGCTCTTGTACTCTGATAAATAATCCACAAGCCTCCCTCTTAGTGGTGTTTGATGATGGGTGACCTTCCACATAATCAAGTCAAACACATGCACAATCTACTAGGGTAGTTTAGGTATCTAACTATAAAACCTCTAATCATTTGTGATCTGAAAGAAAACAAACTTATGGTAGGTGCTATTCACACCTCTTGTTATGCAGAACACCTCCAATACTAATCTTTCTCTCCAACATTAGCTCATCATCTTCAAGATATAAGGCAATGCCACCTACACTCTCCGAGTCTAGCAACTCTTCCTTTTTCTGCACAAACAACCTGAGACACCTCAACCTACAGACTCTTGCATGAGGGAAATAGGTCATCACCTTCATAAAGACTAGGGAGAGCTATGGAGCCAAAGGGAAGTCCTATGTATAAATTGACTATTGAAAATAGATTCTAGTCCTTTCCACCCTCGTATGATCACCTTGCTTCCAAGGGACTTGTAAAGTACTAAGATCCCATTGATCCATTGGATGAAAGCCTAACTAGCCATGGTACCCTCTAAGAAGTCCCAAAAAATGCTTTCATAGGTATTCTTAAAGTCCAAAAGAAGCATGGAAATCTTTTGCACACTGTGTTGGGCCCACTCTCTAGCCTCAAAGATGTGTCAAGTTACAGTGGTCAACTGAGTCCTGGATGATCTTTGTCTTCTAAGCTACTAATAACAACAAGGTGATTGGACATCACTGAGTAATCTCTAGTCTCCCCCCCCCAAAAAAGAAGAAGAAGAAAAAACCCACCCCTTTGAAAGGCTCTCAAGAAAGGGTTATTCACTTGGGACCTTCCAAAGGAAAAATGACACCTTCGAAATCCCTTCCTCTTCTTAGCACGTCTAGTCTTTGGAAGGCTTGGAGCAACTCCTATTCTAAAAAGGATGTAAAGAGGGATCACCCCCCATCTCATCCATCATTAAAGATGGCATTCACTCCCAATCCCGCTTCCTTCAAGGGAGCGCTTAAAACCATTATCATTGTCCCAATGACCTCTCCCCATTAAAAAGTTTTCCATCCTATATGACCGTACACTATAATTGTTCTCTCTAAGATTATCACTAGAAATTTGAGTAATTTGTGATGTTTTCAACATGATTGCAACCACAAATTCGACAAGTAACAAACCCACAATATGTCCAATGCAGCAGTAAAACTATACACTAGAGTAAAAGTGTCAATCACTTAATTATGAGAGCCCAATAGCATTAACATAGCCCTTGCATATATATAATGTGGAATCCTAACTTTTGCATGTCATACATCAAGCAAAAGCCTCCATAAACATCTCCAAATGATGCCAAAAGCATATACTACTGCCGCTCATAAAAAAATATCCAAGCAATGCTCATACAATGACAAAACTATCAAAGACATGCATAAATACGAGCCCAAACAACATGAATAGCTATCAATAGCAAGTAGTCTTGCAAATCCCATCATCTTCTCTCGGCAAGACCTAACTCTCCCATACTCATCTTGAAGGCTTTGGGGGTCAGTTTTGGTGTTAGTTTTCAACTAGAATAGTTGTCTGGCCTAAGTGTTAGTGGTGACACTAGACACTAGCATTAATGAATTAATTAATGTCAATATAAGAGCCAACAGATGTTCGAGATCACTCCAGGTTGCAAATGCCCTAGCCAATTTAATTATGGATGGGGACATTTAATTTTGGATTAACAAAGGTTCTAAAAATTAATTAAATGGCTAGATAATGCTGAAAAGTGTATTTAGAAGGTTACCGCTTTGCAAAAATATCCATGCAAATTGAGAAAACGTTTTGGGGGGTTGGGTCTAAACCATTGACTTAGTTTACAACCTAGGAGAGAGAGAGAGAGGGAGGGCGCTATTGGTCCATTTTCTAATAAGAGAATATCAATTCGCTACAAAAGATAGCCACTCGGGCCTAAGGAGGTAGGGGATAGCAAGGAGACACCTTCCAAGGGTTGGCAATAGCATTGTTGATCAAGTGATAGCAGTTTGGAGGTGCTTAATAGTAGATGACTACATTAAATGTAGGCTGAAGCAGGTAGGAGGCAGTTTTTGGGATTTTCTCGTGAGGAAAATCACATTTCTTTCTCATCTTAGCTTTCTCTCACCTTCTCTAGTGAATTCTCAAAAGATGTTAGTATTTCTCAACTATTCTTGGCAGATCTCAACCATATTTGGCAAACAATAGGAGGATTTTCGCTGTAAACCCTAAATTTATGTAGAAATTAGGGTTTATCAACCACATCGGGACCCGTGTCAATAGGATGAGGCATCGTACACTAAAGAAAACATTTGCAATTTATTGTATTAACATGGATTTTAGATGATAGGCCATCCATTATGAATTGGGGCAGCATTTGGCCAATTGATGGTTCCATTTATGCAAGTTCTGGGTAAAACTCAAAGGACAATTGGACCAAATTGCTTGCTAATATTTTATACAGTAAGGGGCTTTTGGATTAGCTACGGAGATCGGAGAATCTCATCTTGTAATTAATCCATTGGTAATTGAAGTTAAAAAATATCAAAAAATAGGATGTCTATTGTCCAAGATTGTTAAGATAATGTGTGCATTTAAGTTTATGCTTAATTATTAATTGTTGTGATTAAGTTCTTGATCAGGTTTTATGACCCTATCTAGGAAGGAAGGCTGTTTTCATGGTTCCATTGTTGGGATATCGTTAAAACCTTTGATTTGGTGGGCTTGAGGCCCTAATTGAAAGCCAAAGCTTTATGCTAGTACTGATTTTTATTCTTGGCTAAGAAATTACAACAATATGTCTTCATACAGTCAATGATGATACCAATCACTATGGTCACTTATATCGGAAAGAAGGAAATGCAATGCCTAATCTTGAACAAGGCTTAAACCATCGGCAACAAATTGAAAATGTTGCTATTGAGCAAGATGCAAGGCATTCATAGCACAACGAGATTGATGACGAACAAAATGAAGAGGAATTTGATTACTAGTTTAAGAATTGGATGAGAACATCGGCAAATCTCTTAGTGGAATTGGAAAAGGATCCTTAGTGACAGCAAAGGAAAGAAGAAGAAGTCATCTTCTACACATTCCACAGTAAGGTGCACCGAAGGCAATGCCAAAGCCTTCACTTGAAGCTCCCAAAGATGTTAATGAAGCAAAACAATTGGTACCTATGGGGCAAGGTATGTAAATGCGATGCCATTATGGAAATGCCACTCCAATGGATTTTGGATAACCGAGCATGCATGCTATGATGGGGCATCCGATATACTTTGGTGGTAGCATGATTTTTCATGCTATGATTAGACGACCGCATACGAAAATGTATGAAAAAAATCCCTAGGATATGTAGCAACAACCAATACATGGTGTGCAAGGCCCAATATATTCGGGTATGGCTGGAAATGTGCAAAACCCTCTGTATGGAAATATTTGACTTGATGCCTCTAGGGCACAAAAAGTAGCACGTTTGATAATGCATTTGCACTCCCAAATGTTGGGAACATCTATAAGTTAAAGAAAAATCACATGTCATTTTTGAAAATGTATGATGATTTCTTTTCTCAATCACTTCCAAGGTAGCTACCACCTAAACAGCTTGAAAATCATGGTGTAGATCTTATCCCTAGAAGTAGCCCACCTAATAAGCCACCCTACAAAGTCAATGGTGTAGCCCATCAAGAGGAGGTTATAGGTCAAGTGAACGAGCTATTAGAGAAAGGGTTGATTCAGCCCACCTTATCTCCTTTTTGTTCTCTAGTGATTTTTGTGCAGAAAAAGTATGGCTCATGGCGTATGTGCATTGATTATTTTTCTATTAACAAGATCACAATAAATAATTGGTTTTCAATCTCTCGAATTGATGGTCTTATGGATAGATTGTATGGGGCAATGATATTCAACCGTTGTCGAAACGAGTAGGTTTGAAGGTCACCGTAGAGTTTTGGCAAGAAAATTGGACAAGATAGACAGAGATGTGTCTTCAAGAGATAAGTAGATTACAGTGAATGATTAAAGGGTCAAGAGTTACTTTCACGGTCTTGAGAGAGAAGAATGTATGAGGGTTCAAGAGCTTAGACTCCGGAGATGGTAGGGATAAGAAGAGGGTTGAAGGTTTCAAGCCAAGATCCCAAAGATGTTAATAGAGCTTCCAACTGCATGTTCTTAGCAAAAAACATAAGAGTATTACCTCATAAGATCTATCTCAAATCAAGCTTGTTTTATTGACTCTAAAAGCAATCACAAGATATGTATTCAAGTAAAATATGCTATCATGCATCATAAACACTTTTGCATCCCATCAATCAAACATGATGAAACATGATGCCAAAGCATGAATCAACTTTGCATGATTACATTTAATGTAGACTGATAGGGACAAAAGATTATGAGTCAAATATGAGCTTGTAGAGAAAAAGAGACTTGCTTCAAGATAGCTTCAAATAGAGATCATGGTATGGATAAGTTACCATAGCCAAGAAATAAAGAGGAAAAGCTCCTCTTAATACAACTCAAAGTATCTGTGAATGGTCTACAAACATTGCCCTACCATAGGGGCATATAATACTTGCATATTTTGACAAGAGGTCTTCTGAAGAGCAAGAAATGAGTTAAAAGAGCACTGCTATAGCTAATTCTCTAAATACGGCTGAAGATATCAGCCCCAAATCAGCCCAAATTTACCTCTGCTGATAGCATAAACTTCCTCTAACACGAAGTGCATAGAACATCCAAATACAAGTGTCTATCATTCCATTTGAAGCAATAGAGAAGAAAAAGGGCTTGTTGTCCACAAATCCATTGTGTGGCTACCTATTTCAGCCCATACACATGGCATCTACCTTCGAAGAAGACACTTTGATGAAGTACAAAAGCAGTTCTATATTCAAGAACATGTAATAAGCAATAGGTAGCTTGCAATAAGCATGTAGAAGTAGGAGAGAAGAAGGAAACCCTATTGCCCTTGTTTGCCCTGTTATTGGCTTCCTATTTCAATCCAAACCCAAGCCAAATTCCAATCAAGATAGCACCTTGATGATTCTACAATGCTGCCCTCTCATCAAGAGCATGTATCTAACGGTAGATAGCTTCCAATGAACATATAGATGAAGGGAAAAGACAGAAGAGTTTGTTGCCTTATGTGCCCTGTTTATGGCTGCCTATTCAACCCAAGGCATCCATACAGAGAAATCAAGATGCTCCTTTGATGCTCCTCTCACAGTCTCTATGTAATAGAGAGCTTGAATCAAGCCTTCCAATGCTCTAGAGTCCTCTAGAATGAACACGAGTGATCCTCAAAAAGAAGAGAAGGGCTGCTGCCCAAAAAGACCCTATTCTTGCTTTGTTTGGACAGTGACAAATATTGCTCTTTTTCTCCCAGCATGAATAAAAGTGCTACTTACTTGGCAAGAGATGAAGGTTCCTCGTCTCCTTTACTCCGAAGCTTGAGTTGCATGGTAAAACTCCACTTTGTGTAGCATATACATGATTCAAATTCTTTAGCTTATCTTCTCCCAACCTGCAGCCTTATTTTGCACCAAAAATCGTGGTGGCTCTCCTTGTTAACATCTTCACTATCTCTTGCCAAAGTCTTATTTCATATAAATACATAAGGCATATACAATGTCACATGGGCATAGACTTAGTCAACTTCCTTCCTTATCTAAGTGATTTCTCTTCATAATGAACTTGTTATACACATGCTTTTGGATCAACATCTTTACAGTCTCACGTAGTCAGGACATGAGGCTTACATTCAAGCTATGATATTTTCCAATAACATATATGCCATGTCATATGAAGAAGACTTATGAAACTTAAGCTTTCCAAGCCTAGGAAACATTGTAAGTTACTCTCGTGTTTAGTCATCAATAGACTCATGAATGCAAATATTAAGCTTATTTGCATCCTGTACATAGAATCCCATGACACTCACCCCTTCCTAACCTGCACATCCTCTGGCATGTGCCACTTCCTTGGATTTGCAGTGTTTAAGAGAGAGCTTTATTTGTAATGTATTCATCTTCATCTTCTATTTCTTCTTCTTCTTCTATATTTTCAAGTCCTTGACCTGCTTCAAATTCTTGTAGTTCATAGGTAGATGCTTCTCTTCGTTTGAAGAGCTTGATCCGTTTTCCAGCTATTGATACTTTCATACTTGTTCCATCTAATTCAGCCAATGAGTAGGTAGCATTGTCATGTACCACCTTTACCACATACGGGCCAAACCAATGCTTTACCATCTTCCTAGAGGAAGCACTGTATTGGTTGTCTAGGCTGTTGTCATAGACAAGCACCTAGCCATTTTCTTGAATAGCTCTTGGCCGAAGTCGTTGTTGCCTATCAAATCTTCTTTTGTTCTTTAGTCTTGCTATTTTTAGCTTCTCAATAGCTACTTGAACATCTTCAAGCCTTTTTTCTAGTTTCCATATGCGCAAAGTCAGCAACTCTTCTCTATTGATGCCTTTCTCCCAAGGTAGAAGACTCCATGTGAGAATAGATTCTTCAATTGGCATAATTGGTTGCTGCCCATGCATATGTTTAGCTGGCATATAGCAAGTTACGGCACTGTGAGTAGTCCAGTCTAGCCCATAATGTAAAAGGAAGCATTTTAGGCCATTCTTTGATCTTTCCTCTACCAGACTTTGCTAGAGCTTTGAGAATAGGTTGATGCCCTCTCTCACTTTTCCCATTGCCTTTCGGGTGTTAGGCTGATGTTAAAGCCAACTTAATACCCAATTAAGCAAAGAAGTTGTGTGCCTCATCGTCATTCAACTCTCCTCTATTTGCGGTTACCTTGCCAACACCGCCATATCTGCAAAATACTTCTTCAAGCAAAAAGTGACAAACAGCTTGAGTGGTCTTGGTTGTTAAAGCTTTACCTTCAACTTGATTGATTAGATCTTCTCTTGCAAGCACTAAATACCGCATATTCCATATCATTGTAGGCATAGTGACAAGATCGATAACCCATCTATAATGTATAGACAAGGAATAAGTCGATTGTAACCCATCTCGATACTTAACCATAGAGTACATCTGACACATATAACAAGTTTCAACAAAAAGCTCTATGTCTCAATACATGTTCTGCCACCAGTATTTTCCTTTGAATTTAGTAAAGGTTCCCCATATGCTTCTATGGCCACCCGGTAGCCCATAGGCTTTCATGAAATTCCTTCATTATCTGTTGTTGTAATCTTTTGTTACCTAAAACTTGGATAGACACTCTTTTCTTCTTTGCATGCTTCCATAGATGCCCATATTTAAGAAAAAAACCATAAGTTTTTCTCTTAATATGCTTGAATTCCTCATCAATCCAAGTTTCTTTTTTCTTCGTTGTGCTCAAATATTGGCCGATCTTTAGCCAATCTTCTTCAAGGAAACGAGCTAGAACTTGAGCAATGCAATGAGCATGTTGGCTTCTAGTTGACCACCCTTCTTCCATAGGTAAGTCTTTATTCTTTACTACTATTTTTTTATTTTCAACAATTCCTTTTTCTGTTCTTGTTATACCTAATGCTGTACCATAGAAAATATCGGCTACACTTACTGTTTTTAGCTTTGGTTCTACATATGCAATAGCTCAAAAGGTATTAGCAGCAGTTATGGAATGGAATTCAGCAAGTATAGACTCTTCAACTTCATCTTCCTCCATCAACTCCTCTTCATTGTCATATCTTGCGTGTGACAACATGTCAGTAAATTGGATTCTCCTTTCCTGCAATGTGATTTAATTTGGGGTTAAGAGATTTAAAATATGCAATCCATCTTAGCATAGCAATGTCGGGTGTAGAGCAGTTGGTAATCATGCCCAAGAGTGGAAGACAATCAATTTCTAGCACTACGAAAGCACCTATAAAGTATTCACGATCATACTTTAATGCTGTTGCAACTCCCCACAATTCCCTTTTTACTTGAGCATACCTTATTTGATGTTCATTGAGAACTTTTGCTTCAAAACGAATTGCATACCTATTACCTTCAAAATCCTCTTGGCCAACAACCCATCCTATCACAATGGGACTTATATCCACAGTAAGGATGATGGGTTGATCATTTGAATAATCAGCCCTTTTGAGAGTGGGGGCTGAAATTAACAACTTCTTTAATTTGCATATAGTGAGAGTATGATCTTTACCCCAAGAGAATCTTTGGCCTTTTCTTAATAATTGATAAGATTTTCAACTATATGAGCAAAATGTGGTATCCATATGAGATAGAATACACATGTGCCAAGAAATCTTCTCACCTTTGAAATATTTATGCATTTTTCTTGCATTCTGCTAATGGCATCTATCTTGATTCATGAAGGTTTACATTCATAGGGGCCACACAAGTGTCCGACCACTAGAACTTTTTCTATCCCAAAAGTTGATTTAGCTCCAGAAAGGGTAAGATAAACCTCTTCGAGCCTTGTCGAAATCCTGTCACAATCGTGAATATGGTTAACTACAAATGTCCTGCAGCCATGTTCATCAAGCTTCTTATTCGTTTCATAGACTTCACATCCCTTGATAGGTACATCATCAAGAAAAGGAAGAGTAAGCTGTGGAGTAGAGTCCCTTAAGACTTTTTGCATAGCATTCATCATATGGGCCACGGAATTTGTTGCACCCTGCGGTAGAGTACACATGTGGACCAATCCAAGAGGTGTCTTCATTGTAGTAATGTCTGGGCTCTCTAGTGAAAGTTGAAATTGATCATATCTTGAATATAGGTCACCCATAGAATAAATTTCTCTCCCTGCAAAAGCTTCAACAAACTTTTCAACAATTGAACCCGAACCAACATTTCAGATTGTGACACGATTAACATGCTATAGATCTTAAATGAATCGTAAAGATCCATTTTTCTTGGGCATGGTAAACCATTGATTTGAGTAAGGCATTGACGAAGGTTCTAAAATCTTCATTCTGATCTTTTCATTTAGAAGTTCCACTAACTTGGGCAAATGCGTCCTTGGAATAAAAATAGGGTTGAGGTTCCAAGGTACATGTGGGACCATAAAAATGACCATAGGAGCCACAATGTTTATCCACATAGCCTATTTCACTTGGCAGAAATGCAAAATCTTTTCCATGTCTCATTAGCATTTGCATAAAAGAGTGTTTTTTAGCCGGCAAAAGGAAGGAATTATCACCTATTTTGAGCTCTTTTATACTTTCAGATGTAAACTTGTGTCCAATGTTGGACGAATCACAAAGACTTGACTGATTTTCTGCCCTATCAGTCAGCCCTTCATTTTTAGGAGAGGCAGCAAGACAGCCACAGACTTAACTTTCATATCCATTTTGTCTCCACTTGCGCTTCAGTCTTGTTGAGAAAACCAATATATTCCTGTTTAACAAAATCTTGGATTTCCTGATAAAAATTCAATGTACAAACCTCTATAGATAAAATTTCAGCCTATTTTTCTGCATGAATAGCTGCATATATTTCAACCAATGTGTCTGTAGTAGTCATCCCAGAAAAGATGCCTGAAATATCTTCATTTTCAGCCATTATATCATAAGTTTGCAACTCCCTTGTAATATGACATAATTATTTTCTTTCATTTTTAGTCATGACAAGAAGAGACTTATAACAGCCCATACTATTGGTTGTAGATACATATAGATTTGCTAGAGACACAGTTTCTGTAGCATGAGGAGGCACAATCTTTTTACATGAAGCACTGTCATAGCCTTCTTTTATAGCAGTGCAGCCCGAAAACCCTTGAATGCTCGGGCATTAGGAGAGGCATAGGATAATCATGCAATCGATCTCTGTTTCGATGATGGTTAACACACACAGTAAGAAATTGGACAGCTCGTTCATTATCCTTACTTCAGATTCTAGCATAGGAAGAACCATCATCAAGAGCTTTTTTTTCAAGTGAGCTTTAAAATATAAGGTTGCCCAAGAATGATAGGGTAACTACAAGAGTCTTGAACAAATAAGTGAAAATTATATTTTATGTCTCCCATAGTTACTTGCACATTAGGACATGTAGCATATAACTCTCCAGAAGAATTGTTTACAGCTCTCATTCGCCCGCCTGGATCAACATCTATGGGCCATCCGCCACTTTCATAGAGACTCCTTGCTATGATGTTTATTTCAAAATCATGGTCTAAGAGTGCCATACATGGTGTTTCTTTCTCTCTGATTTTGACAACTGGAGCCCCAAGAGAAACACCAAGAAAAAGGGAATTCTCTTGCAAGAAAATCTATCTTGTAACATCAACAATCTTTTATTTCATTCTTCTGATCATCAAAACAAAGAAAACAGCAATTCTTCACGCAGTATCATAGTAGAGATCTCCTACGGATTTGATAGAATCAACCATATTCTTCAAAATCTTCATAGAATCCACCAATATAATAAAGAACACAAAAGAATACACCATCTTTGAATGGAAATCAATCACATATTATTCATCTTCAATGTCTTCATAGTTCTCTCTCTCAATCTCTCATATACAGTTACACTGTTTTGATAGAATTGACTATCTCTGGCTCTCTCTCTCTCTCTATCAATAGTACATCATCTCCTCACTACAATACTATCATAATAACCCTCAATAATCCTTCTTAGGTCGTGGATGCACCTCCCAAGAGGTATGTCTGATATGAAGAGTCACTAGAGCCACTACAGTGTCTTTTCACAGCTCACTACTGTCACTGTCACTTAGTCTTCTCTTCAGTCTTCAGCAGCTACTTCTTCCACTTGTTTTAGCTCTTTTGAACTTAGATTCATCCTTTCCAAAAGTTAGAAAACTTTCCCAAAGTCACACATACATTCTACAGAACACTTATAGAAGGTCTATAGAATAGTTACATTATAGTACCAGAGTAGCTACAATACAGTTACAGTATAGAGACAGAGCAGAGACAGAGGCTCTACAGAAGGTTACAGAAGGTCATCAAAACCTCATAACTCATAATCAAACCATTCCAAACTATCAAAAACTATTCAATAAGCTTTCAAAAGATCTCAATCTTCATCAATTATCAATCCATGCTTTATACATAAGAAAATCAAAACAAAACAGAAGTTATAGAGAAGGTATACAGAACCAATCAGAAGCTCAACAGAACCTACCAGAACATCACAGAGCTTCATATCTCCACTGAGAATCATCACGAGCTTCCAAAACATAATCAATATCATCCAAAACACTCTCAAATACTTCCTTTAACAACCATACATCACTCTAAATCCATCAAAAATCAATCATTCAGTCCTCAAAAATAACAAAAATTTGTCAAATTTTCAATCTTTTTCCACTCTCAACATATCCCCACACTTAGAAAGGAAGCGTCCTTGCAACCTAAGGAAAAGAAGAATATAAGTTCACTAAAGAGCTCAATTTTATCTTCCATCGAATCTTCAATAATCTCTCTAAACCACGACCCCAACTTATCACCTGTATCTGATAGAAAAATACTACTAAAGGAACACTTCCGTTATTCATTAACTCTTCTGATTAATCATTTAAAAACCATAACAAATTTGTAAAGGATATGAGAGGTTCTCTTCAGCTTTCCACCATAGGCTTTTCATCCACCAGCAATCTTTTGAAAAGAGCTCTCGAACAAATTATTCTCAATCAGCACGATCTCATCACACACAATTATTACAACACACACAAACACAAACACAACCATCTGAATGACACCTCCAAAAAGAGATATATATAATTAAGAATCATCTAAGATACATTCCAAAGGCATCAATGAAGATGATCCCTTTTGAAGGCTTGGTGGTTTCGAAAGCGATCCATAGAGAAGGATTCATCTACAAATGTCTTTGGAGGATTTTGAAAGAACTACAAACAACACATCCTTTTTAGCAAAACAAGATATCTGCTAGGGAGACATAGAGTATGAAAATACAGGACATCCAACTGGTGGGAGTCAATGTTCACATTGACATTCATACAAATTTTTGGAATGGCATTTTGATCATTATGGGAATGCCTATGCATATATGCTAGATACCAAGCAAAATGAGATGTCAATCTCACTGAAGGATCTAGAGATTATGAATATTGGTGAGCAAAATGAAGGTAGTTCTGGTATGCTTGACTGGCAGTTGTCCAATCCCCTGGAATTATGGGCCAGTTTATCTGAGGTCCTGTAAGAGAATCAGTCGAGCTCCATCCTCTTCTTGGAATAAAGGACACAAGGTAGCCTGTCTTTGGAGAACTGCCAAGTCTTGCTTTGAGAGAGAAGGAATCAAGGGAACATTAGGGCTTGGAGGAACAGACCGTGACTGTGCTAGTTGGTCTTGCAACTACTTGATTTGGGAGGCTTGTGATTCCATTGTGTCCTTAGCAGTCTGTAAGGTTGAGAGTTTTGTATCTAAGAGAGTCTGAAACTCTTGCGCTTCTTTGGACATCCTCTCTTTCTCCTTTGAGATTTTAGTGACCTCGGATTGAGCTTCTGTTAACTGAATCTTTAAAGAAGATATCTCTTCTCTTTGGGTCTCAATCATGTGGGTTTGTTGCTCCATCTACTTGATGTTCTTCATAAAAGAAAGCATACAGTTGTTGAACACAGGCTGTCACACACTAAAAGTTCAATTGAACTCTGAATGTCTTTACAGAGGAATGGAATGGCATCTCCTGACACTAAATTGTTCAGTGAAGAGATTGATATGTCCAAGGAACCCTCTCTATGTGCTCTGAACAGGTTGTTACATGTGAGATAAGCATGAAGGTCACTGCCAGATGTAGCAGGAATTGTAACTGAAGGAAGAACTGAAGGAGCTCTATCTGCCACCCGCTTCAAACATTTTCGCTGAATGACTAGGGAAGGAGGAGAATCCAGATCCTCTATATCAATAGGTTCTAACTCTTCTGAAGGTGGAGAGGGAGTTACTGGATCAGAGGGAGGAGGTGGAGGCACACCCTTCTTTAAGCCTGAGTATGTCAAGAAAGCATACATGTAGGATCCATAGGTGACGTTTGTGACATTTTCCCTGGTTACTTTGACGAAATGTTGATCCATCTTTGTGAGTAGGTAAGTGCTCCAATCAATAGCTACTCCTTTTAACACCATCCTGGAAGCTATAAAGAGCTCTTTAGACAAGTAATGGGATGACGTTTTGGCAGGCATAAACCTGTCTTGGAGAAACTGGCAGACCAACTTCCACACAGGATTAGTGATCATGGAAAAGGAGACTCCTGAAGTGTTGATCACTTTCTTGACATCCAAAATTTCCTTGGTCTATTTCTATAACAGCTTCAAAATCTCATCGTTGGAGAATAGTTGTCTAGCTATAACAAAGGGCTCTCCTTTGTAGGGAAGAGATAGAGCCTTCCCTAACCCTCGGGGTGTCAATGTCATGGAAGTACCATGGACTAGTCCCGACTTCTTGCTGTATGAGGCAAGGAACTCATCACACATGGATGGATCTTCTGGAATCAAAGGGAAGGAAGTAGCCACGAAAGTCGCGAGGCCTGCTTTCGCAATAGGCTCAAAAGCCAGTAGGGAAGAGTAATCCCTACTAACCAGCGGGACATACTGGATAGGAGGAGGAGCGTGAGGCGCCATTCAAATGGAAAACACACACACCATAAACACAGACAGTCACAAAGAATGCCTGCAAAATAACCAAAGGGCTATTTGAAAAAATCAATAAAAAATAAGGACACACATACAAACATAGACGTAACTAACCCATTGACCACCCCAAACAATACACATCCTAGAAAAAATTCGGCATGACCTCTACACATATGCGACTGAAAACTTTATGCGATGCAACAAACAGACACCCAAATCCCCGTATCATGCAAGAAAGAAAGAGCTACACACCGCACCCGTAATCATAACACATAGACAAATCAGACTACCATAAAAATATACCTCAAGACTTGACCATCAGTATCAATTAAAAGACTTTTACGCGCCCATCCCACGAAGTGTGTTTATTAAAAATGAGAAAAAAAAAGGACAGTAAGGGAAAATTATTTTAATGAAGGGTTCATTTTAAAAAATTATTAACAATGGGTGACATTTTATTAAGTGATAAACCTTAATAAAAAAACGGCGGTTCCTCCTTAAAAATTTTAATTACAAATTATTAAGGTGAAACAGTTATTTAGCGCAACCCGGACTACGATTCTCAGACTGGGTCTCTAAATGCAAATTTCTTAATTAAAAATTAATAGTGATGTGGAGCGCTTTGTTGCTAGCGCGTGCTCTTTAGTGATGATTGGTTCATTTTTATTACAAATTAAGGTGCCTCTGAAGCGCACGTAGCGCGTGCAAAGTGAATGGTTGGTTCATTTTTAAATTATTAAATTGTGTGTTTAGCACGAATGCACGTGAAAAATATGGATGAATAAATAGTTTATTTTAGCAATTAATTGTGATTAAGGGAGTAATGAAAATAAATAAAGCTCACAAAATAAATACCTGGTAGGGGTGTGTATGGAATGGCCTAAAGGTGCACGAAGGAGTCTCCCAAAAGCAATGAATCCAATCAAACAAAATCAAAGACCACTGACTGAACAAAAAATAAAACACCTTAGTGGGTTTGTCGATTTTTAATGTATTTTTAATTTTTTGATTTTGTATTTTGTTTGTTTTTTATTGATTGTTTGGTTTGGTTGATTTGTTTTGTTATTTGTTTTTGGTTTGTTTTGTTTGTTTTTATTTAAAAAAATATTATTTTTGTTTATTTTATTTTTTTAGTTTTTTTATTTTTAAATGATAATAATAAAATCAAGATATATAGCACATGGATATGTGATGAAGGGGAAAAAAATAAAATTTCAGCCATGGAGGAAATGGCTACCATTTATGTTAATTAAACCAAGATTTCAGATGGTTTGTAGGATTTAAAATGAATTTTTATGATGCTGTTGGTGCTGCAAAAAATATTTTTGCCTTTTATGAAACTATTTTTTAAGTGAAAAATTAGTAGAAAAAGGGCAGAGGGGTGTGTGGAATTTTTTGAGATTTTTTTGAATTTATTTCGATATTTTTACTAAGTTTAAATTAATTTTATCCATTTTCAAGTAATTTTGAATGAATTTTTAAAAGTAAAATTTTTTGTAATTTATTTGTCTTAATTTCCACCTGAAAAATATTTCAAAAAATGGTAAAAATATGGAAAAAATTTTAGAAATTTTTTTGTACTTTTTTTGAATTTAAATAATTTTTTTAAATTAACTAAATCAATTAAATGATGTAAATCAGATTAGTTGGGTAAGTAAGGTCAAGTCAAGTCAACTAAGTCAAGTTAGTCTAAGTAAGTCAATTAAGTCAGGGTAAGTCAAGTCTGGGCCAATTAGGTTAGTCAGTGTTGATTAGGTTAGTCTGAGTTAGTCTAGGCTAGGTAAGTCAATTAAGTTAGTCTAGGTTGGTTAGTCAATTAAGTTAGTTAATCAAGTCCTAACTAACTAGGGTTAGACTAACGGGTTAGTTAGTGGGGTAAGCAACTAACCATGGGGCAGTTCGTAAGGGTGGAAACTAACTAGGGTTTAAGTCAGTGGGGGGAACTAATTGGGGTCAATTAACTGGGGTCAACTAACCCCTAGGTTAGGTTAGTGGGGGGTGGAACTAACTTGAGTTAGGTTAGTAGGGACTAACCCTAGCTAGGTTAGTAGGGACTAACCCTAGTTAGGTTAGTTGGGACTAACACTAGTTAGGTTAGTGGGGACCTAACCCTAGTTAGATTAGTTTAACTATAGTGGGGTTAGGGTAACTAAAGGGAGGTTTAGTAACTAAAGTTAGGTTAGTTTAACTTAAGGTAGGTTAGTTTAACTAAAGTTAGGTTAATTAACTAAAGTTAGATTAATTAACTAAAGGGGGTTAGTTGAACTGACCTGGGCAGTTAGGTGGTGGGAGAGGAGGAGGAGGAGGAGGAGGAGGAGGAGGAGGAGGTGGTGTTGGTGGCGGTTGACGGCACAGGCGGCGGTTGACAGCGTGGCGGTATTGGGGTGTGGCGGCCGATGAGAGGGTGGGGAGGAGTAGTTCGAGGGAGAGGGGGCGACGTCAGGAGGAGGCGGGAGAGGGGACGAGAGAAGTGGCACAGGGCAGGCAGCCGAGGGGAGGGTGGCGAAGAGTAGGTCGGGAGGAGGAGGCGCAGGGCAAGAAGTAGGCCGAGGGGAGGGTGGCGAAGAGTAGGCAGGGAGGGGGAGGCGGTTGAGGGAGAGAGAGAAGGAGGAGAGGCAGGGCAGCGGGCCGACAGGAGTGGGGGAGGGAAGAAGGAGGCGAAGAAAGAAGAGAAGGAGGGGGAGGAGGAAAGAAGGAGCAGGAGAGGAAGGGGAGGAAGAAGGAGGGAGGAAAGAAGAGGAAGGGGAAAGAGCAGGGAGGAGACGCGTGCAACGGACAGGTAAGGAATTTCTCTTTTTTTTTCTGGTTTTTAAAAAAAACTAAAAAATAAAAATAAAAATAAAAATAATGCAGTTTCTTTTCTTCTTTTTATTTTGTCTTTTCCTTTTTGTGTTTCTCTTTTGTTTTTCTTTCTTTTTGTTTCTTCTTCTCTTTATTTTCTTAGTTTTTTTTAAATGCTTGGTTTTCTTTCTATTCTTATGGTTTGTTTTTTTTTCTATTTTTTGTAAATTGTGTGTGTATTTTTTAATAATGAAAAAATTAAAAGAAATAATAAAATAGAAAAATACATCCCTGGCCCATGCGCATGCGCGAGCAGCAGTAAAAAAATTTGCAATGATGGAGTCAAACGGGTAGGGACGGGGACGCGCAAGCCACGGACACCACAGGGCATCCCGAGGCGCATAAAACCAAAAACAGGCGCGTTCACGCACGAGGCGAGAAACATGGTTAACAAGAAAAATAAAGAAAAATTAATAAAATCCAAACCGTGTGTCAGAACAAAAATCCGTAAAAAGGAAAAATGGGCCACGAGATGAGGGAAAAATGTTGGAAACATGCAACACGGGTTTCGGGACAAAATCAGGGTGTTCACATGGAAAAAATGCAAAAAAAAATCTTGAAACACATACGGGTATTAATATCGAAAAATCCGCGCATCGGAATGAGTATGGAAAGAAGGAAAAGTGTGTAGAACAATGTGTTTGACAACCCTATCATGAGAAAACACAGTTTCGAGCGAGATAGAATGCATTCACATGGAAAAAAATTCCAAAAATGGGCCCGAAAATGAAATCGAAAATTAATACGGGAAGAACCGTGCATCGGAATAGCAGGCGGTAAAAAGGAAAAATGTCTTAGAAAATTAATTTACAGGACTGATGCATCAAAACTCAGTTTGGGAAAATTAGGAATGACTCACATGGAAAAAACACGAAAAATGCATTAAAAAACACTCGAAAAAATTAATAACTAAAAATCCGACAGGCGAAAAAGAGAGGAGGGAAAAGGAAAAAGTAGGGAAAAGGCCGGCAGGACACGGCTGTCAAATCAAATTGGAATTCCAATGAAAATAGGACAAGTTCACATGGAAAAATGTGAAAAATAGGCATAAAAAAGACCCCAAAACTTGAAAAAATTAATAATGAATGAATCATGCATCGGAATGACACGGAGTAAAAAGAAAAAATATCAGGGGGAAGGGGTAGGACAGGCCCGACTCATTAGATCCAGATTTTGAAGCAATAAAGATGCATTCACATGGGAAAATTATCCAATTTATGGGAATTGCTTCAAAAATTAATGACTTGAGAATTGTCTGTCGGAACAGGGGTTGGTAAAAAGGAAAAATAGGCGGTTCGAAGGGACGAACAGGGCTGTAAGGTTGGATTGAGTTTTTGGTGAACATAAGATCCGTTCGTATGAAAGAAGCGTAAAACCCAGAATAAGGGCAAACGGTCAAGGAACAACCCCGAGGACAGGGTGAAATAAAACGTAAGGGTGAGGAAGGGACCCCATCAAGCTAAAATGAAATCACGGCATAGATGCATGATTAGAACATGGTGTATGTATGGGGGTATGCATCATGGACGCGTAGAAACGCGTCCCCACACTTAAGACCTTAACAGGAAGGATAAACCAAACATCAAGGACTTGGCACCTCACATTAGACCAACCATGACGTCCCCACACTTAAGACATAATCGTCACTAAAAAAAACAGAAGGTGTAGGATTAGAAAAACTTGGCCCATATTGCCGAGAAGGAATGTCGACTATCGAGGTTGCATCTGGTGGCGTCGTCGGCTGTAGGAGGTAACAAGGTGTCTTCACAGTACACTTCCTTCGTCCTTCGTGGTAGGGACCATGCGACAGCACCCAAGAAGGTAGCTGGTTGAAAGAATCATAGGAAGTTCGTCGATGGCGAGGGATATTGCACTCAAATCACGATCACTCAAATGGAATGACAGAGCAAGCACTCACCCCATGACTAATATCACTCGAGGAAATAATGATGAAACCCACAGCTCACATCCGGTTTAGGAATCGACAAAGAAATGATGCAGAGGGAGTATGCCAAGGTGCATAATTGATGGTGCATCAGTGCGTCCAACCCGTCTGGCATAGGTGTAAGGAGAAAGGCAAGGGAGCCTTGTAGTGCAGCGAACAGAGTGATGTGTCTTGTGCTATTGGCAGAAACACAGCCCGTGGGTGCATAGAAAAATGGGAACATACCTGACTCCAAAGGTCGTAACGTCTCTCAATCCTCACCTCTTGGTAATTGATTGAAGAAACTCTAGTCACACTCAGCCCACCCTCTATCACACGCTCTGTTGATAGATACAGAGGGCAGCCCTTTCTTGAAACCCATTGATGTAATCCTCACTGTCACTTGTGCAGAGGTTGTATGCCTTGTGCGCATTTGATGGTGCAACTGTACATCCCGCCCTGTGCCGATATACAGTGCAAGAAGGAAGGCCAGGGAGCCTTATAGTGCAGTGCATAGAAATAGATCGTGCTTTGTGCATTGAGAGGCCCATCCCGTGCATGCAATACTCTGCTCACACATCTCACCTCTCATTTGATTTGAAGGGAAAGACCGGTCACTCACCCCACCCTTTGTCTCACACTCAGATAGATACAGAGGGCAGCCCATACTCACGTCCCCATCCTGTTAGGATGAAAGCTCGCATCACTCAAGGGGTTGGTGATGAAGATCATGTCAGTTGTTGTTGTCATGAGGATCTTGAAGATGAGGCATACCCAGGGAGGCAGCCTACAAATCTCATACTTCAATGATTTGTAAGAAGAGTCGTCTGTTAAGAAGGGCAGACGGACTGATATTGTAGAGACAGTGCACCAAGGGAGGTGGCTGCAAATTACTTGCTGAAGACGTTTGGCTGGTGAGTCAGCTATCCTGAACTGTGAGGTGTTACCACCTTTTCCATGGTCAGCTCCCCGCCCAAGGGTGTTTTCACCTTTTCTTGGAACGAGGCCTGCTATGACAGGGAATTTCTTCCTTTTCTCCCATAACAGTTTTGTTTGTTTTGTTTGTTTTTGTTTTCTTTTTTTGTTCTTTTTCTTTTTCTTTTTTTTTTCCTTTTTTTTCTTCTTGTGTTTTTTTTTTCTTAAGAAAGAGAATGGTAGAAATACCATATATCATGACCAACCTCGCCACCGTTGTTGGATCAACGAGAAGAAAACAATGTCTGATTAAGATGTTTCTACGAGGGGGTAGTAGAATGAAACCACCTCATGAGGAGAATCATAATGGCTATCAGAAGCATGACAAGAAGGACAGTGCAACGCCCAAAAGGAAAGGGGTAGGTCGACTATGATTGTCAAGATCCCCAAGGAGGGAAGTACTTCTTCAGGCGATAACCATTGATGAGGAAAGGATCATCAGAGGCATCAACGATTTGCACCTGAACAGAGCCGTTAGAATTGACAGCAAGTACCTTGTACGAGCCCATCCACCATTGTTGGAGCTTGCCAGGAAACTTGCCAAATCTTGAATCATAGGCTAGAATAAGATCACATTCTTCAAACTCCTTGTGCTTGATGAAGCTGTCATGATAGGCCTTGCGTCGTGCTTGAGTGGTTTCCATGCACTGTAAGGCCATCTGCCGTATCTCATCCAAGCATTCCAGGTGCAGGAGATGGCGTTGTAGTAACTCATTATCTCCCAAGCGTTCTTTAACTGCCACTCGCAAAGAGGGTAATTCTAGCTCAACAGGGAAGACAGCTTCTGTACCATACACTAGCTAGAAAGGGGTTTGTCCTGTTGCTGCCTTATGAGAGGTTCTGTATGCCCAGAGGGCCTCTGTAAGTCAATCGTACCAGTCGCGATGATATGTGGCAATCGTTCTTGTTAGAATCGAGCAAAGGATGCGATTGGTGACTTCAACTTGGCCATTGGCTATGGGGTCATAGGGAATGGACTTACGATGGCGGATCTTATACAATTCCGTCAGCTCCTCCATGATTTTGTTAAGGAAATGAGTACCTTTGTCACTTACCAGCTGAAGGGGACTGCCAAAACGGGTAATAATATTCTCGTACATGAACAGGGCGACACTGTTACCATCATCCCGCTTCAAAGCTTAAGCTTCACACCACTTTGTGACATAATCCGTACACACTAGGATGTATCTGTTCTGCTTCCATCTGGTGGGTGGATCAATGGGACCCACAAAATCAATTCCCCACTTCTCGAACGGCTTTAGGAGAAGAATGGGTTGTAGTGGCATAGCACTTGTTTTGGTGGGTTTCCCCATTCGTTGACAAGCATCACATCTCTTGTAGTAATCATATGTATCCTTATGGAGGGTCGACCACCAGTATCTTGCTAACAGAGCCTTCCAGGCTGTCGCTTCTCGTGCGAAGTGTCCACCACATGGTTCGTCATGGCATGCTTTCAATACTATGCCGATTTCATCCCCTGCAACATATCTTCGCAATACTTCATCCTTGCCTTTCTTGTACAATGCACCGCCTAACAAAGTGTAGGGGGTTGATTCTAACAGAAGCTTCTTCTTCTCACAGCTTGAGATGCCAGGAGGATACTATTGAGTTGCTAAGAGGTTGGCTATGTCTACATACCAGGGAGTAACTATTTCAACTAGAAACAAGAAAGCATCAGGAAGGTCTGGATCATCCTGTTCCTCTTCTTCTGTTTGAGGGATCCGTGATAGATGATCGGCTAGGACATGGGAACGGCCAAGCTTAGTTACCACTTCGAAGTTGAACTCCTGGAATAGGAGCAACCATCTCATCAGTCGTCCTTTAACATCTACTTGGTTCATCAGGAAGGATAGGGCTTCATGATCCACATAGAACTTGAAATGCATTGACAGTACATAATGTTGAAACTTCTCCAGTGTAAACACCATTACCAAGCACTCAAGCTCTGTCACTGTGTAGTTCCATTCCCTATCAGTGACATTTCAGATTGCATAATATATCGGTTGATCTAATTTAGAGGGGCCCTTTTGACATAGGATAGCACCTAGCCCTTCAACTGATGCATCTGTGTGCACATGGAACTTCTTCGTCCAATCAAGAGGCTGTAAAATAGGTGCTTGGATCAGGCATTGTTTTAGGATATTAAAGGCTTCTTCATAGTCATCAGTCCAAAGGAAATCCACCTCTTTCCTTAGGAGCTTGTGCAGATGGGCTGCCTTAGTTGCAAAATGCGCAATAAATCTTCTGTAGTAGCCCACATGGCCAAGAAATCCTCTTGATTGCAATTGCCAAAATTTGGCTCCAGTGGAAGTCCAATTTCAGCTACATGAATTTTACCGTCTTTCCAAAAGACATGCTTCTATGTTTCATCCTCACGGAATGCAGTGCATTCCCTCTTGTCATATTGTTGTCTATCACACCAAATACAATGCCTCTTATAGCCTTCTCTCATGGGTCTTTGAGTTAATGATTGTCCTTGTTCTTCAACTTTGACATCCAGCTTCTCTACCTTGGAACTAATTTTTGTAAGATTCAAATGAAGATCTCCCATGCTTTTAATGAGTTAATTCATGACATCATTTTTAGAAGGAACAGAAAAAGAAAGAGTTGGTTGATTAGTCAAAGGGATAAGGGTTTTCAGAGGTGGAATAGGCTCTATCAATAGATTTGTTGAAGTTGAAGTAGAGCCCAATCTTAATCGCATCCCTCTAAGTGATCAACAAGCTTCTCTTGCAGAATGGGATCTGTAGCCTTAAGGAATAATTCAATTTTCTAACCTTCCATACTTTGTTGGTCTTCAGCATCAAGTTGTCCAAATTTACTTTCAAACTCATGGTATAGAGCTGTTGCAGTTGGGTTTCTCAACTCAACAGTAAAACTTTTCTTTGTCATAATGCCAGAGTCTTCTAAGAAGAATTCTTCACGTAGGGCTTTTTAAAATGCAGCCCAATCTGCATCTTGCTGAAAAAGACCATGGATTCTCTCTTGAAGACTGTGCTTGGCTGCTTTGGCAAAATAGCGACTCCATGCATGTTGTGGTACGCCAAAGAAGAGCATTTTCTCAATATACAAGCTAATGAATACAGAGACATTTTGACCATTAAATTGTTTTGATTCACTCCCAACTTTTTCTAGGGCCTTAATAGATGTGGAATCAATATTCTCTTTGTCTTGCCTTTGTTTTTGTTGTTGTAATATTTGGATTTGCTGTTGCTGAGTCTGCTGCAGTATGCGCACCAATTGTTGTAGAGTATCTTCTAAAGAATCCCTCATCTTGGAGCTTTCTTACACTGACCTTCATGTCAGGTTCACCAATGTCAAAGCGAGTAGGTTTAAAGGTCGCCATAGGGATTTGTCAAGAAAACTGGACAAGATAGACGGAGATGTGTCTTCAAGAGATAAGTAGATTACAATGAATGATTAAAGGGTCAAGAGGTACTTTCATGATCTTGAGAGAGAAGAATGTATGAGGGTTCAAGAGCTTAGACTATGGAGATGGTAGAGATAAGAAGAGGGTTGAAGGTTTCAAGCCAAGATCCCAAATATGTTAATAGAGCTTCCAATTGCATGTTCTTAGCAAAAAACATAAGAGTATTACCTCATAAGATCTATCTCAAATTAAGCTTATTTTATTGACTGTAAAAGCAATCAAAAGATATGTATTCAAGTACAATATGCTATCATGTATCATAAACAATTCTGCATCCCATCAATCAAACATGATGCCAAAGCATGAATCAACTTTGCATGATTACATTTAATGTAGACTAATAGGGACAAAAGATTATGAGTCAAATATGAGCTTGTGGAGAAAAAAAGACTTGCTTCAAGATAGCTTCAAATAGAGATCCTAGTATGGATAAGTTACCATAGCCAAGAAATAAAGAGAAAAATCTCCTCTTAATTCAACTCAAAGCATCTATGAATGGTCTCAAAACATTGCCTTGCCATAGCGGCACATAATACTTGTATATTTTGACAAGAGGTCTTCTGAAGAGCAAGAAATGAGTTAAAAGAGCACTGATGTAGCTAATCCTCTGAATATGGCTTAAGATATCAGCCCCAAATCAGCCCAAATCAGCCCAAATATCTTCTCGAATTTGCCTCTAATAATAGCATAAACTTTCCCTCCAAGGACATATGGCCCAAACGGGCATGCCAAAGAGATACATGTGGGATAGAACCCACAGACAAAATATGATCAAGGGAAGAAGCGGATACAATCAAGGGATAGAGGCTGCCAGCCTTGGCACCTCTCGCAATCACAAGTCTGCTACGAGTGATCTTCCATGCAGAGTCTCCAAAAGATACATGATAACCTGAGTCATCAAGCTGTTTAGCTGACATGAGACTGCGTGTCAAAGCAGGTACATGACATACATCCTGCATAACGAAACGGTTGCCAGAAGGAAACTGCAGCCTAACATCACTAATGCCCACAATGTCAAGAGAGCTGTCATCACCTAAGTGCACAGAACCCGAAACAGTACGGTATGAATGAAACCACTCTCGGCAAAGGTGTCACATGAAAGGACACACCTGAGTCCAAGAGCCAACACTGTGCATACATAGAGTGTATCTCGGTCATCTGTGAAGCACTAGAAGAAGCTGCAAGGATATAATCATTATCATCAACATCCTCAGGCTGCATAGCATTAATCTCTTTAATTTTAAAACTGGACTTTGCAGGCACTATGCTGCAATCAGAAGACTTATCCTCCACTTTGTCTTTCCCCTTATCTTTGTGCCTTTCATTGTGCAGGTCATGGCATTGTGGCCTAATATGGCCCTTTTTCCCACAATGGTGACAAGCAACATCTGCATTCCTGCCACTGGATTTGCTACGTGACTTCCCACCACGAGACTTGGACCGAGATTTCTGAGAATCCTGTCCACGACCACTGCCACTGCCATGCTTTCCATATCCATCATTCTTGCCTCTAACTGTCATAGCATGCGACACACGAGAGGCATCCAAATTCTTACGGTTAACCTCTTCCTGCAGAAGAGCACTCTTAACATCAAATAATTTCAAGGTAGCAGTAGAGGCACATAATGCAGTGCAAAATATATCCCATAACTTATTAAGAGTACCAAGCAAGAAAAGAGGAGTGACATCCTTTGTAAAAGTGATGTCCTACGAAGTCAAGTTCTTGAGTATAGCATGGAACTGGCTCAAGTGAGTAGACATGGTCACATTCTCCTTCATGCGCAGATCCATAAGTTGCTTCAACCAATACATATGACTCGCTGGACTTTTCTTGTCATAGAGATTCTTGATTTTATCCCACAACTGCCATGCACTCTGTTCTTCCTCAAATACATTGTAATGAACCTGTTTTGTGAGAGATAATACAATAGTGGACTTGTATAACTCATCAAGCTCAAGCCATTCCTCATCTGGCATAGTTGCAAGCGGATGCCCGCTCAACCTCAAAGGTTTGATCTACGATTTTATGCACCAACACCTGCCAAATCTGGCTCTTCCAATAAGAGTAATTCGTACCATCAAGCTTAGTGATGTTGAAAATAGCATAATCAGTGGACAAACTCGCCATAATGCAGGTTGGAAGACTGTAGACAATTCAAACCTGCTGCTATTTACTGCAGAAAATGACAAAAAAATCACCAAAATCGAGAGAAGATGGCGAGAAAAGTGTAACCAAAGCTGCTACCCACCAATTACTAGTGAAAGTACATCATTTCAAAATATTTCAGCATGAAAAATCCATGTCAGTCCGAAGTTATATGCTTGCTGTAATAAATGACATCGGGGTACTGTGAGAGGCAATTGCTGACCAAATCACTGCACCAAGTCAAGAAATGACAGCCAAGATATGACCAGCCATAAACGAGCATAAATCAACACCAAAGAGTCATCAAGACCCTGATCAAACAGAAAAATCCAAGTCAATGTCCAACTACTCAAGGGAATACTCAAATGAATGTTGAGACGAGCTCAAACAACTGCCATTCACAACCAAAGCATAAAGCATTCACCAAGACATCATAACCCGTAATGGGTAGCCAGGCATAAACCATGTCATAGATGAAATGCCAACTACAAAGAAGTGATAGTCAAACCCAAATCGAGCTCTAATCTCAGCTCAAAAGCATTCCGGAGCATAAATAAGACATGTGGCATAGTCCAAATACATCATGACATCATACCGAGTAGCTAGGAGCACCCCGTGACCAATATGCATAACCCAACTGTAGCATAAATAGCTTCAGCCCTGAAGTTTCCAGCAGCATATAACCTCTACAAACTGAGCAAATCAGTGCTCAATCCAAGTTCAAATCCATAGGCATACATTCCCGTATGTATAGGCACCAACCCGGCATAATCGGGCATCAAATGTCAAGACTTGTAAGCATAAAATTGAAGTAACAGGTGGCTGCCCTATTTTGGACAAATCTGGGATTGTTCAAAACAGTCAATGGCTGAGCTAAATCAGCTCCAAATGCATCTCACATAAGAGGCATAATATCCACAAGTGATCCGGTATCAATACACATCAGTAGAAGCATCACATAAGCCATAGGCATACAAATACATACTGTCTCAGACCTGAAATCTGTTGCACAATATTCTGTCATCAAAATTTGGCAAATCGGATATCAACATCGCGTCCGGAGCGTGCCAAACCCCAACTTAGACTCTTACCTTGCTTGAATCGGATTCCGAATGCCTGAGATATGACAAAAAGAGTGATTTTTGGGCCAGATTTTGAAACATGTGCAAAAAAAAAACATGAGCTGGGTAGGAGGGTCTGCTGTCCCGCGTGTTAACAATGGGGCCCAAAGGCGGCACAAATGGGGGCCAAAGAAGGCCTACACCAAGCCTTGATAGACTGGAAGCAAGATCCAGGTAAAGGAAGCTCCAAGAGGTATGAGCTATGGCTGTCCACAACCTGTGAAAACCCTGTTTATTTAGACCTATGGATTGAGGTACATCTCTGAAATAATGAAGCAATACCTCAATGTCAATGCCCTGATGATGCCTCAATAGGTTGGGAAGAAGCTCGGGAAGCCGGGGAGTGACGGGAGCTCAAGAGAATGAGCTATGGCTACCGGGAAGGAGACCCAATGCGAGTGGGGAGTCGATGGGAAGCTGAGAATGGCACGAGCCAAGCTCAAGAGTCAGAAGTCATACTCTGATACCAGTTGAAAGGTGAGAAGGATCGAAGCTTGTACTCAAGAGTTATGGCGGGAGAGCAATAGCAAGAAAGAGAGAGACAAGAAATGGGAACTCCAACAGTCACAATGTGTGACCGGGCCTTCCTTTATTCAAATTGTCACTAAAAGAATAAAGAATAAAGTGACGGTGATGTGCACCCGCCACCTACAGTGTGCAATGGTGGTGACTGTCAGTGTAGTAATACACGAGCGGCTAGGTGGAGGCGCCTTTATCCCCAATACATATCCTGAGTAAAGATCACCCAAACAATAGATCGGTCTGCCTGCAAAAGCCTCTACAAATTCATAAACCACATGACCTACACCCACATTTCTTATGGTTGCTTTATTGACCGGTTGCATGTCTTGAATAAATCTCAAAGCCCCATTCTTTTTGGGCATAGTTTACCAATGATTTGAATATGGGGCTGAAGAGGGCTCCAAGATCTTCATGCAAATCTTTTCATTTAGCAAATCCATCAACTTTGGCAAGTAAGCTTTAGGCACTGGAATAGGTCTCAAGTTCCGTGGTACATGTGGCACAGTAAATATCACCATATGAGAAACAACATTTGGATCCACACAACCTATTTCAGTTGGCTGAAATGCAAATGCCTTTCTATGCCTAGCTAACATCCACATAAAACAATCTCTTTCAGCATGCAAAAGAAACCCTTCTACACCAACTTTCAATTCCTGTAGTGCTTCAGATGTAAATTGATGACCTATATCTTTAGGATCCTGTAAGCTTGGCTGCCTTGACACTTTTTCATACAAACCCTCACTCTCTCGTGGAAGTGGCAAAGAAATTGGTTTCATCTTTTTATCAATTGTCTTATACTTTATCTCCACAAGTGTCTCAGCCCATTGTAATCCTTCCTGCTGAGCAAACAATGCTATAACATCAAAGATGTCCAAAGAACATACTGACAACACTCTGTTTTCAGCCTCATTTTTTGGATGTATAGTTGTTGATATTTCAACCATAGTGTCATATATATTCAGCCCATAAAAGATGCCTGAAATGCCTTCATTTTCAACTGACATCCCCAATGCTCTCAATTTCTTAGTAGCCCGTTTCATAGATATGCATTTAGCCTTGCACAAAGCTTCCATAGGCTTAAACCAACATGAACTGTTTGCTGTAAATTGAGAATAACCAATAGTAAATATATGCTTCATTCCATCAAGAGGTGAGTACATCCTCTGAACAGCACTACTGTAGCCCCACATTACAACAGTGCTTAATGAAAATCCAAGTATTTGAATTCCCTTGCATTTGGAACCAAAGGAGACTCTCGAAGCGTATCCCGATTTCTAGGATGATTAACACAAACAATAAGAAATTGACATGCTTTCCTCCCATCCTTGCTTCTAACTCTTGTATAAGCAGAACCATCATCAAGCATCTTTGTTTCCATACGCACTCTTGTAATATAGGGTTGTCCCAAAATCACTGCATATGAGGAATTATCTTGCACAAAGAAGTGTTTCTTTTCTTGTACATCACCAATTGTCACTTTTACATTAGAACATACAGCATAGAGCTCTCCCGAAGAATTATTTGCAACCCTCATACGCCAACCATGATCAATGTCTACAGGCCATGCACCATTTTCATACAATCCACGCTCAATGACATTTATCTCAGACCCATGGTCAAGTCAAGCAACACAAGAAGTTTCACATTTCCCTATTTTCACTACCATTTTAGTGGTAGCCCTGGCCCAATGATTTCTTGTGTAATGACTTCAAGGAATAAATCCTAGAGTCTCTTCCCCATATTGTTGCATATGCCTTACTTCACCATGCATATTGCTACAAGACAATGTATTTTCAGCCACTTTCTTCTCTTTTCCACATGCTGTCCCCACTGATTAGTAGCATCTTGCATAGATAATCCAGTACTTACTTCATACTCATATTCAGCCCGAATACCCAACAAACCAGTTTCCTCTTCAAATTACAGCAATGCACTAGTGGTATCACTAAGAAACTGATGCTTTCTCTTAATTATATCAATGATCTCATCATGAAATTCTCACTTGGTGATGCCAAGCACCTCTCCCAAGGTGAATTCCACGCGACTGTTTAGGATCCGTTCTTCAAGAACCTTCTCAAGATCTATAGCTGTCTCAATGTCAGAGTGCAACTTATATCCTGGCTGCTTGCCTTTCTTTTTGCCCTCTTGTTTGATATCATGTTTTTACTCCTGACTAACCTCTTCCATAACATGCTCGGGAGGTGGCTGATTTGTAGCTTTAGGTTGATCCACACTTCGTCTTGTCACTCTTTTAGATGTCCCTGCATTATCTTTATCTCTCTTTTGTTTCTCTTCCACAAGTACATCCATGTTTTGTACCTTTGCTAAATATGCATACACTAAATATGCATCTACCGGTGATTCCCAACCAGTTATGTCACGAATGTCTTGCCCCCTATATGAGACATTTCACTATCAGTAACCTTTCTCTTTTCAGTTACATGTAAAGCATGTGTCCATATTTCAACCTTTGGACCAATCATCACTTGGCCATGCATTCTATCCAACTGTGGACCAAAAGTAGAAGCATGTATCGCCGCATAAGCATTTCGAACAGCCAAGTCTTCCAACAACTTCTACATATCTCCCTTTCCAAGACTCAAAGCAAGAGGCAGTTCCGTTTCTTGTGCATGGATCTTGCCATCTTTCCAAAAGATGAGTTGTTATGCGGAGGCCTGCTGATAGGCAGCACAATCCTTTCTCCCATGTTGTAAACTATCACACCACATACATCTTTTTCCTGGCTTAGGGGTTGCTGCGTGTCCCCTTTCCTCTTATCCTTTTTCGTCCAATTTCGCAACCTTCAATTGAAGATTCCACATCCCTTTGACCAATTCATCCAAGACATCTTCCCTATCAAAGGGAAAAATAGCAAGTATAGCCATACGGTTAGCCACAGAAGTGAGTGGCTTACTGGATACTTCAACTATTTTTCCTGTAACAACGAGCAAGCTAGAGACATGCAATCTTTCTCTTCTTCTATGTTTTTTCACAAGTGTAGTAACAACTTCCTTGACATGTCTCCACTCTGTTTTCAAACCTGTCTCTGTAGTCTGATCCTCTAGCAAATCATCAAGCTTCTCTTGAAGCTCAAGATCAATTGCCTGTAGAAACAATTCAATTTTCTGATTGCAAGAGCTTGCTGTTTTGCAAGATCCAACTGCTCAAATCAACTTTCAAATTCTCTTAATAATTCTGTAGCCACAAGACCCTTATTGGATTGTAAAACCCACTCTTGAAAAGTCTTGCACGTAATCAAACTGGTATCTTCAATGTAAAATTCTTCTCTGAGTGTCTTCTTGAAAGCTACTAGTCAGCATCCTACATATATAATTCACTAAGTCGCACTTTCAGTTCATGTTATACAGTAACACGTACAAAATACCGGCTCCATACAAGTTGAGCCACTCCAAAGAATTCAATCTTTTGAGCATAGGTATATACATATACAGATACATTCCTACCATTGAATAACTTCATCTCACGCTCAACATCTTGCAAATCATTCATCACAATACTTTCTGTTTGAGCAGAAGCTTGCATCACGTGTTGTTGTACCTATATAAGCATATTCATATTTTGCACCAACTATTGCAAAACATCACTGGAGATTGTGTTCAAAGGTTGTCCCATATTGTCTTTCCTTCTTCTGACAACCTTTCATATCGAGTTCACCAATGTCAGAGCGGTTTTTGTCGAAAGGTCGTATCCACTAGGGATCAGAGGTAGAAGGAAGTAGAGATAGGAGATGGAAGAGAAGAAAAATAATACACAAGTGGTAAACACATCCAAATAACATCTCCTTCTCTACGCTCAGAACCCAAATCTGATAGCTCCGTTGGCTTCGAAAGGGGGGTAAAACTGTAGGACACTTGCTCAGGGATCTCCTAGATCACTTTTTCTTCCTCTTCCAGTTCAAAGTGCAGTTTTCAGGCTGTCAACAACGAAAATTGTGATGCGTGCAATTTCGCCAATCTGTCTTTTTTATGAAAAATTCCATAACTGGCTGAAAAAGTAACTTGCTTTTTGCATGCCATCCTAATCTAGAAGCTTTTTTGCCTTTTTGGATTTTTACAATAAATAATATAAAAAATATGCTAAAATTATCCAAAAATCTAATATTTTTGGATAATTCGTGTGACGGACACTAGCACTAATGACTCAAATCACATTGACTCTCTACATTAATAAGAAAGTCGGATGATGATGCATTCCATGCTTTTTCACATTATGTCCGCATAGCATCACGACAACATGCTTACACGGTGATCATAGGGACACATCATGCATATGCTTTAGAGATAGTAGAGAGGAGATGGGCATGGATACATAAGCCCATCCATGGTTATGTAGCATTGGTATATCCGACCTACAAGTCGCTTGAAATCATGGATGATAAAGAGCTCCATTCAGACCACCTTGCTTATTTGACATGTGTAGTACTTGTGGATGACCACAATGCAATGCTAAAGGAGCTAGGATGCTATGTAAATGAGAGAGGGCATGTGGCTTTTGCTTCACTTGTCGGAGAAAAGAGTCACTTGTGAAGCCTTTATTTTGGCGACAAAACTTTGGATACACCTTGGAGACCCTTCAACCCTTAGCCATGAGAGTATTTACTCAGGATTGCTATTTGAGTGCATGTATGAGAGAAATTAGAGTGTCTATTCTCTCAATCACATGAAGTTTCGCAATTGTCTTAGCACATGATAGTTAGAGCGGCTAGTCTATTGCCACACTAACATACGCATGATGAGGGCTATGATGAGCATGGATAGTCCAAAGCAAGCAAACACTTGACCATGAAATTTAAAATTTTTGATTTTAAACTTTAAAGTTCATGCTTCACAATTTAGACTTTAGCATTTATAATCTTATATGTATTGTGTAGGTGAATGGTACTACATCCAAGTAAATAGGTGACACTCTTCGAAGTGTATATCTGGAGATGGATGAGAAAGAGAGAATCTTTGTACAGCTCTATAGAAATCTTATAGCAATAGATACTCGTGAAACTCACAGTGAGCATCCTCGTAGACGAGAAGTTTGAGTAGGTGATAGCACGGGCATGGTCATTCAGCGCTCTTCAACATCGAGGAGGTGTTGAATATTCTATCATTTTAACGATTTATAGTTTTTTTAAAATCATGTTTTTTTTGTACTAATATTATATCATACCTTATAAAATCATAAGGTACCACTCAGTACCATATTTTATCGTACCGTACAGCAAGAACTATGGAGGATAGAAAATGAATACACAACTCATGTTGACAGACAATATAGAGACATCTATATTGTCTTTATAGAGATCATGATGCTCACTTAAGAAGGTGACTAGCCCCTAACCTGTCCAAAGATCACAAACGACTCCCGTCTCTCCATGGTCTGGATCTTGTGGAGTTGTACCTTAAAGATAAATATATACATGGTGTTTGATAGCAGTGCAACTTGAGATTATGCTGACTTCAAAGGTTTCCATTGCGATCACTTCTATTAAGAGCTTCTAAGTAAGTTGTTGGCCAAAAGATCCCCCCTCCCCCCCCCCCCCCCCCCACACACACACACACACACAGAGCATATTACCCTCCGAGCGTGTTGTTTTTTGGTCTTGCTACGCATCCTCTTTTGGCAATGCTATTGCATTTGGTTACTAATGGAAAATTGGTAGTCTTGTCTCTTTCTTCAAATCAACAATTTGTTGGCCAATCGTTCACTGATAATACCTTCATGATTTGAAATAATCTCGATAAAGCATTAGATATCTGGTACTTGTTTGGTTAGGCTTCAATACTATCCATTAGCACTTCTAAACCATCTTATTAATTGCATTGAACATCATCTACAAGCCTTAGGGTGGTAGGGTGAGGTGGTTTGCAAAGGCAATATGGTATTTTGCCTAAGGCAATATGATGTTTTGCCTAAGGAGTTGCTAGAATGGATTTCTGTCAAGGTGTAAGCTAAATCTACTACATTTTTCCATGTGCGCCTTAAAGTGGTGCAAACAATTATTCAGTCTTAGTCTAGGATTAGCTTGAGGGACATTACTCAAGCCATCGCTCCATGGTTTGAGAAAAGGATTCTCTATGCACTATGTTTCCTCAATTTCGTGGGGTCATATTTATACTTCCAAAAGAATGAGCGGTGGAGCCATTTCGAATGTGGAAACTCGCATGGTGGATCTCCAATGGTCACTATTTCAAGCCATGTGCTTTGATCCTCAATCTTGGGTCCCCATTGCTCATTTTTCCCCTAAAGATAAGGGTACTATACATGGAAATACTAAAACAAATGGTTCATGGTGGCATGTGCTCAATATTCATCAACCCATTGATATACAATCTTTAATATTGTTGACTCTCATGAAAAGTAATGCTTCAAATATCAAATTGCCATACCAATTTTATCTACAACCTTCGTAAAAGAGAACATGGTGAACATGGGACCTATACTAGGTCCTTGTGATTGGGTGTTTGGCAAGCCAAAATTCTCAAACCATGTCCAACCACACATGAAAATAGTATTCCACTTTTTACACCTTTGGGGATGTTTGCATAGTTTTGTTACTCGAAATGCATTTATTTTCTACTCCCATTCCAATATTCAAAGTCACATTGCTTGATCAATAAGTCTTTTTCACTAGCAGGGGTATTATGAATGAATATACTAAAATACATGGTTCATGGTGGCATGTGCTCAATATTGATAAGGTCGTTTGTATATGATCTTCAATTTTGTTGACTCATTTTGTCTATTCATGAAAAGTCATGCTTCAAAAAATCATATTCCCATTCCAATTCTATACAACCTCAATTGCTTGCAATTTCTCAAATAATTTAATGGGAAGGGAAATAAGATACTTGACCCAAGTTTAATTGAATAGCATGACTTGGATTCCTTTCTACTATTGATGCACCATTACAAGCACATCATGTATTAATGTCCTGCATAATTTGACAGATTTTTTGTATCCCTCAAGGACAACATGACTTATAGAACTCACATTTCCTAAGCTTTGCATGATCAGCAAACTTTTTTCAAACTTTCTTTGAATAATCTCTAACAAGATTGCAAACTTACGGGGCAACTGCATTTGGAATGTGCTTCACTTAATCAAATTATCACTTGTTCAATAAGAATTCATCATTGGTTGGTAGCTAAGGATAATTTTGTCTAGAGCCTTCAAGGGCATGTTGAACATCAACTATTATGGAGGGATGGATCAATAAAACTCCATGCAAATGCAAGGTCTTTCTTTGGAGGATGCTAATAGGTGGCTCATCTCTTGCTTCAGTCCTCTCTAGATGAAATCTCTCTAATGGCTCTTGCGTGTTTCGCACTATATTGTGGAGTCTTCTTATCATAGGTTTCTTTCCTATCTAGTGGCAAGGAAGATTTGGTCTCTTCTGTAAAAGATTTGGTGAGAAGTAGTGGAACCTATATTGAGTTCCTGTGATTGGGTGTTTGGCAAGGCAAATTTCTCAGACCGTGTTCAACTCCACATGAAAATAGTATTCCACTTTTTTGCATTTTTGGGGATGTTTGCATAGTTATGTCTCACAATGCATATATTTTTTACTCCCATTTTAGTATTCAAAGTCACATTGCTTGATTGATAGGCCTTTTTCATTAGTAGCAAATATGGTGCAGCATATAGGGCTCCACCTCAAGTGAATTTGTTCTCATGGCATACCGCAGTTTCCTCCACTGCAAGCGGCGAAGGTAGGCTTTTTTTCCTTTTTTCTGGGGTGGGGGGTGTGTTTGTGTGTGTGAGTGGTGTGTGTCACAGCAAGCAGGAGATGGCTGCAGGAATAGAGCAGGCAGGTGGCAGCAAGAGATAGAAAATGGGCAAAAGACAAGGCAACCATACAGGCAGAGCAAGGAAGGGACAGGCACAAGGCAGGTTGAGCAAAGCAGGCAGGTGATAGGCAAGTTGAGCAGAGCTGGCGAGGTTCGCAGGGATCACTCAATTTTGGCCTTAGGGCTTGATCACACAAGTTTTTCAATTCTCTTCTGAATATGTATACAATTCTTAGATCACACAAATTGAAGGTAGACTAATGTATAGGTACTAATGCACAATGTAACTATGAAATCGCTCAGGGAAAATATGCTTGTGTATATTTGAAAGGACAAGTGAAAGACCTCATTTACCTAACACATAATCTTTAATTGTAGATTCACCTGCAATATTGTGCGAGAATGAATGCATGGTTGGCCGTAGCATCCATGACCACATCAAGCAGGGCATAACATTAGGACTCAGTAATTACTTGCTTTAACAGAAGGGTTGAGGCAAACAATCACAACCAGCAAAAATGTCATTTCATGTTGACGCTAAAGCAATTGGCGTTCTGTATTCTCTTGGAACAAAATTCCTACTAATGTGCATTAGAGCCTGAAACCACAACATTGAGAAATAAATAGCTGCTCTTTTCATGGCATCAAATTTGAGCAGTCTCATGATCTGCATAAGGAACAAGTAATAAGTTGGTTTCCCAGCCAAGATACATACAGGCTACACAAAAGATAAAGCATAAACGCTATTATACACTTGAAGAAAACTTGAATGTGTCAGGTGATGTACCATACACAAAAATTGGAAAATGGACAAACATGAATATTAACATTGAGAGAATTTCTGTGTTAATTTTCGCATGGTGCATATTACAACCATGCACATGTAAGCCAACCCTCCCGCTGCTGTGCCCCCCGGGGCCCTCCCAAAAAAAAAAGGGTCACCATTCTACTCTCCCTCATTTCTCACTCTCATTAGACCAGGTGTTATACTAGTCCACTTTGAGTTTGGGTATTCACACAAGTGACTACCCTTCCTAGATAATATTAACATTGAGAGAATTTCTGTGTTAATTTTCGCATGGTGCATATTACAACCATGCACATGTAAGCCAACCCTCCCGCTGCTGTGCCCCCCGGGGCCCTCCCAAAAAAAAAAGGGTCACCATTCTACTCTCCCTCATTTCTCACTCTCATTAGACCAGGTGTTATACTAGTCCACTTTGAGTTTGGGTATTCACACAAGTGACTACCCTTCCTAGATGCTAGAAGATTGATAGGTGACCTAGTGTGCCAATTCCCACCTTGGGTCTATCCTTTGTTGGATGTGCCAGATGTTTCTCTTACATGGTAAGCTTGGATACTACTTCACTAAGTTTGGGATCCGATGGACGACATATCATGCCTACTTGGCCTTGATCAAGTAGGTACATTACAACTCGTATCAGAGCAAAGAAATTTAGCAAATAAAAAAATATAGAAATTCAAATTCAAAATTCAAAAAGAAATTAATTATTTATATCACTGTACTGCTGAAAAAGAAAAGAGGAAAAAGAAAAAGAACCCCTTTGCTCTACATGGAATTATTGTACATCCCGCATATACAAATGGGAATAGGGGCTTATTAGAAAGAATACAAAATTGCACTCTCTTGAAATGGAGAGGTGAAGAATTAATTTTGAGAGGTAGCAGAGTATTCAAATAGGAGGCGATTATCTACAGAGGGGATAGAGGAGAACAAAATACGAAGCTTGTTATTCAGTTGGTACAATAGTGTCCATTGGGTAGCCATCTCAGATTCCTTTAGCTGCCGTACAACTGATGCCTGTCACAAAAGTTTGCAGAACTATGTGACTTCTCTACCAACATATAAACACATCCTAGCAAAAAAAGATTCCATCCATAAACAACCATTTATCTGGCCAAGATGGCACAAGGAAGAAAAGGAGAATCAGAAACCATTCAGAACTAAACAAAAGTCGGGCCAAATTTCCTGTGAATCATCTTTTCTCTGTGCTTCAACTAAAAAGTCTGTGCTCAATGTTTGTTTGAAATCATGTCATCTGTTAAAAAATTCACACCTACATGGGCACTGAACTAGACACCACAGACCATCAGGCACTCAGCCAATAGAGAAGATAGACTTAAGGTGCCTTTCCAAAGAAACTGACACACGTAAGGCTGGAAAGTGGATTCTCATGTATATATAAAGCAAGTACTTGCCAGTTACAGAGAAACCAGAGGAATGTACTTGGGCAGCAGACATCTTCTCATACCCCTCTACTATATATTGGACTGTCTATACCACCAATAATCAGTTGCATTTGATCTACACCACAGCATTTGATGAACAAGCACTATGACGTCATCAAATAACAAGAGGTAATTTAAAGCTATACAAATGTCAGCAGAAGTTATTTACAGAACAAGAGAACCACAAGACATACCTGAAGCCGCTTGCCCAACTGCACCTCTACTTCTGTTCCAAAAGAGAGGTTGGCAAGTGATTTGAAAGGATCAGTCGTCGGGTCAAGGGAGAGCAAGTTTGGGATCTGAGGAGCGGAAACAAGCCTCCAGCGAGCCTGCCCAAACTCTCCTTTGCCTTCTATTTTCGGCATCAATGTTTCTACAGTTGCAGCTGCAAGCTTCTTAAAAGCCAGTTGCCCATTACCCTCAAGGAGTGAGTCTGCTAATTGACTTTCAAAGACTCTCGTTGCCTGTATAGAAAAGCGAAGCAACAAATAATTTACAAATCTACGAAATCTGTGAGTCACGTGGTTAATCTAACAGTGCAAGGAGAACTAGGTTGCAATGAGTAAGGATTGAAGATGATCAAGTACACATATTTTATGTCTAGGCAACCTGAACTGTAAAGCAAGTTATTATGCACAATCATGTGTCTAGCAGGATCTCAGTACTCATTTCATTACCAGGACCAACAAAGAAAGCTTTAGATACTTTCTATTACAAGAAAATTAGAACAAGCAAACAAGGCACTGAAAAATTTCGTCCATGTTTGGTTACCTTTGACTGAAGAAAATACTGGCACATGCTTTATCAAGGAACTCTAACATGCAGGATATAGCCATAAATGTCATTCATATTGCATGGTTCTTTCCACTTAGATATTGTAAACTTATGAGGACCTACTTGTCCTATAGTTCATGTTCTATCCATTTGGAATCATTATCTCCTTGGTACTTATTTTATACTCAAGAAAGACCATCAAAGCTTAAGACACATTCTCTCTCTCACGACAGACAAAGAGAAAAAAATGAGAATGACAAAATCTGTCTACACTTGATTAGTGTCAAAGGCTCAAGTATGTAGCTAAGGGAACAAGAAGCTTGAGAGAGCATAAGTCAAAGTGTATTGAGAAGTATCAACAAAGAAGATTTACAAGACTAAGTATGCACTAAAGTGAATAGGAATATATACAAAGCTGGGGCAGAAAAACCTCCTAAAGAGGGGGAAGAAGTGCCCCAATGATCCTGAGTCTGTTCACACACAACTACTGAAATATGGTAACAAATCCCCCTTGGGAGTTATGCAGTGAGTAAGAGCTCACACTCATCTATAGGGAAATGCCAAGCCTAGCAGACTAGATCAATCCACAAAGGGGAATAAGTCCAAAGCTTTGTGAAAAGCTTGGAACTTCTCACAAGGCAAAGCCTTTGTGAGAAGATCTGCAAGGTTGTCCTATGTTGGTACATAGGCCAACCTACTCTCTCCTATAGAAAGTCTCCCCCTGAGATAATGATAATGTACCTCAATATGCTTAGTATGTGCATGGAACACTGGATTCTATGTAACTATCAATGCACTCTGACTATCACTGAAGATGGTAGTGGCAGATGACTATCTAACATCCAAATCAGCCAAAAAGTATCGGAGTCAAACACACTCAATCGTACTTCTGAAAATTTCTTTGTACTTAGCTTCAAAACTAGAAGCAACTACAGTGGACTACTTTTTGCTCAACCACAATATGCATAAATTGCTAAGCATGAAGAAAAACCACTTCTGGATACACCAATGTCATAACAATCAATCCAATCAAATTCCAAAAAAGTATGTAAATCTAGCAGTAATGATCCCCCTTTGGGATAAAACAGCCCAAGGTACTGAGTACCACTCAAGTAGCGAAATATCCACTTCAGTACCTATCAATGCTTAGTGTTTGGGCTTATGCATACACACTCATATGTGAGACTACAAAATATAAGTAAATCAAGCATCCAACTGCCTAGTGATAGAGAAAGGCATCAAAGGCTCCATTAAGGATGGGCCCCTCTCTTCAAGAGTGAAATTGGAAGTACGTTCTCCTACTTTCAGCCTATTTCTCCTACTTCAGTGCAATATGTTGGTAAAGACCAATTTGAAGCAAGAGTGACATATGCGGAACATAGTAGATCCCCAATGGATGACCCACTCATATATGTGAATACAAGGAGTGATTATAACTTTTAGGACCTCTATACCTTTCATTCTGGGTAGTGCATACGCACCTTTGGGGGAGGCTCAACCTTCATCTTTCACACCTTTGGGTTACTCTAAGGATGGGGTTCCTCCCCTACTTATCCAAGTATAGATGAACCCGTATCATAGTGTGCCTCCATGGCTTTACCTAGTGGCCCTATTGGTCACTTTGTCGTGCCCCAATTGATATTTGGATAGAAGTTGGGTGCTTGAGTGCCTTCACCTCCATCGGCACCTTATGGAAACATTCATGTTCCAGGGCCTCCTCCATCAACACCATACGGACACTCACAGCTCATTTCTACCTATCCACAATCTCTTCCTAACTATCCCCCTCCTTGCTACCCTTTTATTCTTCTTACACTTCTTATCCGACATCCTCATGGTTCCTCATCTTCATTGACCAAGCACACTTTCTCTTGCAAGCCTCATTTTAAGGGGTCCAACTACACCACTTCATTGAACCTGTGGAGATATGTACTTGACTCTCAGAACCTATGGGACATTCTGCAAGGGTTGAACTTCAACCTGATTCTGCACAAGCTCCATATAAGGTTGCCCATTCATGGAACGCTAGAAATGCCTCTGCCATTGTCAAGTCGATGCAAGATCTTCTTGGAAAGTTTCAATCCTAGTTAGAGCACTTTGGCCTAGCATCCAAGCGATGGACACAATTGACTAGTCGATATGCGGCTTGGGATAGGACTCACTGTATCACACTTGACCATGAACTCCAAATTTTCAAAATCACTAGCCAATGACCTTAAGGTCAAGCTAGCTGAATATCTATAACTTCTCGCCAAGTTCTCTACCACGGGGGCTTCTAAGTCCTTTGATGACGACTAGCTTGTGTTTTTTCTAAGGGCATTGCTGAGGAAATACTTCCATTTTGCACAACAAATGATCTCATAGCCTATCATATCCACCTTCTATGAATTTAAGTGTTGTTCGGTCAATTTTATAGCCCTACATCTTTAGAGGGGACCCCTCACTATCACTTCTCAAGAGGGGCAGCAAGGGAAGGAAAAGCAAAATCAAAATCAAACATACCAAGCTAGCGAGTCACAGTAGAAAGCCCTCCCATGCCTCCTGCTCCTCCCCAACCATGCCCTGGTAGTTTCTACTTCTGCCCTACTGGTCCTCTAAGGCCTCCAAGTTGTTGAAGTCTCCTCCAACAATCCAGGAGGCCACCTCTGGGAGTCCTGCTGTGATCTCCACCCAGAATCTGATGAGTGCCCTAACCTTAGTAGGGGCATAGACATTGAGGACTCCAAGGCACAAGTCCCCAATATCCAATCTGATCCATAGAACCCTTCCTACCACTATCGTCCCGTGATTTCATACACAGGTGGTGAGACTCGAGCCAATAGAGGTGCATACGCCTCCACTCCTGCTGTGGGCACCGATGGCGTGCTTCTAGTAAGTGTGAATTGCCCGAGAGTACCTTCCCTACTTGCTCGGCCTGGGCGGGAGTGAGCTTGTGCTCTTGTAGAAGTAAGATGTCGATCCATCCGGCAAGGGCACGCTATAGCTCCTGCCGAACAATCAACTTCCTGGAACCACGTGCTCCACTATAGTGGAGGCTATTCACATTTTAGGATGCAAGATGTAAACTCATAGGGAAACCTGTGACTGACCGAATAAGCATCTGTTCGGTGTGGAAGCTGCTGACGAAGAAAAGGAGCTATGAGGCATGTGGATATGCTTCACTACCAGCCTGGACGGTGAACTCCATTGCCCCATGGCAGCCCTCGGACGGACCATGGGGGTAATGGATGCGCTTGGTGGTAGAACTAGTGCATCTATTATCTAGGCTAAGAGGCGAGACTCTGTACACTGTTAGAAGCAGGCCGCTTGTACCAGGGGCCACTCGATCACATCCATCGGAGCTCTCCACTGCAGAGGGGCTCGAAAGATAATGCTCAGATGTGGGACCTCAGCCCTAGCCCACCAGTTAATGTCCATCATACAACTTGACCACTACTAGGAGAAAAGTGCTAATCTACCTTCTCCCATCCACTTGGAGATGTGGTCTACCACCTGGCTCTTCACCTCCTCTATCTGTGTCGTCGTCCAATTTCCTGTGTGAGAGATCTGAAGAAAGAAGGCGTAGTTTGGTCCATCCGGTGGTACTAGTAGATAGACCTTGATGCTCCTTGACTTGCGTACCACAAAGATTCCTATCTAGTGGAGGATGTCGGTGTATGGGGCTCCTCCCCTCCTGTGGGGGGTCACCTGTACTGGGTGGAGATCCCGGGGGGGGGGGGGAAAGGGGGAAGTGGTTGGTAGGGGTGATGATGGGGAGGGCAAGGATGGAGAAATGGGGGGACTGATCGGATGCACAAGGCGGGTGTGTGTGTGTGTGTGTGTGTGGGGGGGGGGTAAGCTTTGGAGGGGGGTTTGTGGGCTAGGGTCGGCAGGGGGAAAGGGCATAGGGAGGAGGGGGGGTATAGGCCCACAGGTGGGGTGGCTTGTGATACTTCCGTAGGGGGTGGATGTGTGGGCTTGTGGTTCTGCTGGGTGGGACGAGGAGGGAGAGGCCGTGTGGTGCTCTACCAGGGGGGCAACGCTCACCCTCCTACACCCTGCTGCCGTGGTTGTGTCTAAGGGGCTGATTGTGCGCCCCCCCCCCCCCCCCCCCCCCAAAACTGTCTCCCTCTCTATCGTCTCTGGGCCCTGGCTCCGAAGCGCATACACTCTGATGCCTGATGCCCAAAGTCACGGCAACGTAGGCACTACCCTAGCTACCCGTCACAATAACCTGTCGCCTGGAAGAGTGACCGCCTGCCTCGATCTCTAAAAACTGTGGTATATTCTTTGTCTCCTTCATTGCCACCCATACCTTTGGGACTCTTGCGGCTGTCACTACATCCACAAAAGAGGCGAGAAGGACAGTGCCGAAGAGCCGTTCAAAGTCTTTCACTAACTGTCAATACTCTATCGCGTCCGAGGAAGAGTAGGGTGAACGGGTGTCTAAGGAACCTGTTGTGGAGCGCGAATGCCTTCTCTGTGAAACCATTGTACCAAGGAACGATGTAGATGACCCCCTTTGTGAAAGCATAGGGAGAACTGGCTAGTAGCTTACGGGCTGCGTTTGCCGAGGTGAGTCGTACCATGAAGATCCCTTGACCCATTAGGACCGCCTCCACCATCTGCGCTGTGCTGATGCGCAGTGTGGAGTGAAGCCAATCCCAAAGCTGGGTCCTAGAAGGGGAGTGCCCAACTACCTAACCAAATATCGTTGTTTCTTTAAGCTCCAGCTCCGTGGCCCGAACGGCTAAGAGTTGTTCCTTCGAGAGGACGACGCGCAAGGTGTTTAATTGGGGGCACTCGCAGAATGCAACGGCGTCTAACAGAGGTTTTCATTGTGCATCCCTGTTGAGAACCTACTATCATGCTGCTGTGCTACCGGAGAGGGAAGTTGCTGCAGAGGAAGGGAGCAACTAGAGGGAGGGTTTGGAGGGGAGAGGGGATTGTTGTTTTCAATGCAGGTGGTGTGTCTGTCTGACGGGGCCGGGCCTAAAGACGGAGGGGGCGGGGCAGCCTGCCGGGGGGGAGGGGGAGGTGAGGACGGGGGTGGATGGTAGAGCCTTGCTTGGGGGGGTGGGGGGGGATAACAGGCAGGGGGTTGGTAAAGGGACAGGCGGGGCAGGGGCGGGCAGCTAGGGGTACCACTGTCAATGAACCAAGTGCTAGCATCCTCAGTAGAGCTAAATGCCCTATCAGCCCAAGAAGATTTATATTTGCAAGCATAGAAACAATAGTCACAGTCTACAACAAAAGACAAGAAGATGCATCAAAAACAAACATCCCGAACTACTCCTCCTTGGCAATGCGCTTTTTACATTCCATGTGATGTAATGACCTAGCTTCTTACAATAGTGACACTTGCCCTTCTTGGCTTGTGTGCCCCCCTATTTCTTGTTGCTCTATGAAGTACCTGAACTTCCAAAACTCTACAGAGCATTTTTTAGACTGGTTGCCCTTGCTCTTTTGCCTCGGCATAAAACCCTATTCAGAGGCTATTACATCCACCGCATTATTCTTTCTTGTTTGCTCTTCTTCTAGGAGCAAACTAACCAATTGAATAAAAGTAAGTGGCTGCGGAGAAATTCTCATGGGGAGATTTAGGACTGCAAAAGGCCAAATAAGAGCACCGCAAAGAATTCATAGTAGTAGAGATCAATTATGCATCCGAATAATACTCATCTACATTCATTGACTGCTCACGCAAGTCCTGAATTTTGTTAAGATGATCCTGCATGGAATCACCTTCATCCATCTTCACATTCTCAAGCTCTTTCGTCAAGAAAGAGATGCGTGTCTCATTTTTTCCAACAAACATTTGATCTAGTGTGAGCCATGCTTCTCATGAAGAAGTTGCAGACCGTATCTGCGGGATTATAGACCGCTGAACTACCAATGCAATCAGCGATAATATTTGAGTATCCCATGTGTCCCAAGCCTTTTGTGTTGTTGATCTTTGGGGAAGTGGTTGAGATGAGCGGCCCGTTGACCACGTCCTATTGCACGAGGTGTTGCAAGAGCCACAATTCGAGGACGGACTTTCTCACCACTAACATAATCCCAAAGATTTTTCACAATCAGCACATTCTTCATCATGAAAGACCATAGAGAATAATTATTGCCATCCAATCTATGCTCCTTGGATACATATGTGAATACATCACTCTGTCCCTAATTGGCCATAGCAAATGTCACTATTTCAAAGAGCACAAGAGCAAGGGATAAAGCTCAAACAACCCGGAAATCTGAAAATTTCCAAAAATTACAGCATGCACGACACTGTAATTGACAAATCTGTCACACTCTGTCAAAACTGTCCAATGTACACGCTATCCAATGCACAAACAATGCTCAACAACACAATCAATGCAAAATCCCCAAAATTTTGTTGTCCCAAATGCACAATTTCAGTCTATTTCAGACTAAACCTGTAGTACATGTACCAATGTCTGCACTGGTCCCAAAAGCCCCAAAATTTTTGGTTTGCTTCCCGAGAAATCTTTTCAATAGATGTGTGCAAGACACGAGACTGCCCGGGCAAGAAGCCCCTTTCTGAAATTCAAAATTTTGAGTTAAAAAATAGATAAATGTCTCTGTTAACTTCTGTGTTGGCGGCCTACTACTGATGGCCCTGCAACAAGTGGCGCTGGCCAATGGCAGACCTAGCGAATCTGGCAACCAGGTGGCAGAGATGTAGGAGGCTGGAGCAGAAGGCGCAAGTGGACGAGCTGGGGCAGGCGGCACCAACCTGCGGTGTTGGAGCTGGAGGAGGCGCTGGTGGCGCTACAAATGACTGCTCAAGCACCGTTGTAGGCAGGAGCTCGTGCAGGGGGCGGCTGGGTGCAGCAGCCCTACAAGTGCTGGCTGCTGGCAGACAACAACTGGATGAGCAAGAGCTCACGAGCCTAGAGAGGCTAAGAAGGAAGGACATGAACCAGGGGGTGGCTCAACTGAGCTCCAAGGTGTTGGTGCTACTGATATAGGACTGGACAGGGCAAGAGGCTGAGCTGAATCTGAGCTCTGATACCAAATGTGAGATGGGAAAGATCGAAGCTTAGTTAAGAGTACACAGTTGATAGTGAAGAGAGTGAGAGAGTAAAGACACAGAATGACTTCCAATGCAATTACCAAAAAGAGTGTAATGTAAGTACAAAGTACAACCCTTAAACCTTAGGGTTGTTAATGTGCATTCACACCTGAAAGTTGTAAAATAGGGTAAGTGCCTGAATTGTGTAAAAGAAGCACATAAAATAAAAGATAATATAACTAGGGGAAAAATCCTCTCATAAGGAGAGTAAAAAGTGTCCCATTGTCCTACCGCAAATCACCGGCACTCCTCTATGAGCGTAGGGATGAGTCAAACCCAACAACACAGAGGCTACCTTGCTGCGTTTCGGGATCCATTTAGAGTACGACACACTCTCCAGCTCATAACCTCTGCCTTGATCCCAAAGATGTGAGAGTTTAAGGTTCAATATTCACTACATAGTGTGTTTGCTACATGAGCATCGTATATTCAGTAGTCATTCACTTCATTACTCATTGTCTTCACTTTCTCTAAGTTACCCTAACCCTAACAGTGTTCTCTTTATCAACTTGTGCTTTGTTGTATGATTGGTTTTGTGTTTTTTGTGTTTAGAGCATTTCTTCACATGATATTAAAGCTAGGTACTCTCTAACAAACCTTGGCCTTTGATCGAAAAGCTTATCTACACAAGCAGGAATAACAAAAGGGTCACATGACTTCAAACACATTCACACCACCGCTCTAGTCTCCATAGCTAAACATGGATAGAAATGATCACAAGTGGGCCTGCCAACTTTCTACTACCCAATCTAACATGGGCAGAGAACCATTGGACTACCATGGAGTCCAAAGACCATATCAGATTTCCGTCCCTGAGTATGCTCTCATCCTTATGCATAGGGCTCAACAGGAGGTTGAAGGTAAGTGTGAGCTATCTCCGTTAGATTGGGTACACAGAACTAATGATCTTGCACGACCTTTGGAATCTCCACTACGGATTGGCCATCTATAAGTGAAACGTGGCTCGGATTACAATTCACTTCCATAGTGCTCTTCTCAAATGCCAAGTACAAACCCTATTATGTTAGACTCTATGCCAACTGATTCTGTTTCTTCTATTGAACCGGGGGATGCTCATCAAGAAGAAACTCTTCAAAATAACCTTTAGTTTCTAAGTAATGAGAAAAAAAAGTATTGTTGTATGATCTCAAAACTAGGTGAGAAGTTGAAAGATGAACTCATAAGTATTCCTTCCCTTCCATTTTCTTCAAACAATGTTCTCATGGTCAATTTGGAGTACGTGCATCTTCATCCAATGCATTTAATGAACAAAAGCAACCAACTATGTTTCCCACGACATCTATCACTAATCCGTTTGGGCTCCCACCCATCCCTCCCTCCTCTTCCTCTACACCTTCCTTTCCAGTTCCATTAAGTGCACCACATTTACCACCACACACCACAACGAGGAATTCTGCACACTTAAGCACAGCATTTAGGACCTCTATACACTTGCTTCCAGGTGGTATACCAATGACAAAGGCTCAACCTCCCCCACACACACTTTTGGGTTATCCCTTTGGGAGTGCATCCCAAGCATACTCAAGTGTGGATCGTTTGGTACCCCAGTTTGCCTCTACGGCATTACCTAGTGGGCTATCCAGTCATTATATTGTGCCCTAGTCAACACTTGGACAGGGCTATTGTGTCCAAGTGCCTCCACTTCCACCTATAGTACCGTGTGGAACCATGACAATTCCGGTACCTCCGCATCAATCAGCACTCTTTGGAAATCAAAAGCTTATTTCTACCTATCCACAATTACCCCCTTCTTATCCACCCACACCACCACCATCTTATCCTCCACCCTACCCCACCTATCCATCTTCACAGACACCTCATGTTTCTGGCTCCTCGTCCACCAAGCATACTTTTATGATAAGACTCATTTCAACAAGTTAAACTATACCACTTGGTCAAGCTTGATGATGCATGTCTTAGACTCAAAACACATGGAATTTAGTATAGAAGTTGGAACCCCAACCTGATCCCACACTTGTTACATATGAGGTCTTCCGCTCATGGAAGGCTCATAATGCCTCTCCTATTGTTGGGTCTATAAAGCATGTCAACTACGTAAGTAGCATCGTATAACCTTCCCTCGGAAATCTACCACCTATGCTAAGGAACCCTTTACGCTCATTCATGTAGATCTTTGTGGTCCCATATCTACTACCACCTTGAATGGCGCATTGTACTTCGTTTTTATTATGGATGATTTCTCTAGGTACATGTGGGTGTACTTTCTCAAGCACAAGCATAGTTCTTATTAGACGTGTCTAATTGGCCAATCAAACGTCTGAAAAACATATGAAATCCTGTTTCATACTCGACATACGTTTTTTTCTTTTTCTTTTTTTACTTTTTTTTTTTGTGTGTGTGTGTGTGTGTGGGGGGGGGGGGGGGGGGGGGGGGGGTTGTGTGTGCGCCGGCGCTGGAATAAGCAGCAAACGTTATGATTTTGCCAAAAAGGTTGTCGCCTAGGAAGGTGTTGGTTGTTGTCACCTAGCTTCTCACTACCCGAAAATGTGGAAAACCTGCTCCCGGACTGTGCAACAGGTTAATTCAGACTGTAGCCTCGAAATTGACGCCCCAATGTTGGAGAGTAAGCTTTTTCTTAATGTTTTTCCTCTCTCTCTCATATTTTAAAAGTGCTGATGTTGTCTGCCTGAAATTTCAGACTGCATCTCTCTCTCCCCCCTCCCTCTTTCTCTCCTTCCTGTGCATCTTGATTCTCAAGTCTGAGTGGCTGATTACTGTTGCAAATTTCTTGTACTAAAGTCTGAACATTCTGAAAATTTTTAGAAATTTCACACATTAACAGCCATTTAACTCTCAGATTGTTGAGAAAGATACTTTTTTCCTTTAATGTAGCTTAAGGATCCCTGAAATTTCTGATTAGAAGTCTGAAATTTCTAAAATTTTCAGAAATTTTTGACATTAACAGCCATTAAACTTCTCAAATTCTTGAGAAACACTCTTTTCCCCTTTAGTATTGGCTATTGAAAAAACCAGTTTTTAGGGTTAAACAACAGTGTATAAATGCCTGCAACTATCACATTTAAAACATGTCAGAAATTGTGTTCAACAGGTTTAAAACCACATGAAAAACTACATTCACTCTGGACAAACTGTGTTCAATAGAAATTTTAAATTGTTTAAAACCACCTGAGAAACTGCATTCACTATGCACGAACCCCCATGACAACATGCTTGTTTCTGGACCCCTAATAGAGGTATGACGTTTCATAGCACTGAAGAAATATAAAATCTCTAAAATTTCTGAAGTTACAGCTGACATTGACATTTCAGCAAGCTAAATTAGTTATAATGTAGCAATGTGGAGGAGGGCAATTTACATGCAAGTGCAAGTGGTGTCAGCACAGTTGGGATTCTAGTTTTCATTCAGCTTGTTAGCTTACTTACTCAATTTAGTATAAAATACTAGGTTTAGATACATTTTACAGTTTTTTAATATTGAAATTAGGGCAACACATGATTCAGCCCCAAGGTGTGAATCACACTCCAATCATACTTTCATACATGTCTCCGTATAACCTATGAGTGCCGTATGAAAAAGCTATGAGCACAAGTCAGATGACTTCACTTATTTCAATGCTTGGGTGCTGCCAGCGGTTCAAAACCAGGTTGGTCGTCATGCGGGTACTATGAGGAGTGGTTTTGGTAGTGCTTTTACCTCCCATGAGTTCTCTGAGTTTCTACAAGAGCAGACCATTGTGCGCCAGCTCACCTCTACAAACTCCCCTGCATAGAATGTAGTGGTCGAGCATAGGAAGCTGATAGTCATGAATATGGCATGCTCTGTGCTAATTGTAGTAGAGCTTCCTAAGCACCTTTGGGTTGAGACTATTAAGACTTCAGTGTACATCCTTAATCAATGTACGACAGCGGTGGTCCGTAAAAAGACCTCGTACAATTTTTTGGCTCCTTGTCTATTGTTTCTCACTTCAGTCTTTGGTAGTCATGCTATACGCACACCCTAGATGACAAGATAGAAATGCTCACCCCTCGAGCTGATCTCTTGATCTTTGTGGGCTATTCTTTCGAAACAAGAGCCTACATTAGCCTAACTTAAAACAGCCCCATAACACAATTAATTAATGTTGAAACCTTATTATTTTAAAAAGAAAAACAATCCTAGAGAATAATTGTGTCCCACATACCAAACCCTAATTTGGATGCCCCAAACTTTCTATAAATAGGCCTGCAGCCCACCACTTGCCCTTAATCTCATTTTTTCAAGTTTGAAGAGCCGTATCTCTCGTGCCCACACCTCGTTTGCAAAGGACATCAAGGTCATAACTTCTTGTTGTATGCTACCATTTGGCGCTTGATTCTAGTCTCCGTCAAACGCCCTAAGCCATTTTGAAACAACTTTTTCACGAGCTCCCGCCATCACGTCGCAAGCTGCCACCTGCCTCCATCTAATCCGATGCTGCACCAGTCTCCCCCCCCCCCCCCCCCGCCCCCCGCTTGCACCACTCCCCTCCCCTTGCCCTAAGCCAATCCCCCCCCCCAACCTTGTGGCCACATGCCCGCCCTGCACCCACCGCCTTGTGCCCTGTCCACCCTATCCGCCCTGCGCCCTATCCACCTGCCGCCCTGCCCGCCCTAAGCTCCCCCCCCCCTCCCCCGCCCTGTCTCCAACAGTGCCCGCCTTGCGCCCCCCCCACAAAACCCCCCTCTCCTCGCCATCGACTCACCCCACATCTAGTTGCTCCCTCCCCCCTGCAGCAACTTCCCCCCCGGTAGCATAGCAGCGTGATTGTTAGGTTCCCAACAGGGACGTGCAATGGAAACCCTTGGCGCATTCTGCGAGTGCCCCCCAGTCAAACACCTTGCGCATCATCCTCTCTCTGAGGAATAGCTCTTAGCCATCCGGGCCACAGAGTTGGAGCTAAAAGAAACAACGATATTTGGTCAGGTCGTTGGACACTCCCCATCGAGGGCCCAACTACGGGACTGGCTTCACTCCACGCTGCGCATTGGCATAGCACAGATCGTGGAGGCAGTCCTCATGGGCCAAGGTATCTTCATGGTTCGACTCACCTCTGCGGACGCACCTCGTGAGTTACTGGAGAGCTCGCCCTATGCCTCCACGAAGGGGGTCATCTACATGGTTCCCTGGTACAGCGGCTCCACAATGGAGACATTTGCGCTCCACAACACTTTTCTCAGACACCCAATCACCCTACTTTTCCCCGAACTGGCAGTAGAGTACTGCCAGTTAGTGGAGAACTTTGGACGGCTCTTTGGCACAGTTCTTCCTGCCTTCGCAGATGCAGTGATAGCTGCAGGAGTCCCAAAGGTACGAGTGGCCGTGAAGGACACAAAGAGTATACCAAAGTTCCTGGAGATTGACGCAAGAGGTCACTCCTTTAGGCAGCAGGTCATTGTGACTAGGCAACCAGGGCAATGCGTCCGCTGCCACAACTTTGGGCATTAAGCAGCAGATTGTACACGTTTCGGAGCCAAGGCAGTTCCGCCAACAGGCCCACAGGTGTATGCTGACGGCTTCACACGGGTCCAAAGACGACAGGGGGGACCGCAACCAGCTCCTCAGACCCAGCCTTGACAGCAGGGAGCAAGAGGGCGGGCGACACCTCCTCAGCAGAGCACTCCGCAGCACCCCCTGATTGCCCCACTTGGCACGACCGCAGTCCCCCCCATCCACCACCTCACCTGAGATCCCACAGCCCCCACACCCTTCCCCCCCACCTCCCATGCCCCCCCTGACCCTGGCCCATAGTCCCCCCTCTTCCAGGAACACCAGTCCCCCCCCTCCCCCCACACCCGCCACATACCTCCGACCGTCCCCTGACCCTCTTTCCCCCCCACCACCTCCCCTACCAAGTATCCCCCTTGATCTGCACCCGGTTCTAGTGATCCCCCCCAAACCCACACCCCCTCCTCCAATAGGAGGTGATGAGCCGCACACACCTACATCCTTCTCTCGCGCCAACATTCTTCCCTCTTCCACACAGCCACCAGCTCATTCGCTCCTGCCGCCCGTCACACTTTCCCGAGACAGGCACAACTATTGCCACAAGAGTTCTTCCGCAATGGCCCATGGTCCTACTTGTGAGTTGCACAGCGCGGAAAGTTCCCACTACCTCTAGAGGTGGGGATCTTTGTGGTTCGTAAGTCAAGGAGGGCAAGGCCATCTACTAGCACCACCAGATGGACCAAACTACGCTTTTTTCCTTCAATCCTTTCACTCAGAGGAGTGGACGACGACACAGATAGAGAAGTTGAGGAGTCAGGTGGCGGACCACACCTCCCAGTGGATGAGAGAGGAAGAACTAGCAATGTTTGCACAGCAATGGCCCGGTTGCATAATGGACATTAACTGGTGGGATGGTGCTGCCCGAATCCCGCACTTAAGCATTATCTTTCGAGCCCCTCCACAGTGGAGAGCTCCGCAGGATGTGATCGAGTGGCCCCTAGCACACGCGGCCCGTTTTTACCAGTGTACAGAGTCACGACTCTTAGAATGGCTAATAGATGCATTGATAGTACCACCTAGTGTATCCATCACCCCTATGGTCCGATCGAGGGTCACCATGGGGAACTAGAGTTCACTGTCCAGACCGGCGGCAAAGCGTACTTATATGCCCCATAGTTTTTCCTCCTCATCAACAGCCTCCACACCGAACAGATGCCTGTTTGGTTAGTCACAGGTTTCCCCATGAGCTAAACCTTGCATCGTGGAATGTGAATAATCTCCACTACAGTGGGGCACGTGGTTCCAGGAAGTTGATTGTTCAGCAGGAGTTGCAGCCTTCCCTTGCCGGACGGATCGACATCTTACTCCTACAAAAGCACAAGCTCACTCCCAGCCAGGCCTAGCAGATTGGAAAGGTACTCGCAGGCAGCTCACACACTTACTAGGAGCACGCCATAGGTGTCCACGGCAGGAGTGGAGGTGTATACACCTCTATTGGCCCGAGTCTCACCGCTTGTGTACGAGACCATGGGATGATAGTGGCAGGGAGGGTTCAATGGATCAGATTGGATATTGGGGACTCGTGTCTTGGAGTCCTCAATGTCTATGCCCCTACAGAGGTTAGGGCACGTAGTAGGTTCTGGGTGGAGATCGCAGATGGACTCCTTGAGGTGGATTCCTGGATCGTTGGACGAGACTTCAACAACCTGGAGACTTTGGCGGACGAGCAAGGCAAAGGCAGAAACTACCAAGGCATGGCGGGGGGAGAGCAAGAGCCATGGGAGGTCTTTCTACTTGTAGTCGGAGTACGCGATGCTTGGAGAGACCTTGCCTTTCACAGGAGGAAGAGGTTGCTGGACCTCTCTTAGGGATACAAGCGGCTAGGCGGAGTCCTGCTGAAACAGTTGGACAGTTTTTCTGTGGTGGGGAGGCTCTCGTGGAGGCTAGATTGAGCAGTTGGTGGGCACCACGCTATCCAATCATTGCTTGGTTCTCCTAACACTTGATCCCCCGGCATTTGCCCTAGACACACGATCCTGTCGAATCCCTGAGACTCGATCTATAGGAGGGAGGATGTGACAAGACAACTAGAGCAGATTTGGACCAGGGAGTAGGGCAGGAGGGACCGGATCGTAGAGGAGGTTGCGGAGGTCCTAGTCGAGTCAAGCAGAATCTGCCAAGTGGCAGCCATACCAGCCATGCAGCAGAGCTGGGAGGAGGAGAGAGCACTCCAACGGGACCTCACAATCACATAGAGATTATTATAGGAGGCACCACAAGATTCCACCCTCCACGCACAGGAGGTGCGCGCGCAAGCAGCCATTGCTGGCCTAGAGGACAGGCGTTCGGAGTTCTCTTTCCGCACCTTAGCAGCCTTCTGGGCGTGGAAGGGGGACACGATGTGCAAGGAGTTCTTCAAGGTGCACCAGCCTCGCATTGCAGGAGAGCAGATACGTAGCCTTCGGGATCAGTATGGGAGGACTCGTTCTAGCCCAGACGAGGTGATGGGGATTGCCAGGGGATTGCCACTGACTGCTACAGGTGCCTTTTCAAGCAGGAGACAGCCTCAACTAGAGGACAGCAATATAGACAGCAGGTGTGGAATCACATCGCGTCCCTCATCACAAAGAAGATGGGACACTCCCTCCTAGCTCCCTTTACAGAGAAGGAACTAGTGGCTTTCCATACACAGGATGGACAGAAATGCCTGGGAGAGGATAGTCTCTCTAAGGCCTTCTTCAGTATCTACTTGGAAGTGGTGAAGGACCCACTACTAACCCTTGTGTTGTTCCCGCTTCTACAGATAAGTTTTCCGATCAAAGTCCTAGGTATCTCAAAGAGAACTTGGCTCTGTTACCATGTGAAGAAATGCTCTAAAACTAGACAACACAAAACCAATCGTACAACAAAACACAAACTGATAGAACATAGTTAGAGTTAGGGTAACTCAAAGGCAATGTGCAGCTAACATTTCTAGCTTGGATGCTTAAAGGCTTTGATTGTTTCCTTGGCTGTTGTAGACACTTCAATGTATTTTAGTTTTGGTACACACATGTACAATATGGTTCTTTGAAGAAGGCAAATACTTCCAAAATCCATGGTAACTATGGTTTCTCTCAATACATATTGGCTATGCCCTTGATACTCCAAGGCTTCACTTTAAATATGTATTATGGTCTCGTGGTGGGATGAGTATCCTCTAGCCCCTAGATAGTGGTTTTTGATACCTCTCATTGGGTGGTTGGTGGTATTCTGGGGTGGGTCTTCTAGTTTATCTTCTTTGGTTATGCTACTTAGATTACCTGTTTGGTTGCACTATTCACATTACTCCAAGGCTTGTAACTATCAGAAATTGCATCTATTGAGACCTAATACCAAGCCACAACGCTTACTCATGCTCCTTTGTCTCTTCTCGTCGAGTTATGTCTAGGGTATTTGCCATCCACCACTCGCTCGACATAATTCTTGGTGCCCCCACTGGGAAGCACCACAAGTGGCTTGGTTCTTAACTTTGGCAGTTCTTGAATTGCAACAATGGGTTGTTTTCATGGAAATGTGGATTTGAAGGTATATGCATGGATTCCTTATGTTGAATGATGCATGCAAGCATTTGGTGTAGTAGAAGATGAGGCAAAGGAAAATTTTGATATACAAGAATTTTCACAATATGCCCACAAGGTAATGAGTTGTGTGCTTGATGATCTTGTCAAAAGTTGGTGGAACATGTGAGAGTTTCTTTAACACAGCAGTTTAGCAGTTTGCAAGCTATAGACCATGTGGTTGATTGGCAAACACAATAGAAATCGATGTTGATGGAGGCAAGAAACAAGCGCCAAACTGATATAGACAGCAATGGGCAGCTTTGGATGAGATGCCCTTTGGGAACTCGGTGTGGACAGTGAAGCTAGAAAGTCTGAAACCTGCAAATCGACATTCAAATTGAATGAAGGGCAACATGCCTATTTATAGAAAGTTTCACGACCTCATACCACAGACCATTTTAAAACTCCCTCAAACCATGCACCATTTCATGGTTTTGATTAATTAAGCTTTGGGGCTATTTTGTGGCTAATTCAACATGTAATGCTTATGTTAGCTCAACACATACCCCCCACTTTCTCTTCTTCATCTTTGATATCCAATAGTGGTAAGTTAGTCTTGTTTGTTTTGTAAAGGTCTTGGGGGTGATTATCCCTTATCTTTCTCCCTTTAGGGAATTGTTACTCAATACACCAAGAACTCATGGAAAACCTTCACTTACTCATAAATCTTTTGAAAAACAAAACAAAAGTGTTTTTTTTTTTTTTTGTTAAGTCCATTGTGTTTCCATCCATCTTTGCAAGACTTGGTAGGCCACTTGGTAGGCGAGAAGCACCCTTTGTCCAATGCTCTATCCTCTTTGGGGTGAACAATTGGGCTCCCTTGGTAAGATAACTAGCGCCTTTGTATCCTCAATGGGTCAATGGGCAATCGAGGTGCACCCTTTGCTTGATGTCGTGGCTGCTTTGGGGTGGACCCCTTTAGGAAAAGAAAAGAAAAAGGGCTTGGACTTGTTTACATTCCCTTTCTCGTTCCAGTTTTGGGCTTAAGGGGCGGTGCTGAGCTAAAAAATCATTCCAAAACTCAAGTTAATTCATGAATTTAAACTTTTTATAAAAACAAGCACGATCCTAGAGAGTTTCAATGTCCCACACACAAACCCTGATTTGGGAGGCCTAAAACCATCTATAAATAGAAAGGTTGTCCTCCCACTGAGTCAATCTCCATTTTGCAGATTGCAAAAGCTAGAGCTTTGTTGCCCACACCCCATTCGTGGAGGATATCTTAACCGAAACTACCCCACACTATCTACCTTTATCTAGTACCAGTCTGTAGCCTTGTTCTCACTATCCTCTCCTCATTGTCCTATCGCCAACTAATCACCATCGTCCACACCTTGCATTTGCTGCCTAGCCACCACCTAGAAGCTCCATTTGTTGTACTAGAGCTAAGGTCCGCTGTCGATGACTTCATCCAAGGATGCATTTCTACTCTATGGCTGCAGTCTTGTTCTATTGCACCACCTAGATGCTGCATTTATCCTTCCGCAGCTGTCACCTCTGTTGCTCGACTCCATTCATTACTGGGTTTCAAAATTTTCTCTCCCACAGCTATCTATACTACTGCCTTTGCTGTACTAGACACTGACGGAGGCTATCTTGCTGCAATTTGTGATCCATTCAAGTACAATACGCTCTCTAACTCATACTCTTTGCCCCCATCCTTCAGACATGGGAGTTCGAGGGCCAATATTCCTTCACTGCATAGTGTGTTTGGTACATGAGCATTGTATTCTATTCACATTTATTCAGCTTCTTATTCATTGTGTTCATTGTCTCTGAGTTACCATAATCGTAACTACTGCCATAATCCTAACTATGTTCTTTTATTAATTTGTGTTCTTATTGTTTAATTGTGTCTAAGTTTCTATGTTAGGGTATTTCTCCACACGCCCGAGTGTCAAGTCTTTCACTAATATGGCAACGGTCATTGTGCCAAGAGCTAGGGATACTAGAATTAGAGTTCATTTTCATAAAATCATTAAGCCCATTTGTCATTTAAATGATCAATAGTAAATTCTTCTTGATCTCTCGTACATACAAAGTATTGGCAAGTACAAAAGTACTAGCATTAACAGTAGTTAGCATAATTTTTCTAACTCCTTTAACAAGATGAGAGGAGTTATTGCCATATGTCACAATATTGCAGTTAGGGGCAGGGTCAAGAGAAGTGAACACACTCTATAGAAAAGTAATATGCTTCTTAGCACCACCATCAAAGCACCATACATTTAAATCCACAACAGACATGCAAGAATCATATAAATAAGGGTCATAATTGCATTTTGCACAAAATGGCCGCTCTGTAGCCTACACAAAATTTGCAGATTCTAACTTAAAAGGAAAGGCATCTACAACAGCCATGCTAGCCTATTTCTTCCTAGCCTCTTTCATAGTGAGTTTAAGACTGTCTTTAATGACATGGTCTTTTGCCGTACAATACCTACAATAGTTTTTATTCTCATTTTTCTTCTCATCCTTGTCAATCTTCTTTGTCTAAACAACATTTATAGATTTCTACTTATTACTAGTAGAAAATGCAATTTTTCCTTTACCTTTCTAACTAGCCACAAAAGCTTGATATGCAACACACATAATTGATCTGTTTTTCCGAGATTGTTCTCCTTGTAGCAAAACAAAAACTAACTCATCAAATGAATAGTCTGCACAAGTGACATGTCTAGCAAAATCTCATTATAGCGATCAATTGCTCCTTAAGTTCTTTGATCTTTGTCAAAAAACTATCCATAGAGTCACATTCATACATACGTTCACTCTCTAATTACTTATGCAAGAAAGCAATATAGGCCTTATTTCTTTCTTGATATAAATATGCAAGCATATTCCAAGCATCCTTAGCTAACTTACATAAGCGAATGTATGGGATCATGGTACATTTAATAGACAATGCAATTAGAGCATGAGCCTTTGTATCTCTACCATCCCAACAAATCTGCTTAGGAGTAGGTGGTGGTGGTGCTCTAGAATTAATTGGAGCAGAATTGGAACCTGCAATATTGTTGATATAAATATGCAAGTATATTCCAAGCATCCTTAGATAACTTACATGAGTGAGTATAAGGGATCATGGTACATTTAATAGACAATGCAATCAAAGCATGAGCCTTTGCATCTCTATCATCCCAGCAAATCTGCTTATTAGGAGTAGGTGGTGGTGGTGCTCTAGCATTTATTGGAGCAGAAATGGAACTTGCAACATCCTCAACATCATCTATTTCTATTGTTTCCACTACACTTACAGTTTCCGACAGACCATCAAGACGTTTTTCAATTCCTTGCACAATGTTCTAAAGCCCGTTTACAACCAATACATGACACGTCATCTAAGTCCAAAGTGGATAATTGGTTCCATCCAACTTGTCCTCAATAGCCAATATAGGAAAACATCTTGTTGCTAGTCATGGCATTCATTGTACTTAATGTAAAAGTTGCTTGTATAGAGGAAAATATACATAAACCCAACCCAAGGTCTGTCATTTTGTAACATATTGCAGTGTTCAATTGCACTGCTAGCAGTGACTTTCATCAGATGATTAACTGACTACTGGATGCTTTGGTTCCTGTAAACCAACCCAAGGTCTGTCATTCTGTAGCATATTGCAGTGTTCAATTGCTAGTAGTGACTTTCATCAGGTGATCAACTGACTACTGGATGCTTTGGTTACTGTAAACAAAGTACTTGATAAAATTTTTCAGAATTTTAAAGTGTCTATTTGTTAGTATGAGAGAAAGAACCATATTTTTCAGGGATCTAAACTAAGAATTTATCCTGAAAATGGCTGGCACCACTCCACTTTAGTCAAATTTATGGCATGCTGAAGGTATCGAAACTTGGACATAACATACCTTGGCATGGCGATGCTGAAGCCAATAAAAGCTTAAGCAACCAAGATATCCTAACTTTTGGTAACCTAGAAATTTCACTTTTTGAGCAATTAGACATTTGAGAAAACATGACTTAAATTATTTCTACAAGAAAGCACCTCTGTTCGAGTTAAAGCATCTGGCTCGCCAGATTTTGTTGACGTGATCACAAGGTTATCCTGCCAGTTTCGAGCTCGTCCCTGGATCTTTAGTTGCCAATCAGCTCCAACTAATGCTAAATCTAGACTAGGATCCAAGCCCTGCTCTGGTTCGAACTTAGCTCGATTAGCATGATCCCGACTGAGACGCACCTATAAATGACATGCAAAACAGAGAAAAACACGAAAATGCCTTGAGATCGTATGAAAAGGACCATCAGTAAACACATAAGCCTTACTATCTTGAATGGCTAATCCTTAATTAAAGTGACTTATTTCAAACTCAGAGCTGATGGATCAATAAAGGATAAAGTAGATGCACCTGAGTTGCCACCAGATTCACATCACCATTTTCAAAAGTCAGAGTACCCTTGGGCTTTATATATTGAGGATCTGCCAGACCATTCAGCTCAACTTCTCCACTAACTGCAAAATTGAGGATCAGTGGGTACACAACTCGGAGTTCTGGCCCAAGATAGAGCTTCAGATTTCTCAATTCCACAGCAACAAGAGACTGTCTCTGCTCTTTTTTGTCCTCCATCTCTTCAGAGCCTGCAACCAAAACCGAGATGTCTTCACACATGTCACAAAAGCAACATCTAATAACATATATAGAGATAGTATGGTTACTTACCATTAGGGGACTGGGACTCTCGAAGATGATCAGGCAATGATGGTACTTCATTACGAGCAAAACCAGCTAGTTTTCCACCAGCTGTCATCCCTCTTAGGCTGGATGCAAGGTTTGATGCAGCCATATTCGTTCCCTTCTCCTGTGGAAGGTATGCTTCTCCATGACTGAGCTTGATCATTCCAGACACAACTGGTTCAAGCAGGCTCCCTGTCACCCCAATTTGACTGTCCACCTGTCCACTGATTACCATATCTGGTCAACTCTTGAATGTCATAGCTACATGGAAAATAAACATAAGGTGATAATTGCAAAAATGTGCATTACCTAAATACATTTTTTGCTCGTACTTCAAGTAAATCAGCTTTCAACTCAATATTATCTGTGACAGAAGAGTCACTAGCCCTAAGGGGAAGCTTTCCTTTCACGTAAAGACGGCCTTTTCTTCCAACACGCCCCTCAAGGCCCTCCACACACAGCTGATTGTTAAGCACTCGTATTGTGCCCCCAAAATTGGATAACGGTCGTGGGAGAACAGGAGAGGAAATTGAAACTCTATGAAATGCTGCCACACCATCCACAGTTGGCTGGTCTGCTGTTCCCCTAACCTAAAACAGTACAAGACTATGAAAGAGATTCTCAAGATGCATTATATTGAAATTTCTAGTCACTACTAAGAACTTGTCATCACTAGCAAGTACTTAACAAAATCAGATGAAGCCAATTGAGCATGGGTTGAGAAAATACACCTGTAGTGTCAAATCGGCATTGCCCTGAAGCCAGTGAAGATGAGGTGACAGTGCTGTTATTAACATCATGCCACCATCTTTTACAGCTGCATCAACTTGTACTGCTCCCTTGTCAGCAAATTCCCAATCCAGCTCTTTGAGACTTTCCGCAAGCTGCACTTCCCACCCTTCATCACCTAACCTATCACGGACAAGCTTCTTTTCTTCCATATCACTCTCATCAGTGATCTTACTCTTGTTTCTGTTCCAACCCCGTGATCTTTTCATCTTTATGATCTGTTTCTGTGCATCATCATCTTCCATGGCATCTAAGCCTTTTGCTTCTAATGGAAGACTACCTCGAATGTACACATGCCCACTTCGCACTGCAGGTTCAAACTTTGCATTGAAGTTAAAGCGATTAGATGAAGTAACAGAAGCTACCACCTCAGCACGGCCCAGATCAACTCCTCCAATAGCTCCATCCAGTAGCCTAACTTGTACATCACATTGTGGCTTAGCTAAAGGGCCTCGTAAGTCTCCCTCCATGTACAGTATACCTTTTATAGACGTTGACGGTGCTCTTGTAGCTGGATAAGGAACTGGCTTGAATTTTGATAACTGTATAGCATGCATCAATGAAGCAACCAAACCTATTGGAAAATTGAGCACAGCAAAGTGCAGATTAGACTTTGGTCCTAGAAGAGTTCCATCTGCATGTAAAGTGGCTGTATCTTTTTGAATGAAAATCTTATCCAACTGGAGACCATCATTGTTATTATAGCTCCCCACTGTACTAACACGTTGAACTTTGTGAGCTCCCCATTCCCACTCTTCTCCATGAAAATCGAAATCAGCCTGTTCTCATAAAAACAAAGAGAAAGAAAACTTGAAATTAACAGTCCTTGTCTATCATATCTTTCCTAGGCACTATCTCATCAATGTGAATAGGAAAGCCCAAACAAAAATTTACTTTCATAACTAAAAAAGTCCCTCTTTCATGCTGCAATATAGTATCCTGGGCTAAATCATTAACCCACCTGACTGTGCACACAAAAACATGGCAATAGGCAATAGAATATAGCATTAATTTCAGTGTTAGTACAGCTAGCCCTGTTCAACACCTAAGTCCTGGCACCTACCTTGTGTACCTGACAACTGCTTGCAGGATTAAACAGAGAAACTCGAATGGGATAGGCTTGGATATGCCATTAGGTTAGAGTTCCAGTACAGAGCAAGCTAGCAGTAGGGACACATGTACACAGTGCACCAATACTGGACTAGATCTGAAGAGGGGTGATACTCCCTGGAAACGTGCACTCCTGCTGCATGCATATATCACCTTCCACCTCCACCTGCCATTTTCCTCCAACCCACCCAGCTGTGCTCACCTTGTCATTTCTCCCTTTCCTACTTTGCACAAGCTAGCACTAGGGTTGCATTTGCACCACTGCCAGAGTGGGATGAAATGATAATACCATGTGAATCCTGAGCTGCTGGATATTGCAGAACTGCTTGTTAAAAATTACAAAACTCGAAACAAAAAGACAGCTCTTGTAATGTCCCTGTTACTTAGTTTATTTTAATAAACAATGTGCATATACATTCCAGAAATTAATTTATGTTGAAAACAAAATGGTAAAGATTGCACATTTTTAAAACTAGCCCTAACTATGAAGATAATTGATGAGATATTATATGCCAGTTCATAGAAGGAAGGCTTGGGAAACCCTCCCAAGACAAGCTTATTAAAACTATGTTTGTAATATAGAACAACAAAAAGAACTAGCCTAGTGGATAGTCACTTAGCAGTTAAGTGCACTTGGTTGACGACACTGCTGGGATGGGTGACCTCCCAGGAAGCTTTTCCTACAAGCTAGTGGGAACTTCTCACGCACAACCAACGGAACCCCTCTGACATGATGTCATTGAAATGCTAAAAGCAAGCGTTCTCTCTTTACCTCCCCCTGATTACTATATAAATAGAGGTAGGGTGTCACATTAGAATAACAACCAATGCAGAAGTCTCTCTGCTGTTGACGCGACGAAGCTCTGCTACTACAATCAGTCAAGCCTCTCTCTCTCCACACCTACGCGGAAGCACTACTCAAATCCATCAAGCTTTTTCCATGGCTCCCAAAAGACGTCGAGATGCTGAGGGAGGTCATGCTCGGAGAACTCCCCAACATGAGGAAGTAGTCGCTACTAAGGGAACTCAACACGTTGCTGAGGCGCAAGCAGAAGTTACCCCCGAATCCATTCAACCCAAAGGACCGGTCATTCCACAACAAACCGAGAATGCGGTCATACCCTGTAATCACGATGGATGGCCGAACGGAGATAATCACGAAATGATTACTTTTAAGCTATTAACTCTACAAGTTTCTAATTTTTCTATTTTATGTTATTTCTTTTTTGCATCTTACAATAAAATGAGGGATAAGTTAGTAATGTTAGAAAATCCCATAGGATAAGTTTGTTACATAGATTACGATTAGTTAGAACTTACTTAAACTTACAAAAACATGTTAGTATTATCAATTGCTTTTTAGGAAAGAACACGGGAATTGATGAGGGCGGTAGATTCTATGCATCGCATACATTGAGAAGTGTGTTTAAAATGTTTTATGGTTATGGCTGCTTTTGGATTTGTGAATGATGAATTGTCTCTTATGATTGCGTGCTCGTAACAGCCAGACGAGTTGTGGATTGTGGTGGTTCGGGATGTTGGGATCCCCAACCCAATGCTCCCTAACACTCTGCAGAGTGTGGAAAAACTCACCAACGGGTGAGGGTCCTATGCTCCCGAGGGAGATAGGTGTTTTTGGTTTTTGATCACTTGAGCACCTGAGAAGGCAAAGAGCCGAGTGATAAGTGCCCCTGCTATGTAGGACGGCTTCTGAGACTCAGGCATAGTTGTCAGGTACAAAAAGTATGGTACCGTAAGGTACTAAATGGTACCTTAAGTTTTTATAAGGTACGGTACGATATTAGTACGAAAAAAATATTCACTTCATTATTTTGAACTATAGATGATAGAACAAATGTTTAAAGTCTAAATAGCAATGCTATTGGAGTATATAAGATGAATACTTGAGGGTAACACGCCAAAACCTATATAGCATATGCCGCATGCGCAACATGCGCTATAACTTAAGAGTGCATACACAGGAGTGGATACATCATACATGAATAATCATACAAATAAGAGGCATGTATGCTTGAGAGAAAAGGTTGAGAGAGAGGGAGAGACGCGAGAGAGAGAGAGAGAGAGAGAGAGAGAGAGAGAGAGAGAGACGAAATGACATGAGATGCTTTATTAATGTCTACAAGAGGCCAAAATGACCTGTGAGACCAACAGTTACCAAACAAACCACCAAAGGTTTTGGTAAAAGATTTATGAATTTTGTTATGGTTTTGTTTGGCATTGCTAAGGCTAAAGTAGCTACCGATGATACATTCACTAATTCGTGTACTCTCAGAAGGTACATTAGGCCAAGCTATCCTCTGGCCTAGTTTTATTAGCAATGTGTACTAATGCTTTGGGTTGGGTGGTGCAAAATGAGCTGTGAACAAAGGTAAAATCAATAGGATTAAGCTACTTGATGATTCTCAAATGGTGCTGAATTTATTTATTGATGACACTAACATATTGTGAAAAATGATGGGACATCAATTAGAAACGTATGGAACTGCTTGAATACCTTATGTATGGCCTTTGGCTCTAGGATAAATCATAACAAAACATGTATGAGGAGTCTAATCAAGCTTCCACTCCCTTTCTTGGTTGATCGATCAAGGCTACAAGATCACCACCACAACAACAACAACAACAACAACAGTCAACAACCCAAACCACCACCAACAACAACCACGTAAAAACAACCAAAAAAAAAATTGCTTGTTTTTTTTGTACGAATTCGTACGGTAAGGTACGGTACGAACCGTATAGTACGAACCAATTCGTACTACGTACGAGGGCAACTATGGACTCAAGGAAGCTTAGAGGGGCTCTGAGCCAGTAAATTCCCTGTTGACCGTGGATGGAGTGCGATCACATACAACCCAATCCTATGAGATTCGAAGGTCCCATCCTAGGCTCGACAGTGCCTTTTTACAAAAAGACGATTTTGTACCACTCTGCAAAGTGATGGTTCTGCTTGTTATTATAAAATAAAGTATTTGATTCCCGAATTGTTTATTATGTGCTAAAGATTGAGTTTAGTGAACCCAGTTTAACTGAGTAATAAAAGGAAGCTATTATTTATATGTCCATACAACGTGGTAGTATGCTTTGCTAATCAAAAAACTAAAGCAAACCCAATCGAGGAAAGTGAGAGGCTTCGATCATGACGATCGAACGCCTATGGTTAGGTGGACCCGATAAGTCGAGTAACTTTCCAACACTAGATAGAGCTGATTAAATCGTAACCCTCCCAATGTCGATAGGATTAGTTAGCAAGTTTAACATCATTTTAGGGGCCAAAGCAGAGATTTTACCTTATGGGTAGAGGGATCGAGTTACACTCTTCCCCGTCTCTCACTCTCTTTGAACCAAGTGCAGTGTTAACCTCACTCTTGTTAGATATGATCAATGCCCCACCCTCATTAGATACTACCAATGATCCATGGTGCTCAAAGTTGTAAGGCTCCCATTATGAGGAGAAGCCAAATGTGGGCCAGGACATTGGTTGAGTCCTGACTTGTATATCAGATGAGGTCTATGTGACCGGATGGCAAAAAGGTGACCATTGTGGGTCTAATCTTTGGGTTAGATGGAGTGGTTAAGCTGGTAGCAACTCGAGGCGCATTGCATCGAGTTGCCGGGTAAGGGAGTTAAAAGGGGCCTCTATTTTGGGATCCGGGGACCGCGGAAGCGGCCCCTGGCTGGGGGGTCCCAAGGGGGCCAGCGGCCCCCCTGGCGAGGGTCCGAGGGCAACGCCCCCGGCCCAATGGTAAAGGGAATATTCCCTGTCCGACTAGTGGAGGCTCATATGGTAGGTCGGTCAGGCCGACCTAACAGCCTTCGTGGGCTATAAAAGCTAAACTCCTTCACAGCCATCCATCACTCATCTTTCACCCAGTCAGAGTTGTTGTTCCAGCTAGCCTTAAGCTCTTCACCTATCTTCTATCTAGATCGCCATCTAAGCTTCACACAGTGGAAGCGCACGGGTCAACAAAGCCATCTTTGTATCAATTGTTTGGAGTTAAAGAATTTACTGATTCTCCTCTTATCTGTTGTGTACTCTCTATCTCTTTCTCAAATTCTGTTCGCTGCGCCCTGTAATATTTTACATGGTATCAGAGCCCAGGGGGCTCTAGAGATCGGAGAGTGTGTAAGAGGCAAAGGCTTCAACAGCAAAGAGAAACTATGTCGACTTCCGGAAGTGGTTCTGGTGCATCAGAAAGCGGTGCAGGAGGTGGTACTGTTGTACCAGCTATTCAAATACTGAGGATTCGTCCACCAACCTACAGCAAAGGCAAGTTAGATGGTACAAACTACACCTTGTGGAAATTCAAAATTACAACTATCCTTGATTCTTATGAGCTTCTGGAGACTGTGCTGGGGATTGATGCAGAATCACAGTCTACCCCCGATCCATCAAATCCTAGTGTGATGATTCCTCCGAATGCAGATCTTCTACGAGCTTGGAAACGAAGGAATGCAGATGCATGGTGTGCCTTAGTTACAAGCTGTTCTGACAGTGTTCTGACTTTGATTCAGCATACAACCAAAGCATCAGAGGCTTGGAGTGTACTAAGGAGTCAGTATGAAACACGAAACCAAACAAGGATTCAAAACTTGAAGAATCAACTAGCAGCGGAGAAGTTTGCTAAAGAAGAAATGGTTGAAGCATTCATCACTCGGATTAAGAATCTGCGCGACCAGATGGCTGGCGCTGGGATATAAAAGACTAGCGAAGAGCTAGCTCGGAGGTGTCTTCGGATTTGTCCATAAAAGTTTGATGGACTAGTAACTGCCCTTAATACTCAGGTGAGACCTCAAGCTTTGACTTTTGAGGAGTTTTGTGCATTATTGATGGAGGAGGAGTTGAGGCTGAAAGCCCGAGAAGAAAGCAACAATGGAGATGCTGTATTCTCTGCCAATGCAAAAGGCAAAGGTGGTTCCTCCACAAAAAATGATGGTGACAAAAAGAAAAAGGGTGGCAAGAAGTTTCAAGGAGAGTGCTTCTACTGCAAGAAAAAAGGACATGCAATTGCAGATTGTCGTGTCAAGAAGGCAGATGAAAAGAATGATACCCTTAAAAGTAAAGGGAAAGAGACAGCCAATACGGCTGAAGCAGAGTTGGAATTATTCATGGCGACCATTGAGGAAGTGTGCTCCTCGGCGCAAGAAGAATCTACCACTGACTCATGGGTGTTGGATAGTGGGGCCTCCCGTCACATGACCAACAAGAAAGGTCTATACAGTTCTATGCAGCCTCTACAATAATACATCACTGTGACGGTTGGAAATGATGCTAAATGCCCTGCTGCGGGCACATGTACTATTTCTTTTGTTGCTGCAAATGGTGAAGTCAAAAAGCTTTCAAATGTATTGTATGTTCCCGAAATTAGGAGAAATCTGTTATCAGTTGTTTACTGCCATAACTGATCTTGGTCATGAAGTGAGGTTCAAGAAGACAGGTGCAGAAATTCTTGATAGTGCTGGCATAATTGTTGGCAAAGGAGAAAGAAGGAACAACCTGTATGAGCTAAGTCCTCTTACAGCCACCGCTGGAGTGGGTACAAGTAAGCTTTGGCATGAAAGGTTTGGACACATCGGATTTGCAGTGTTAAAGGAGATGCAAAAGCAAGGTATGGTTGCTCACCTACCTACAATAACTGAATTGAAGGAACCATGTGAAGCTTGTATGATGGGCAAGCAACAGAGAAAGGCATTTCCACAAGAAAGCAAGAATAGAGCACAGGCTCCTCTAGAGTTGGTGCATGCTGACTTGTGTGGTAAGATGCCTACACAGGCCTTGGGGAGATCTTCTTATTTTATGTTGATTATCGACGACTACAGTAGAAAGATGTGGGTGTACTTCCTTCGTGATAAGGCTGAAGCTTTTGGTAAGTTGAAAGAATGGCTAAAACTTGTTGAGAATGAAACAGGGAAAAGTGTGAAGAAATTTAGAACAGATGGTGGTGGTGAGTTCAACTCAAAGGAGTTTGAAGGCTTTTGCAAGAACAAAGGGATCAAGCGTCAATTGACGATGCCTCACACACCTCAGCAGAACGGTGTTGTGGAACGCAGGAATCGCACCATTGTGGAGATGGCAAGATGCATGCTAAAGGACAAGGGATTGCCTAACCATTTTTAGACTGAAGTTCTTAATACTGCATTCTACATTCTAAATCGGAGCTACACAAAGGCTCTCAAGGGAAAAACACCTCATAAGGCTTACACTGGTAAGAAACCATCTGTCTCACATTTTAGAATTTTTGGATGTGAATGTTATGCACATGTTCCAGATGAGAAGAGAAACAAGTTAAAACCAAAAAGCAGAAAATATATCTTCTTGGGTTATAGTGATGAGCAGAAGGCTTACAAATTATATGACCAAGAGGCAAAGAAGATCATCGCGAGCCGTGATGTGGTGTTCAAGGTGGAGCCGTATACAGTGGAGGAGGAGAAGGCAAGTTCTTCCACTTTATCATCAAGCGAAGAAGTAGCCCACTATGAACCTGTCCCGAGAGCTGTCCCTATCCTTAAGGAAGAGGAAGCATCATCTTCAGATGATGAGGAAAAAGTTTACCAACCTAACATCACCCCACCGGAAAAGCCATTGCCGCGCTGGGTGAAGCAGCTCTATGACCACAATAATCCTATGCTTGCATCTGTTGAGGAGAAGGCAGACGGACCAAGGAGGTCTCAGAGAATAGAGGAGCAAAGGAGGGCTTCTGCTCACATAGTCAATATGGCCTTGATGGTTGAGATTATGAGAGAAGTAAAGGAGCCAATTGACTTAGAAGAAGCACTTGCAGATCCATCATGGAAGGCTGCTATGCAAGCGGAGTATGACAGCATAATGAAGAATGACACTTGGGAGCTAGTGGATCGACCAGCAAAGCGGAAGGTTATTGGCACCAAGTGGATCTGGAAGGTAAAGTACAAGGCTGATGGTACCTTAGAAAAGTACAAACCTAGACTGCTTACCCAAGGATTTTCACAAGTTGAAGGGTTTGATTTTCAAGAGTCATTTGCCCCAACTGCCAGAATGACCACTATTCGCACGGTACTTGCAGTGGCTACCCACAAGAAGTGGCCAGTGTATCAAATGGATGTTAAGTCAACGTTCTTAAATGGTGACCTCAAGGAGGAGGTGTACGTGGCTCAGCCACCAGGGTTTGAGGCACCCCATTCTGAGAACAAAGTGTGTAAGCTGAAGAAGGCATTGTATGGGCTGAAACAAGCCTCGAGAGCATGGTATCAGCGGATAGATAAGTTTTTTTTTAACCTCAACTTCAAAAGATGTGCCTCAGATGCTAACTTGTATGTTTACACGGATGGTAAAAAGTCTGTAGTGATTGTCCTATATGTGGACGACCTTCTTATTATAGGTGACTATGAAGATATGATCAACCAAACTCGAAAGGCTTTGAGTTCTAAGTTTGAAATGACAGACTTGGGCTTGCTGCACTATTGTTTGGGGATTGAATTCTAGCAAGAGCCAGGAAAGATCTTCATCTCTCAAAAGAAGTATGCATGGGAGATCTTGAAGGCATTTGGCATGACCGAGTGCAAGGAGATAGCTACACCTATGGAGGTGAATGCAAAGTTATCAGTCGAGGATACATCAGCACTAGCAGACATTGGGAGGTATAGAAGGTTGGTCGGCAGTCTGATCTACTTGTGTAACACCAGACCAAATATCAGTTTTGCTATTGGTGTTTTGAGCAGGTTCTCAAACAAACCTCGTGAGAGTCATTCGAAGGCTGGGATGCGGGTGCTCAGATACTTGAAGGAAACTCTTGACTATGGTATCACATACAGTTTCGGAACTTCTCTTGTGGGGAACTGTGACTCAGATTGGGCAGGAGACAGTGATTCCAGGAAGTCAGTTTCTGGTTATTGTTTCTCTTTGGGTTCAGGAATTTTCTTTTGGATTAGTAAGGAGCAACCAACAGTGGCATTGTCTTCTACCGAAGCAAAGTACAAGGCAGCTTGTTTTGCTGCATGTGAAGCAATATGGTTGAGAAGGATTCTATGGCATATGGGAGTGCAGGATAAAGAACCAACTGTGCTGAGATGTGACAATCAGAGTTGCATCGCCATTGCCAAAAATCTAGTGTTTCATGCACGCACCAAACATATAGAGATCTAGTATCACTATGTGTGTGATTTGATGGAGGATGGGATAGTGGAACTGGTCTACTGTCCAACAGAGGAGAATGGAGCAGATATCTTCACCAAAGCACTTACGAAGGATCTGCTTCAAGTTCATCTTCAGAGACTCCGCATTGGGCCGAGGAGATAGTTCACCTATGGGTGGACATTGAGGGGGGTGTTAGATATGATCAATGCCCCACCCTCATTAGGTGCTACCAATGAGGAGATAGTTCACCTATGGGTGGACATTGAGGGGGGTGTTAGATATGATCAATGCCCCACCCTCATTAGGTGCTACCAATGATCCATGGTGCTCAAAGTTGTAAGGCCCTCATTATGAGGAGAAGCCAAATGTGAGCCCGGACATTGGTTGAGTCCTGACTTGTATATCAGATGAGGTCTATGTGACCGGATGGCAAAAAGGTGACCATTGTGGGTCTAATCTTTGGGTTAGATGGAGTGGTTAAGCTGGTAGCAACTCAAGGCGCATTGCATCGAGTTGCGGGGTAAGGGAGTTAAAAGGAGCCCCTATTTTGGGGTCTGGGGGCCGCAGAAGCGGCCCTTGGCTGGGGGGTCCTAGGGGGGCCAGCAGCCCCCCTGGTGGGGGTCCGGAAGCAGCGCCCCCGGCCCGATGGTAAAGGGAATATTCCCTGGCCGACTAGTGGAGACTCATATGGTAGGTCGGTCAGGCCGACCTAACAGCCTTCGCGGGCTATAAAAGCTAAACCCCTTCACAGCCATCCATCACTCATCTTTCACCCAATCAGAGTTGTTGTTCCAGCTAGCCTTAAGCTCTTCACCTATCTTCTGTCTAGATCGCCATCTAAGCTTCACACAGTGGAAGTGCACGGGTGGACAGAGCCATCTTTGTATCAATTGTTTGGAGTTAAAGAATTTACTGATTCTCCTCTTATCTGTTGTGTACTCTCTATCTCTTTCTCAGATTCTGTTCACTGCGCCCTGTAATATTTTACAACTCTTGCCTTTGATTAATTACAAAGTGGTCTTTCTTAGGTGCGTATTAGATTGCTGTTAGGGGTGACTTGTCCACACTTTCCTTATGAAGTAGAACTGAGATTCCCATGTTTAACTAAGTCGTAGGTTTCCCATGGGGAGACTAGATGGTGATGTGCATGGATTTGAATTTTGGTCCACTACTAAGAGGACCCCTCCACGTCTGTTAGAGGAGGCACTTCACAACTCTGCTACGAGAACATGAATGACATAATGAGTTCACTCTGAACCTAACAAATGCGGTGCAACAGCTCTTAGAAACTTGCCCCCCAAAAAAAAAGAACAAACTGAAAAACTATTTATATCCAAAAAGCTCCTGTGGAGGTCCAAAAACATTAGTATTTAGTATAGGAAGACAGCAAACATGCAAAAAGAGACTACCTCTCACAGATAAGGGAGCTCCAAGCTCCTCCACATGCTCATACACCATAGTACCCCCTAAACACTGTCTCAGTTAGGCTGAAATGGTACAGCCAAAATGCCATTTCAGGACCCGTGTTCAAACCCCCCAAAACCCGAGAGAAAAAACACATCATACCCTGCAGCACAACCAAAATCCACATTGCCTTATTCCCGTTTCGCGCTGCAGTAAACCCTAGCCAGCAAGTGACATTGTCTGAGAAAGGGAGTGCCTGATCACAAAGGTCATGTGCACAGAGAGAGAGAGAGAGAGAGAGCGCCCTGCAAATAGCTTCAGATCTCTTGTTAGAGTGGTGATACAGCATGGCTGGTCTGGACATGGCCTTTATTGACCAAACGGTGGCAGCCCTTGGTCCGGATTCTGAAAAAGAGGAACCAGAGGATATGGTTCCTTGCACAGAGGAGATACCACCTGGTTCTGACTTCCACCCTGCGGGCAAACGCACCAAGCATACTTCGGAAGATACAATGGATCATCAGGAACGTTCTTATGCTCAAGTTGCTTCTGATTCTGTGGATTCTCAGGATGTTGACTGGGAGTATTTGTTGGAGTTTGCCAACACTCTGCTTGGTGACTATGTTCAACATAATCATGAAGCGTTTTCTGACTCTGAAACTGAAGATGTTCTGGAAGCCACTGTGGATCCTAAAAATGTTTTGTGCTCATTCTCAGTGTTTTATGAACGTGCTATTATACTCTTCTTCACTGGTAGGATCCCAGTGCTTTCTTATATTCGCCAGTGGCTGCAAAGTCTACTACAAGGGGAGTGTGTTGAAGAGATTTTTGTTGGGCCCCGAGGCTTTTATGAGGTACTGTTGAAATCTGAGAAGCATCGTGCCGATCTGCTAACTAAATTGCCATTGTTCTTTGATCGCCGTTTGGTCCATGTTATGCCATGGCGCCCAATGGCAGATTTTCAGCGCTTGCTTCAACACGAATGCCCGGTGTGGGTTGAAGTGAAAAACTGTCCGGCTGTCTATTGGCCACTGTTAAAGGATGCCATGGCTGTTGTGGGCACGGTTTTGGTTCCCTCGAGCCTAAGGGCCACGAATCGTAACCGTTTGTGTATGTTATAGGACACTGCTCGGAAAAGGCCTGCTTGGTTACGTCTTAATTGCTCTAGCATGCATCCTTTGCACTTTCGTTTGAAATGGGGTAACTTTGCAGGGCATTGTTTTTCGTGTGGAAAATTGGGGCATTTTATGGCCGAATGTCCAACGAAGCAACCGACTTCAGATGCTGAGCATGTTTTGCCCTCCATGGAAGATATGGTGCTTGATGTTCCGTCGCAAGATGCGACCCAGCCACCTAAAGTTTTGGATAAAGGTAAACAATATGTTTCGGGTTTGGATTCCCGTGACAATGACTCGGTAGATGTACGTGCCAAAAAAGATAAAAGGTTTGATGCTGGCATGGCGGATACTATACCTAATGCTTCACAAGATTCCTTGCGTACTTATATGCGCAGGAAAGACATGTTGTCTTCAAAGCACACTACTCATGCTATGGTTTCTTCTGCTCCTCGCAATCAGCCCACTAGGAAAGTATATAAGGATGGTCCGAAGGGCCCACCTGCTAAGTTGGCTTTTGATGCTAGAGGTAACGTGATTACCCCATGGGATCGTCGTTATCCCCGTTCCATCCCCAAGACAGTGGATACACCGTCTACCTCTAAATCTAGCCATCATAACTCTTTTGCCGTGTTAGCTAATTTTTTGGATGAGGGAGTCCTTGACATTCTAGCAGAAAAGGTTAAATCGAGGCAAGCTTTGCCTCGTTCCTGATTTTCTTTTTCGAATACACATGAACATAGCCACGTGGAATGTGCAAGGCATTTGTTCTCGCAATAAGCAACATGCCATGTGGAGTTTATTGCATGAGAATTAGTGGGATGTCTTGTATACTGTTGAGCACAAGAGTCACGGTGAAGCAGGAAAAGTTGTGGATTGCCATGGGTTTCGCTTGTTTTATGCAGGGACACATGCCATGTATTATTCTAGTGTGCTTATGATTGTACATGAGAAATATCAGCATGTTCTTATTAAAAATGATGTACATGGTCGTTTTGTGGTGATTGAAGTTTTATTTGAACGAGAGATCTTATGGTTACTTGGGCTCTATGCTCCAAATGACCCTTTATTCCGCCAGGATCTTTGGAATACTTTACATACCTCCTTGTCACTTGGCAGACGGGGTTTTTTTATGGGGGATTTTAATATGTGTGTTGATCCTTCACAGTCCCAATCAGAGCATTCGGTGATGGACGCTCCGGAAAGCCGTGTGTGGAATGTGTTTGCTCTTGCTGTACTTAAGCAAGCTCTCTGGTCATGGCTACACCCTTCTTCTACAGGGGTTGCGCAGTATACAACTACATGGTCACGGTTGGACCGCATGTACATCATGCAGGATGATGCTTTTCTTCCTGAGATGCTGGAAATGAAAGTGTTGCAGCAATATGCCTTGTTAGACCATTTTCCTCTACAGTTTGAGATGCTTGTACAACCCATTGCACCTTTTAAGCAATTTCTGGATAGACTCCCTTTGTGTTTCAACTCGTCTTATTTGAAGCATTCAATCTTTCAGGGTTATATGGAGCAATTGATTGATAGATTTTTATTGAACTTCTCCTCTGAGAGCAATGCTTCTTTTGAACGATTGCTCTTTAATGTGCAGCGGGTGGTTCAGCAGTATGGGATCCATCATGCCTCTCTTTGTCGGCGGCGTCAACAAGCAGTGGAGGCATTACTGGCTTTGGTCCATTCTCTACTGGTGGAGACTCCAGATGATGTATTTCTGCTGCCATTGGCTATGTGTTTGGCTGATCTTATTAAAGAGTTTCAGTTGAAATCTAATCAGCAGGCCAAATTGCAAAATTTGACTGAGAATTTGCAAGATAGTGCTTGTCAGACTCATAAGTTCTTTCGAGCTCTCCATGCATCTCCTACTCGAGAGAATATGACTAGACTCCAGGATGCAGAGGGTCAAATGGTCATTGATACTCAGACTATTGTGAATATGTGTAGGAATTATTTTCTAGATCTTCTTGATTCTACTCCTTCACCTTCTGACCAAATTACTCATACCCGCTCAGTTTTCTATGATTTGGTCCGCAATCAAGTTCCACATGACATGCAAACTACTTTGGAGACAGATATTCGTGAGGCAAAGGTTATGGATGTTTTGTTACACTTGCCCAAGGATAAAAGTCCCGGTTGGGATGGTCTCACCAATGAATTCTTTGAGGTTTTTGCTACCCGACTAGTGAAACCATTGACGGCTATGTTTCAGCAGGTTTGGGAAACGGGGTTCATGCCTTCCTCATGGAAAGGATTTATCAAACTGCTTCCAAAGGTTCCTTCGCCATCTATGTTGAAACATTGGCGACCAATTTCTTTGATGGGTTCTATGTATAAAATCTTTTCCAAAGTGATAGCGAATCAGCTCCATAAGCATTTTCCTGCCATTGTGCATCCTCTTCAATATGGTTTCATTAAGGGCCGAAACATTATGCATAATGTCTTAAATGTGCAAATGGCTATTGACTATGCAAGGCACTCTAATCAGGAGGTGGTATTGATTCAATTGGACCTGGAAAAGGCTTTTGATTATTTAGACTGGTCTTTCATTGCAGAACTTATGTCTACTATGGGCTTTGGTACTCGGATGTCTCGTTTGATCTACACCATTAGTGCTGCGGCTTCTTCGCGAGTTATGCTGAATGGTGGTATTACCGAGTCATTTGTCCTTGCACGCTCTGTGAGACAGGGTTGCCCTTTGAGTCCTCTCTTTTTTGCCCTTGCAACTCATCCGGTTCTTTCGATGTTATCTCATATGGCAGCTTCTACTCAATTAGCTGGATTGTCTCTTCCTTTTGGACAACACTTCATTAGTCAATCATTGGCTGATGACAGCTTTATGATTTTGCGTGCAGACAAGGATAATCTTCGCAAACCATTGGATGTTTGGACTCTCTTTGGTCATGCTTCTGGTATTCATATCAATGCTTTGAAATCATCCATTCTCAGTTGCACAGAGTCAAATTTGCAGTCATTGGACTGGCAGGGAATGGTTGTTCCCCGTGGTTCCATTGTCACGAGTGAAAATAGGGGAGCGTGAAACTCCTTGTGTTGCTTTACTTGACCATGGGTCTGAGATAAATGTCATTGAACGGGGATTGTATGAAAATGGTGCATGGCCTGTAGACACTGCTCATGGTTGGCGAATGAGGGCTACAAATAACTCTTCAGGGGAGCTCTATGCTGCATGTCCTAATGTAAAAGTGACGATTGGTGATGTAGAGAAAGAGCAACACTTCTTTGTGCAAGATAATTCCTCATATGCAGTGATTTTGGAACAGCCTTATATTACAGGAGTGCATATGGAAAGAAAGGTACTTGATGATGGTTCTGCTTATGCAAGAGTCAGAAGCAAAGATGGGAGGAAAGCAGTCCAATTTCTTAATGTGTTAATCATCCTAGAAATCGTGATACGCTTCGAGAGTCTCCTTTGGTTCCAAATGCAAGGGAATTCAAAGACCTGGATTTTCATTAAGCACTGTTGTAATGCGGGGCTACACAGTAGTGCTGTTCAGAGGGTGTACTCGCCTCTTGATGAAATGAAGCATGTATTTACTATTGGTAATTCTCAGTTTATAGCAAACAGTTCATGTTGATTTAAGAAACTAGCGGCTAAGTTTCTGTATTGGAAGTCACAGGCTTGGCCCTTCCATGTTCGCCTTAAAGTGGCTCAAACAATTATGTTGCCAATGCTCACATATTTCTTGCCATTGCTGCCTTGGACTACTACTACATTGAATGCTCTTACTCAGTACATTCATTTTATGTTATGGAAGAAGGACTCCTTGCATGCAGGCATTTCATGGATTTCTTGGTCACATGCATGTACCCCCAAACGCATGGGTGGAGGGGCTATTTTGGATGCCGAAACTTATATGTTGGCACTCCATTGGTCTCTTTTTCGTGCCATGTGCTTGGATCATCACCCGTGGGTCTTTATAGCCTGTTATTTTCTTGAGGATCACGGGATTGTGCATGGTAATACCCAAATTCGGAGCTCCTGGTGGCATGTTCTTAATGCAGACTCCCAGTTTTCTAGTCCTTCATCATTTCTACTTGCTCATTTGGTATGTTCCTGGAAATTGGTACTCCAGAAGGCTCAGTGGCATCCAATGGAGGACCGCTTAGCTACTAACTCTTTTCAACTGGAATTGTTGGCAGCCTCGCGATTGCCTTCTTGGGAAGGCAAACATGAGCTCAGACCAAAATTTAACCGCATGGCACGTTTCGGCTTGACTTCAGTTGCAAATGCCACCCTTGCCAGTCGCAATGTGTTGATATCGTTTCGTACAGCCAGGAGGCTTTTCAGGATCCCTCGTGGATACTGTGATTTATGGGGACAGCTTTTGATGGTGCTCCAGAGCAGACGACCCTTTCCTGCCCTTGCTTCGAATCATCCCTAGCAAGACTGGGACCTTGCAGGCGGGCAGAATTTGGAAAAGGCCTTCGCTAACCAGGTGTATCATCTTTTGATTAAAGATCATCAATGGCTGATTACTAAAGCTAATACTATATAGGGATTGCGTAAATCTCAGTCATGTGGAAGGTAACTGTGATGGAGGGCTGGTTGAACAAGACACCTTTCAAATGCAAGGTCTTTCTTTGGAGGGTGATGATTGGTGGTCTTCCTCTTGCTTCAGCCCTTTCCAAGCGTTGAATCTCCAATGGCAATTGTTTCTTTTGCACCACCAGTGTGGAATCGGCCCGTCATCGATTTATTTCTTGCCCTCTCACTAAGAAAATCTGGTCACTCTTGTCAGCGGTTTGGTGAGCAGTGGTTGGTTTCTCGCTAAGCCCTTTTGATTGGGTTTTTGTGCGGCCCAAACACCCCACACCTGCACAATCACATATGAAGATCTTGTTTCACTTTCTTAGATACCGGGGCTGTTGGCACAATTCGACCATTCGGAATGCTTTTCTTTTTTATTCAACCTCTAATGTTCAGGGACATATTGCTAGGCTTAAAGTTCTCTTGCATTGGCAGATAGATCTCATTCGGCACTCGGACATCTCTCTCTCTCTCTCTCTCTCTCTCTCTCTCTCTCTCTCTCTCTCTCTGGTTGAAGATTCAAAGTGTCAAGATAAGCCACAAGCTGATCATGAGTCCATGCAAAGATCAAATTTTATGCATTATCGCCTCTTGCAAATCACAATCAAATTTTAGTCCTATCCTCAATTTCAAGGTAGCAACCCCACCAGGCCATTCATCCCAAGTATTTGGTTAAGTGGAAGAACCACTTGGAGGTAGAGGCTACTCAGGAGCCAGTACATTCATTGAAGAGTCATTTTTCCACTTCCTTCTCGAGGATATCCTTGGACATCACAATGGGGCTAGTAGCATTAGTCACAATGGTCATGAAGTGACTTAGTGTGAATGCCCGTACATGTAATATGTTTAGTAGTTATTAGATAAGCTATAGAGATCACAAAGCCACTCTGGGCACACAATGGAGTGACTTTGATTGTAGATGGATGAAGTGACAATCATAAGGGGCTTGAGCATGCTCTCATTCTGAAATGTTTTTTTTTTGTTTCATTGCATGATGCTTTGGGCACAGGCAAGAGTGCCAATGTACTAGCCCCTGAGTGGATAGACAGCATTGAGATGGTTGGGCCAGAGAATGTGGTCACACTTAAGGCTGATGGTAGCTAGCAAATAGAGATATTGGTGCTATAGTTGAGGAGCATTACCACCACATTATAACTTCTTTTTGCATGCTTCACTTCTTGAATAATCTTCTAAACAATGTCAGCAACGTTTCATGGGTAGAGCTGATTATTACTAGAGCCAGTGACGTGGTCACCAGTTTTCTGCCATGAGTTCTCCAAGAAGTCTAGAAAGATTCTCCTCAAGAACTCCAATGCTCAATTTGCTTTAACTTCTTGATGTTGGGTTGCCAGAGGGAGTAAAATGTACTGAGACAGGTTGTTCATTAGTGATGAATTCAGGAGCTATCCTTTTGCTTCTACTCCTACAAGGATCTCATGCAGGGCAAAGCTGGTATACTCCGGAACATAAAAAGCATAAACATTTTTACAGACACTTGGAATGATTCCTACTAGAATATGATTATTCTTCTCTTTGACCATGAGGTGACTTATATATTGGTTCAGAACTTGTATCTCTTGTGAAGCATTATTTCGTATTCCCTATTTCATTGAAGAACATCTCATAAAAACAGTTTGAAGGAGGAGAGCATGCCAGATAGTTTATTTCAATATTCTCGTTTACCTGGGAAGAAAATCAAAAGCTGCAAAGTGTAAAGTTGGTTGAAGCAAACCTAGAGTTTACCTCTGACAACCACTTGAATATATCATACACTTGTATAGGCAGCAGTCATAACAAGCTCAAGGGAAGAATAGAAAGCATACACTTGTATCACCATTCCCTCCACCGCTTGCAGCAAAGTTGCCGTGCCAATGCCCCTTTAATTCTGCTAGGCCAGGTAGTTGCACAGATTCCTGAGATCCTTCTTCTAAAGCAGGCAAAGTTTTGCTGCTCCTTATGTTCTATCAACACACACTTCTCTAGATCATTTCACAGGCAAAAACTCACATCTATCATTTGTTTAACGCAAGCTGATAATTTCTACTGATATACCTCCAGTTGTTGCTTTAAATTCTCTGTACAAAAGCCGACTTGCTGCATTCCTTCCATAAAAAGCTCCTGTAAAATAGGGATACAACAAGAACAGTATAGGTCATGATTAGTCCACATTTAGCAAACCTGAAATAAAATCTTGTTGCCGGTTCAAATCTAGGCTCATACTTTGGATCTTGACACCACAGCAGGATCACTGCTCCTGGAGAGAAGGCGTGCTACTGGAAGCATGTCTGCAACTTCTGCACCTGGCACTTCAAGTTGTAACCGCCAACGTCCTAATGAGGTTATAAAGCTTCCAAGCTGTCCTGCCATAGCAGTTTTCCAAGCTCCATCTGCTTTATCCTTTTCTGCAAAAGCATGATCACGAGGGCCAGGAAGAACATATTCCCCCTGAAGCTCATATCGGCTGCTAGCTTGCTCTAAAACTGATCTTTCTATGGTAATCTGAAATGACATATAAAATTTGTTTACACACTGAAAGTGATAGCCTCCAACTTGGGATCATGAAGTTGCTTCACTACCAATTTTCATTCATCTGAATCTTCTTTAGTAGGTGAAATCATGTTACCACATCACCAGACCATCGGCATGAAAGATCAAGGGATTCTCCTTGCACACCACTGAATCGTGGACGGCGAACAGATAAGCTGCCATGACCCCTTCTTTTCTGAAAATTCAACTGTGTCTCTGCCTGGACAGAAGGAAGTATGTGACTAGCTTGAAAAAAGTTGGTGAAAATACTGCATTAAAGCAGTACTTAAAAAGTACAAAGTTTCTGCTGCATTCCTTCGACTCAGGACCAACTACATACCATCCCTATGTGTAACATCAACACATTGAAATCATTCAAATGGCACCAAAACAGCAAGTCAAAACACTGCACTAAATTCATACTCAAATAGTACAACATTGACAATGTTTTGGGTGTATTTTTCAGTTCAGGGCCAATGTACCATCCCTATGGTTGACATCAACACATGAAATAATTTAAAGTCAATCCACTATTTTGGACTCATAATTGAACTCCACAAATAATATATCAACTGCATTTCTCGCATTGACACACAGATACCATCATCTTCTCCTAAAAGTATAACTGTATGTAAATTGGAGAAAAACAAGTTTATCCCTGAAATCAAGCTTACTGCATATGGTTGAACCTGAACTGCTATCTAGGTGAAGGGACACTTAGAAACTTAAATGACAGTTGTGTTAGGACACTTTTCCTTCTAGTGTCTTCTTTCCTTGGGCTAAGGATTGCCAAAGAAGAAGGCAACCAAATTCAATCAAAAACTGTCAACCTGGGAAACTTACCAGTTTATATAATCAATATATTTTGGTTTAGCAATTCTAGGCTAATCCAAGATGCCCAAGATTTAGGAACGGCCCCAAATGATGCATTTTGGACATTTTACCCAAAAAAAAAAAAAAAAAAAAAAAAAAAACCCTACCTTTCGTTAAAATTACCAAAATCCCTTCATGATTGGTCAAAGTTCCAATATACCATTTCATTTTGGCTGAAATTCCAATAATGCTCCTCTAGTTTACAAGAATTTTCAATATACCTCTAATGATTTTCTTAGAACTTGGTCAATAGATCACTAGGTTTCAAGGTTTGTGAGCATAACCATCAGCATGAAAGATGATATGATGGTATCACACACTAATGGGAGGAAATAACTTATGATTCAAGGAAACAAATGTCATTTTTATTGAGCTCATTAATGTGATTTTTGGGCATAGAAAAGAATCAACTGCATCACTTTCATAGTTTGACCAAACAAGTGAAATATTTTTGTATTTTTGAAATTCGGCACGCGTTTTGGAAATTTCCATGAAATTTAAGGGACATTTTTTCATTTTCCTTATCCTTGTCATCTTGGAGTATGGACATGTTTTGAGGGGTGTGATGGATTTATGAAAGACATGGATTTATGAAAGACTATTTTCCTAATCAATGAGAACTGCCAAGTCCATGCCTTTTCCTAATCAATGAGAACTGCCAAGTCCATGCCCATGATTGACCCTCACATGAAAAGAACATATCAATGAAGAACTTGATTTGAGAGTTTGTAGTCATTGTCCCAAGAAGACCACAGTCCCATGTGTTAGCACAAAAGATTTGTTGAAAGGGCCCTACGAGCTATGTACAGTGATTCGACTTGGGCATTGTGCATACTAACTATATTCTAAATACAGAGAGAACGTCTTGAACCATGTGTCAATGAGGATGCTAAAGGCACTATTCTCAATTTATGTGAGATATACAATATATTTTCATATTTTTGTTTGTCTTTCAAATATGGGCATTGCCCGAACTTCCTTGCAGCTGCCAATGGAGAATGTCTAGTACAAGGGCTCACAAAAAACCAATAAGCCTATTTGTAGTGCCAAATCATGGGAGAGATCCCTACATACCGCCCTCATGCACTTCAAAGCCCCCTCTAATCTCTCCCACCTGCTTTTAAAAGTATTCATGATATCTATCCACATATGAACATTGAGTCTTAATAGTCGACAACTGGAGGAGCGCTCTTCGTTTATAGCCTTAGGCCCTTACTTTGTGAGGCACAAAGATCCGTTTCATGAAGTTTGAATGCATCAAGATTTGTGAAAGGTTACAGCTTAAAACAAATTTCTTAAAGCTTGAACATCTTCAAAAGACAAAAACATGTGACTTTCACATGGCGTAAAGACAAAGTGTTTAAAACGATCAACACACAGCTTTTCTTTATTCATGTGAGATGGATTAGCTTCTAGCATGAAATATGATTTGGCAAAGATTTACCATAGAAACTTCTATTAATTGATTTTGTACAAAACTTGTTTCTTGGCATTTCTTGTTTCCTCCATATGAAACTTCTACAAGACCTCTCAATACTAAAACTCGCGATTATGTGGGCCACACTACATCTCACTAATATATTCATGTAATGCTAGAAATGACCTTGATCTGCAGCACTACTCTAGAATCCACTTGGTCTAAGTGAAGTTCGAAGCATAGAAGACTCACATCAGGTTTTGAAAAGATATGCTTTTGTGGAGGTCCTTATAATCACATTCTTCATAGTCCAAGCTAACACTCTTCAAGTCACTATCATCTCTCCCTTGGTGCCCTGAAAATCTGTTTGAGACATCTTCTCCAAGCATCTTGTACTCTTTGGGCACACCCAAATGCATTGTCCCTGAGTCTCTTGAATTGCATCACATCTAGCACATGCTATTAAAACTTTACCAAAGCCAAACCAAGTGTATGTTGCCAAACTCCCCAATGCAAAAAAGCTAAAGAAAGTATAAAAGCTTTCTTGGCCTAGAACTCTCCTAAAACTTTCATGTACAAGCATGGGAAGAAAGGTTGGGTGATAGCATATATACGAATACTAGTGACATAGTTGGAATCACCTTGATCTTTATCTTCTAGATTCTCCTCCTTGCATTGGTAAGGACTGAAAGAAGGGAGAAGGATCACCAATAGCCCTCTCTAGGACCCTCTAATCTATGTCTCTTAATGTCCTATGGAACATCTCTGAAGGGAAACCCTCGCTCATCTCTCCCTTTTTGCATGTCCCATGAAAGGTCTCTTAATGTGGAACACTCTCTTGTCAAAATATGATTGCTGTGAAAGCAAACCAAAGAGACAGTAGGATTTGCAGGAAGAAACATAGAGTGTGTATGGCAAACACTAAGAGAAAAGTGAAACTTGAAAAACACAAAAAGAAGAAGATGATGATGAATGATGAATCATTGAATCATGCTAAGTGAATCAAGCTAATGATACATCACAGTCAAAGCTTTGAAGATAATTGCATTGTCCTATTTGAATCAAGCGGTAGCACCTATAGGGGATCTACACAACAAAGTGAGCGAAACGTAGTCCTTCGGCAATAGGATATCGAAGGTAATGCTAAATGGTAAAGGAAAGGACAGCCGGTCGTAGAGGGAGAAAAACGCAGTCCTCAAGAGTTGTGGAAGCTGAAGCATATGCTGAAACCTTTGTGAGATGATGGCTGCTATCAAGGCGACTGCTGGGCAGCCAGTTGGAGAAGAAAATGCAAGAATATCTGATGAAGATCTCTCCGTGTAAGTGGCTGCAAACAAGCAACTGCTGGACACAGCCCTTCATGAGTGAAGAAAACACAAAAACGCAGGGACAGCTGATAAAGAGGGTGTAACCTGCTGTAAACAGCTAGAATCTACTGCAAATAAATCCTAATGATGATGCCAGGTGAGGAGGGCCAACGCCAAATGATGTAGGCTGCAATACGCTAGGTGGAGATGGATGCAAAAGCCACGAACCCTAATGTCCTCCTCACGGGGTGTGAACGGCACTGGAGGATGCAGAAAGGAGAGAGGAATATGGAAGAGAGAGAGTGTGTGTATCAAAAGGAATGAATGTGTGGGAGGAAGAATGAGGGAATTCAATGCCATATTTATACACACAAACTGTCTCAAGAGATGCCGCAACTCTCTCAAGTGGCGCCCACTAAAGTCGCTCGGGTGGCACCCCGACATTAAATAATGATCCAAATAAAGCTCTCTACCATCATACAAGGACATTAATGAAAACAACAATTGTACAAGTGTCATCCACAATCCTCTTCACCCACTCCAACTTACCTATATCTTCCATAAGAAGTTCTAGGCAATGTGTATCGCATGGTGTCCACTACGGATGAAAACTTGGCCTTGAGTTTCCATCCTCTACCATCATACAAGGGCATTAATGAAAACAACAATTGTACAAGTGTCATCCACAATCCTCTTCACCCACTCCAACTTACCTATATCTTCCATAAGTTCTAGACAATGTGTATCGCATGGTGTCCATACTACGGATGAAAACTTGGCCTTGAGTTTCCGTCCCACAAAGGCATAATTAGAGGTGTTGTCCATGAAAACTTGCACAATGTTTTATGAACCTACCTACATGATCACACACAATGAAGTTAGAATCAATAAATTTAGAAAGTTGCAAGTAAACAAATAAACAAATCAATTACCCCAATGATGGCTTGCTATGATGAGTGCCAATACATAAAGGAGCTTACGGTTCTCCTTCCCCTTGTGTTGACATTCACCACTCGTAGGAAATACATATCAAGAGGGCAAGAGACAAGGATGTCGATAATCCCCTTTTTTTAATAGTTGCTCCATCCATCAGATAGGATAGAGCACACATACTTCACCCAACTAGTACGCACAGACTCAAATGACTTATTCATCCTCTCTCTCTTCTCATCAAGTTTCTTTATGCACACGTCATGATATGTGACACTATACCATCCCTCACATGAACCAACGGCAAAAATGGCTTTCACCATCCGCTTACATCGATCCACTTTAAGGATGTGGAAAGAGAGATTGCACTCAATTATGGTGCGTACAATCTCTATTTCGGCTTGCCTTTGCCTCCCCTTGAGAAATGAGAAAGGACCAAATACTTGACCCATTGCTTGGATAAGTGTGGTTTGCCTCTTCTGCATATGTACACCACTTGAATGGGTTTCCCTCGATGGAATAGAGGAGGCCTCTCCAACGGAGGAAACAGAGACAATTGGAGAGGGATCTTCTTTTGTATCCAAGGCCTCAAGATGAGGAGACACCACCTCCTCACTTGCCCTTAAGACATCTTTGTGCCACTTCAATGGCAAGTATTTCCAACAACATTCTTGGTAGACATCTTCAGGAATGCCCAAGCATGGTGTGGCCTCCCCTCCAATTTGCATATGTAAATGAGAAGACACATGACGGATGAGATTTTTTTGGATCTTGGAGTGATCCTTGCATTGCCAGTTGCAAGTGTTGGATTTCTCCTTCACTCGCTCAAAGTAGGCACAATGCAAATAAAAGACCTCATGAAGAGGGGGTGCCATTGCTGATTGGGTATGTGGAGAGGGAAGGAGAGCTTGAGAATAGGGGATAGAGACTAGAGAGGGTGGATGTGGAGAATAAGAAGGTGGAGGGTGGAGTGATTGAGGGAGTAGAAAGGGTAGAGAGGTTGAGGGAGTAGAGATTGCTTGAGATAGAGAGAGGTTGAGAGAGTAGAAAGAGCATGAGGACGTAGGAAAGGTAGAGAGGTGAAGTAGAGATAGCTTGAGGAAGTAGAGAGCTTGAGATGGCAAGAGTGCTAAGAGAGTGTGGAAAGCTCAAGAGTCAAGTGAGTAGATACTAGAAAGTATAAATGACATGGAGAAGAGGAAGAGATTTTTATAGAGGAGAGTGTTTTGGTGAGAAAGGAAAAGGGAGAACCAAAGAGAGGAGAGATTGGGATTGAGAGAGAGAGAGAGAGAGAGAGAGAGAGAGAGAGTGAGTGTATGGGAAATAGGTATGGCCTTATCTTCGATGGCCTAGAGCCATCCTCCACCTTATGTCTTGTCATCTTGTACTTTTTTCGTGATTAATACAATTATCTATTAACAAAAAAAAGATTGTAAGAGAGAGACGAGAAGAAAGTTGTTGGAGAAGAGAGAGTTGTCAGAGAAAATGAAACAAAAAAGGCGCAGAAAACAGTCACCAAATGGCCACTTTCACCTCGGATGGGATGCAGTTGATTGGCGCAATGAAGCCATCAGATGCCTTTGGGCGGGATCAGATGAGTCATACTAGATCGGACAGATTGGACGGGTGAACCCATCCAATTTGTCCCATCAAACGTGGACAACTCTAACATGCACATAACTTTGCTATCTTCGAGATTCCACAGCCCCAAATAGCAATAGCTCCTTTCTTAGCGATAACCAAGCCGATGATTCAAAGGCAGTGACACCGTAGCCCCTCAAGAGATGTGGCATGTTGCAAATGCACCACCATCTTTTGGATTCTCTAGTCACAAGGAAAAGGCTTTGGAGTTGATTCCATCACAGGTCCCTGATACCGAATAGATGGGGAAAATTGAGGAGACCCAGAGAGTGAGTAAGAGGTGGAGAACTTGGATGCATACTTTGAGGAATTTGCCCCATTACCTGCTACACGGCAGAGCTACTGCCGACCAGAGAGGAAACTTGAAAGTGTATGTAAGGAGGCAACAGAGACACACATGGGCTGCAAAGCCACACTGGTGTGAGAGGCTTAAACAAACCCCCATGATGATCTTCACGGCATGGACCTTAGGATTGGGTTGTTCTATGGTGTTAGTATTGATGATCCAACATTGTGACCAATTTTTGGATTAGTGTGGTTAACATGATGCATTAGAGTGATAACAACATGCATCAACTATTATATCCCAGGGTGCATTTTCTAGTTGCAATGTATGCATCTCTGTATCATCATGTGTAGAAGAAGTAAGGCTTTGAGGTGATGCACGATGGCCCTTGGTTGCATAATGCTCTATATAAGATCGGCGTAGTATTCCTTGTTCCTATCATGCCCATTGTTCCTATTCTGGCCACCAATGTAATAGGATCAATCTCTTGCATTGTTTTTATAGTGAACACATTTTGAGTTTTCCTTGACCATCCAGTTATAATGGCATTCACTGTCCTTACCACACATTAGTGTGCTGCGTGGCATGATATGGTGGAGGCTTTGGAGGATAGGAGTAGATACGTAGAGACCATTAGAGGAGGAAATCAAGCTGTGAGGAGCTCTTATTTCACACTCACATCACTTCTACAAGAGAGACAAAACAGTAGGAACCAGGACCTTCTCTATGATACACCAATTTTATGTGGATGACTGAGCTTGCAATAGGGGTGGCCTAGTAGACACCATACCTGCCACAAGCCTCTGAGACCACTCACAATTCAGATACTTCTCTTTGAGAAAGTCTAAGGAGTCCACTCCAGTGTTTCCACACCACAAGGACAAAATACTCTAGATAACATATTCAAAGACTTAGGAGAGCTAAACGATCCATTGTACATAGCCCTCTAGAGGCTAGACAGGTGGCTACATAGTACCACATAACTTTGCTAGGATCTAGGACTAAACCCTTGGGCTATGAGAGGGACAGAGAGAGTATGGTGGAGCACTAGGAGGATGGTCACACATAAGATGAGCAAACATCTGATGCCTTTTTACACAGAAGGAGCCAGAGAAAGCACTTCTAGCACTACCCTCAAGCAAGTGGAGAAGATGGATTAGAGAAGTCCTTTTTGAGCTACTGGGATCTTATCAGCACAGGACTCATCTCAACTTTCCATGAGATTATGGCATCAAGGGTTATGCCAAAGAGACTTTCTAAGGGTCTGCTTCACCTCATTCCCAAATGAAGTGGAGATAAGCTAGAGATCACACAGAGGAGGCTGATCACTTTGCTTGGAACTACCTAAAAGATCCTTGCAAAGGTGATCAGTAGACTAGCCCCATTGATGTCGGATCTTACCCCCCAGATAGCTTTTTTAGAGAGCGCAACATCTTGGACACTAAGCAGGATGGTTCGATTGGTCTTAGAGAAATCTTTTGACCATTTGGATCAGTCCATTATGGCCCCATTCGTGCAGAAAATGGATTTAGGATCCAAAATCTCAAACTTTCTCCACACTACCAATCGAGTCTCATCTACACAGGTGATGCTCAATGGTATGTTACTAAGCCATTCTCACTTTCCAAATGTGTTCGACAAAGGTGTCTTTGAGTCCCTCGTTCTTTGCTCTTGCAATCCATCCTATTCTGAGGTATGCATATCCTGTGCAAGTAGCTATTTGATTGGATTTTACTCTTGTACATCCTTCATAGTTAATACAATTATCCATTCCCCCCCCCCAAAAAAAAAAAAAAAAAGAGATCTGATAAGAAAAGTTAAGATACTTCTAAGTTTTTTTGGAATTTGAATAATTTCTCTCTTCTAAATAGCTGTTTCTAAGTTTTCCAGGTTTGGAGTCACTAAACAGGTTCGGAAACCCTCCTCATGGTCTGATGAACACTTTGCCACACACAAAGTTACAATATGGTACAAATATTAATACTTGAAGGGCTTCATTCTAGCCTCACATCTAAAACCACTGTTTTTAAATTTAATCAGTTGTCAGAAAACCATAATTAACCAGCCTGAGTGCAATTTCAAGCATCATATCACATCAAACTAGTTACCTATCACTAATGAACTCTTCATAGGCTGATGTATGGTGTGCATGATCCCTGAATAGGACAGCTGCCACAGCTATGATTACCCTCCAAGACCAAAGGGTCCTGATCCGAAATCAAAGAGAACAATCTTCCACAAACAGGTTTACATAAAGCCTTATCGATGTGCTGTTTGTCTTGACTCAGTATTTTCAGGCCCCAAGAAATTTCCGAAAAATGCACTACCCATGGTGAGTTAGATTCATATAACATATTATGGGTATGATTATAACACAAGAAAATGACAGAAGATGAGCTGAGAATTGCATAATCATATATACCATTTAAAATATCCAGAGCTAAAAAATACATGATTTATGCAGGCACTAACAATAGGCTACAATTATGAAAAGAAGGGCCATCTGCAGATTTACTCAGAGCACATGCGCAATACATCATCCCTCCCCTACACCCTGGAAGAAGTGTGGCATATTCACAAGAAGTACTATAGGAATAGAAGAACAAAGAAAACTCACCTTTTGGACAATACCACGCAAGGAAGCCAGCTCAAGTTCATCAAGCTGCAAATTACGCACCTGGAAAAATCACATTGGAAAATCTGCCTTATTCTGGAAAAATGCACTCCCATTTGTTGCAATGCTTAGTCCCTACTCTAATGCTAGATCCAACCCCCACATTACACGAGCATTCCATCTTTAGATCTTTCAAAATATATCTAAAATGTCTATGAGGGAATAGATTATTCAAGGTACAGGGAGTATGCTCTATTATGATAGCTATGGCCTTACAGGGTTCACATCAACTAATTGCATAAATATGGTTGTGTTTGGCACATGTTAGATGAAGGTTTCTTATTGCTACAGGATCTTAGATAGATCGGAGACACAAGCCACGCACACATGTATATGGTTCTATCTTCTTTTTAAGAAAGTTGTTAGTTGCACACTAGAACAGATGTCTAATTCTCTAGAGCTGTCAAAGTGTCACCCTGGAAAGCAACTAAAAACCAGTATGCATATTTTCATGACAGGGAGCACAGAAAGGTCAGTTCCATGAAGATATAGTACAAAATTCTTTAGCTACAATAACTCGCCATAGCAAATGCCTGAGACTCCCAAGGAACAGCGCATCCAGCTGCATCAAAGACAAACATTGTTTCTTGAGTGGCAATTTAATCTGCCAAAGATTTGTCACATTGTTCTACCAAAAATGTTATTTCCCTGTTCCCATTGATCAGCAATCGATGCTTGCAGTCACTCTCACAACGAAACATCATGCTTCAAACCTTTCAGCCTGTCTCAGCCAAACTGTTCACTTCTGCAAAATGATTTTCCCAACAACTTTAGGGTACCTCTGGATGGTCAACCGTCCTCTCCTTCATTGATTAAAAACAATGGACATGAAAAGACGGTTCAAGCATCATAAACAAATGCAGGTGCACCCTGCATATATCTTCAACCTCCAAACTAGGCATTTCAGTGCACTTCAAGCAAAACACCTCTCTGTGGTGATTAGTCGTGCCCCCCCCCCCCCCCCCAAAGCCCAAAAAACAAAAAAAACCCACCTACCTCTCTCGCCCCAGCCATTCCTACCTACCTGTCTCTATCCTCTCTGATTGCTGTGCTGGTACAGACATATGCCCCCGCCCCCAAAAAAAAGCAAAGCACACCCAATCACAACCCCCCACCCCTTCTTTCCCTCCTCTTGGCTAGCTCTCTGGCTACTGCCTCACTGCAGAATGGAATAGCACAGGATTATGCCAGATTGGTTGCTGAGTACTTCTCACATGCAAGGGACCTATTGGCCTACCTTGCTAAGACGTGTGTCTAGTAGAGCACTATGTGAGAGATTTCTCTCCAATGACCCACCAACAGCATGCTACTGCTCCATCCAAACTTCAAACTGCCCAACAACTACACGATGATCATGACTAGCCATCCACAGCCAAGTTTTCTGGTGTTGTTCTTGAGTATAAATTGAGAAAATGGAATACAACCATGGGCATAGAGTAGCTAGACAAGTTGGTTTTAAACAGGAATAATCCAATCTTGACCACTTCTTCATCTTACGAGCCATTAATGAGTAGGATCAAGCACAAAATAGTGACTGCTTTCATAATCAAGGGCCAGATACACAGGAGTTCCATCAAAGATTAGTTGGATCCACACACTTTAAATCTGTAGCGAGTAGGACATGGGGATGTCTAACATAAGAGCTTAATCCAGGCTGCCTCGTCTACATTGATGTGATTAATAGATTATAGGCACCATTAGGATGTTGCAGGCGCCATTAATTAGCATTCATTGAATTTCTGCTGGTCATCTCCTGTTTGTGAGCTCTAATCAGAGTCTGACAGGGACAATTGGAGCTCTAGAGTCATGCATGTCCAGCTCTATGCATTCTCTGCCTAGTTGTGATCCTCCAAACATTTAGGATGCCTTGCATTTCATTTTTTGGTAGCAGCCATTTTGTCTATTTCCTCCTCGAGACAGCAGGTCACAACTGAAACAAACCTTCCTCCTCGGATAGGTTGGTAAATAGCCTGATTAAGCACTAATTACAACAAGCATAAGATTCATGTAAACTGAAAATACACACTTTACCACTTTAATCTTAGACATTGGGCATCCTATTGGTCCCAAAACTAGTGCCCCTTGCGATATTTCTTTATCTTATATTGCAAATGGAAGGAGTGCAACTAAGATCCTCTAATCCCCTCCACTAATCCAAGTGCCTCTTGCCATCAAAACTAACCAGCAAGCCTCCAAACCGATTTGCCCCTTGATTTGCTAAGGGATTGGTCTTCATCTTACTCCTTGAAAGACAAATTCAGTCTCAAATATGATATTGGCTAGTGGGCCTCTTGAATCTCCCTCAAATTCCTCAATTTCAGCTTTTGGATTCAAGTCCTAGACCCTCAATTCTAAGCATGCATCCTGAGGTGGCTGTCAAAACCTAGTTTCTGCTGTAAATTAGGATTTGCAGCAGAGATTGACAATAATCTCTTCCTTTGATAGCTCAAATTGTTGGAAAATATTGAGATAACTTGAAAAATGGCTGGGAAATGAGAGACAAAGCTGTAGAGAGAAAAATTTCAGACTCTCATCGCGAGAAACACTGAAAAGCTACTATTGTCCCTACTCAAACAGCCATGGAAACTATCACCTACAGCCTAGGACCACTAGGCAGATTATTGCCCCCTCTTGTATGCTGTTATTTTGCACCAAAAAGAACTTGGGTTGTTGTCACCTATCCCTGGAGGACCCCATACTGCTGTCACATGCTATAGGATTGATCCCTAGTGGCTACAAATCACATCAGCAGCCTCTCCTTGCACTCTAACAGCCTCCTTCTCTCTCACAATGGCTAGAATAGACTTCCATCAACCCCTAGCAACATTTTTTCCACTTGCATGGTCAAGTTTTACCAAGTTCTAATCCCATTTTCTAGCATCATCTAGCTTGTTTAATTACTTTTCAGAATACTTAATTCTAAAAAACAATTTAATAATTATTCTAGTGTCTAGAAAAATAATTTCACTAGCCAAGAATTAAATTAACTAGGCCAATTTGTCTTCCAAGTATCCATGAGTAGTTATTAGCCCTTGGACAAGTATTAATTAATTAATTAATGCCTAGTCTTTAGTATCACCACTGACATTAGTAGCCAATAAATTGGTCTAGGCCGAAATTTGACACCGGGTACCACCTAGTACTTGTTGAACATAACTTAATACAACTTTTGCCTTTGGCACCAGCTATTATCTTGAGGTCTTGGGTCCCACGCTGTAAAATAATTAACTAGCAGCTCACATGTGTAAGTGACATTAGCACATTTAATCAAATGCTAAGCAAAGCAATAAAATTTTACATCCACGTAACAGACATGCATATTACCAACCATACGCAGATAGATTGGGCCTTGCACACCACACATTAGGTGCTGCATATGATAATAAGTTACGTCATACATTCCCATATGTGGTCCCTAACCCACCATAGCATGGAAACTAGTGCCACCACCAAAGTAACCTGGCTGCCCCATACTTACAAACATGCCCTTCTCTTCACAAAACATTGGATTGGCACTTCCTAGTTGTCCTTGCATATAAATCCATTGCCCCACTAGCAACATTTGCTTATGCTCACTACCCACGTTTGGAACATCGTGTTGTTGTATTGGCTCTTCAAAGATGCATTTTGCTATCCCAAAGCTCTTGAAGATGATTTGCTCTTCTTCCCTTCGCTGCCCTCCATTAAGGGGTTCAAAAAGTGCATGAATTGAGAATCATTTGCCAATCGCATAAGCATTTCATTTGCTATACTCAATTGTCTTTAAGATGGTCATCAAGTTCCTCTTCCTCTTGCTAATCATCAGCTTCTAAAGGCCTAGAAGGACCTACATTTTGGTCTAAACCAACATTATCAGCTTGCTGTCCATGTTGCATACCTTATCCAAGATCAAGCATTGCATTGTGAAGAACGCATGGCACATAGGCAAGGATCAAGAAAATGACCTACCCCTTATCCTCAAATTTGTTGATCTAAAGACAGTCACACAACAAACTTTCCTCTCCAAAAGCAAGGATCTCAAAGAAGAAAAAGTCTAACTTGAGGATGATCTCACACCTGCCCAAGTGGCCCACCACAGGGAATGCATGCCTTAGACTATGGAGACCCGAGAAAATGGAAAATATACAGAGATGGACGTATCATTATCACAAATAGGTGCCAATAAAGGGGCTTGGCCTATGAGACACTTGAAGTTCACAATGTGAAATTGTAATGAAACCATGAGGATTGATGCAAAGCTATTCCAAGAGACCTTCACTAGCAAAGCCATTATCTTGTATACAAAGACAAACCAGAGTTTATACAAGCAGTTACCAAAGTCCGAGCACCCACTTCCCAGAGGTGAGAGACTACAAATGGGAGACAACATGCCACCCTAGAGCCCCCTATCACGATGGGGGACCAGAGGGTCTAGAGGAGTGGTTGTATTATACAATGAGGAGCTACAACATATGATGCAGGTCGTGTGGAGAGATCAAGAGGCTCACTTCATCCAAATACATACAGATCACTCCCATGATATATATACATGGCAGTGTGCTATGATGTGACATGTTCTTGTCACGAAGAATCTATGGCATACTGCAAACGGCACCAAGCAAAGATTAGCTTTTTCAACACCGGCACCACCTCCAGCCTCCACATCACTAGGTGGCTCTCATGATGTCGAATCTTCTTTGACAGCACCTCCCATTTAAGACCAGATTAAATGGGATAGTTGTGATGCCCAAGTGTATACCCTAATTGCTTATCCCTCAAGAGAGCCATCATTCCACACATTTGATCATGCAAAACATTCAAGGAAGCATGGGATAAGCTTGAATCATTATATCAAGTGTGCAATGAAGCGCACGTTTCTTACCTACGTAAGCAACTTGAACACGTTCACATGAAAGGAGGAGGTCATATGGATGCCTATCTTATTGGCATCAAAGATCTTATTGAGCTATTGCTAAATATTGATGAAGATGTTGGGAATAAAGGCCCTCGTGACTTTTAAATGTGCTCAGGTGTAAACACACCCTTAGCACTTATACTTACACATATATATCTATCTAAAAAACCTAGAGGTACACACTCGTCATTGTACCTAAAAACGTGCTCACTCTCTGCTCTGCTCTCTATCACTCTCTCTGTCTCTCCGCGACTAACAAACACCTGTTGTCTCGATCATCATGTCTGACCCGTCACTACATACTACTATCAGAGCTACAGTTGAGGCGTTCGTACTTCTTGGAGTTCGAGCAGGAGCTGGCAAGCAACCTTAGGTCGTGAGTTCGTGGGCAACAAGTCGTGCAAGCAGCCATTGAATAGGTCGTGAGCTGCAGAAGGCGAGTTGTGGAGAGTGCGACAGGGCCAGGCTCCAGCTAACAAACAACTGTTGGCTTGGCGAGTCGGGTGACGGCTGGCAGGTGTGCGTGGCGGGTCGACAAGGTTGACGACCAACGCGGCAGCTGACTCTCGCAACAGGTGCTGTCATCGCTGACGAGTCAACGGACCCGTCATCCGACATTTTTTCCCTTCCAAAATTTTTAAATTCCTCTTCCTGTTACCGAATGTTCACACCTACAAGCACAAAAGGCAAATCTATGTATTGAAATTTGGGGTTTTTCCCAAATTTGTGCCCGACACACATTGCAGTGTTCTCTAGACTAGAAATTACAGACATTGAATGCACATGCCTAAGAATATTTTTGAGATTTTTTCTTCGATGAGTCAATTTCACTGAAATTTATGCAATCTTGGCCAGAAAATTTGGGGCTTTTCCCAGATTTGGGGAATGTGATGCAGGATAAGCAAATTTGTCTCAGAAATTAGAGGAATTTGTGAAATCTTGCCTCCGACATTTAGGGCTTTTCATGTACATGCACAAATTTGGTTGAAATTTACCCAATTTCTCCGCATTGATGCACATTGGACCCCGTGCAATTTTGGGCTTTTGCAGTTTGGGCAAAATCTGTGCAGCATGTGGTCATTTTATGTACATGCAGGTTCAATTCCATGCAATTTCCACTTCAACACTTGGTAAAATTTGGGGGTTTTACTGAAATTGCTCTATTTTGGCAAAATTGACTTGTCCTATGCATGACAAAGAAAATGCAGATGTGTGGTTGATGCTTTAAGCACAAAATTTTGGGGCTTTTAACCGTTCGTGTCAAATTTTATGCTCGTGGGTACATGTACAGCAGAAATTGCAAATAAATTTTGGGATTTCTCATGTAATGTGATGCATATACCCTTGGAACAGCTGTAATTAGTTGTGGAATGCTATAGCACATGGTTTGGGGCTTCTGAAAATTTACTTACAGATCTGAAATCTCTGCTTCTAAGTGGTCATTTATTGCTAGTTGGTACTTGTTTGTACCTTGATCACTTGGGTGACAGTTTTGCGCTTGCATTTGTTGTTTTTGGTCACTTTTGGGCTGAGAATCATGGCTGGCAATAATGACAGCAGTAATCTAATGCACATAAAGAAGCTTGAAGAAGCACATAACTTTGCAGTGTGGCAAAAGCAGTGCTACAATATCCTGTTACAAAAGAAGCAGGCAAAGCCGATCAAGACACAAGGGACAAAGCCCGCAGATATAGAACAAGACGATTGGGATGAGTTAAATGAGCTTCCACGCTCAACCATCAAGCTATCGATTTCTGATACCTTGCTGTTTAACATTGAAGGTTTGGATTCTGCATATGCTATATGGACTCCACTGGAAGAACTGTATGCACAAAAGAGTGCTATAAGCAAAGTGTATTTGCTGAAAAAGCTTATGGATTTGCGTATAAAGGAGGGTATAGCAATGTTTACTCACTTGAGTGAGTTTAACTACATTTTCAGCCAGCTGGTTGCCTTGAAGTTCTTGATTGATGACCAATTTGAGGCTACTTTCTTGCTTTGCACTCTTCCAAAGAGTTGGGATACATTCAGGACTGCTATGAACAATTCGATTGCAATTCTTTTGTATGCTAGTGTAGAGAGTGCTCTACTCATGGAAGAAATGAATCGGCAGAATAATGCATCCAGTAAGTCTTCTAGTGCTTTGCATACTAGGGGTAGATCACAGTAGAAAGGCAAATTTGATAGCAAGCGACGCAATAAATCATGTGGCAAAGATGTTGAATGCCATCATTGTGGCAAAAAGGGTCACTCTAAACGTGACTGCTACAAATGGAAGAAAGATAAAGGAAAGGGCAAGAAGACAGACAATAGCAAGGAAGAGAAAAAGGACAGTCAGCCTAAGAAGAGCAGTGTAAAGATTAAAGAGGTGAATGTAGTCACTGATGAGAGTAAAAGTGGGAGTGACATACTCTTTGTCTCTTCATACTTTGGTGCGCATGCTTTACTTGCAGATATAGATGAGGACATGCATGCGTGGATTCTCGATTCAGGTGCTTCCTTTCATGTCACCCCTTATCGAGAGTGGTTCTCTGCCTATACAAGGGGTCGACATGGTGTTGTCCATCTTGGGGAGAACTATGCATGTGACATTGCAAGTGTTGGCAATGTGTAGTTGCAGTTTCAGCATGGCTCTGTCTTCACACTTCAGCATATACGGCATATACCTCAGCTCATGAAGAGCTTGATTAGCACATGGCAGCCAGATGATGATGGTTTTCATACCACCTTTGGTGATGGAAAATTGAAGATCTGTAAGGGATCTAGAGTGATTGCTAGAGGTTATAAAAGTGATACTTTGTATCCTCTACATGTATCTAGTGTGAGTGATCATGTTGTTGCCGTGACCGAGCAGCCAAGCGTTTCTTTGTGGCATGGCCGGTTGGGACACATGAGTCAAACAGGAGTGAAAGTGCTTTCTCCTTTGGATTACTTGCCTTGTCTTCGTTATGTTGATTTTGAGCATTGTTGTTACATTAAGAAGGTAAATTATGGGAGACAGACACGAGGGATGACCGTCCGGGGGCCTTGGGTACCCGAACGGGGTCTAGGGGAGCCTAGAGAGTTAGAGAGTCCGAGAATAGTAGGACTCACCTGAAGTGGACGGCTGGCAGAGGAAACGAGAAGGGAGGTGCCAGCAACTATCTAGGCGAGGTTGGAAGGAGAAACGAATGTCTCGTGCCACTGATTTGTTCAAGAGGAGTGAGTCCGCCATCGTGAGTGATTATGCTCTTCGTCTGACGGGTTACCACGTATCACTGGTATCAGAGCCGCCGGGTCCTGCTTTAATCGTCTCCCACGAAAGCTTTCAATTGTCCTCAAGTGAAGGCTTTCTCCGGCGCACATACATTACACGTCACACGAGTACCAGATTCGAGCAGTCTTCACCGGCTCCCACACGTCACACGTTATACGGGTATCAGACGAGAAGACGGTGCCCACATGTCATACGTCACACTGGCCCGTATCCCTTCATACACGATTGAATTCATGTAGCGCAGTCGAACGGCAGTAAAACCCGTGACCAGTTGGACGAAGCCAGTCAGACGAATCTCACACGTAACAGGGATACATCGGGTTCATGTGACCCGTTGGGGAGGGGGTGTGTTTAGGCCCTTCCTTATTCAGTGTTCCTGCCAATAAGCTTTATTGTCAACGTGACTGGCTCAGTTTGGGAAATACGAATTATTCCTCACTCTTCGAGGCTATTACTAAAAGCCATCAACAGCTGCCCTATCACTATAACCAGGGAAGTACTTCACTTTGTACACAAATTTCTTATATTTGCTTTCCAATTCCAGTGTATTAATGGAGGGGAAAGGGAGAGAGAGAGTAATTGAGGGTTCTAGTTCTGGGGACCACCCTATGGTAGATCCCCATGAAACGGAGATACAAGAAGAGCAATGGGAAGAATTTTTTGCCACACGAGAATAATTTGATGATCTAACTGCTCATGTGTAGGCACAGGGGGTTCAAATGGAATTTTTAACTCAAACACTCACCGAAATAAAATCTCAATTAACTTTATTACTATAAAGGGATAAAAATAAGCTAGAAACCTCGGATATTCCATCTTCATCGAAAGATTTGGATGTGACTATGCGAGATCCTAAAGAACCCCACCAAAAGTTGAGGCATAATCCAGTCTTAAAAGATATGAAACCCCCTCAGTTTCACGGGGAGGAAAAAGATAGAAATAAAGACACTATCTTTAATTTTCTCCAAAAATGGGAAGATTTGCACAAACTTAAAAATACTCCACCACATCTCCAAGCGCTGGAGGCCAGTTTAACTTTGGGGCCAAAGGCGTATAAATGGTGGCGAACTTTAAAGGAGGCAAATAAAATACCTAAAACTTGGGCTCAATTTGAATCGGTCTTTTTGAAAGAATTCCTTCCTGAAAATGAAATGGAAAGAAATTGGGAAGATTGGGATTATGTGAGACAAAAGGGAAGACCCCTACTGACATATTTGGAGGAATATCGTGAGATAATCCTCAAATTGGAAGAAATAGATGAATTCCAAAAGACGAGGATTCATTAGGGGACTAGATAAGGCCTGTAAAAAGAAAGTGAAAAGGACTTCGCCTAAGACGCTTGAAGAGGCAATTAAATTTGCATTAATGAATGAAGATAGTACGCGTCCAGGTACACTCACTAGTCTCACTGATACGGAGCCCAAGACTAAGGAATTGGAAACCTCAAAATTTGTAAGCAAATTTAAAAGGAAAATGTCATTTCTTAAGGGCAAGAAACAACCCTTTGAAAAGAAACAATATTTAAGGCCAAAGTTAAGCCAAGATGACTTTGATAAGGCCAAAAAAGAAAGGTTGTGTTTCAATTACCTATCCCCTAACCATCCTGCCTAGAATCACCCTCAAAGGAAAAAGGGGGAAGATAAAGGAAAGGATAAGGACAAGGGCAAGGGAAAAGAAAAACAAATCCATGTAGTGCAGACCCTAGAATTAAAGGGGCATGAAAAGTATAAATCTTTAGAGGTTTTGCACAAGGATGTACAACACAAGTGTTGTATGTCAACTATGTGGCAGCCTACTTTTGGGCCACATGATTTAGTTAGAGTGCATGGATTGATAGCTGGAAAGAGGGTTAGAGTCATGATTGATGACTCTGCTACCCACAATTTCATAAATTATGCACTTATCAAAAAATTGAAACTTTCCCAACAAAAGAGTGGGCATCAATATGTTGTTCATATGATGCAAGGTCAAGATAATAAAATATGGGATACAATGGTATCCAATTTGGAAATTGAGATTCAAGGATATAAAGATAAACTTGATTTCCAAATTATGAATATGGAAACAGCCGATATTGCTTTAGGGAGGGAGTGGCTATGGGGATTGGAACCATCCTTAAAACGTAGTTATCATCATAATATACTGGAATTTGAAAGGGATGGTAAGACTTTTGTGATTCAAGGTGAACCATTTTGTGATTCAAAGTATCTAATAACCATTTGTTGTGTTACACTAAAGTTCAGAAGCTCATAAAGAAGGAAGCTTGTGAGGTATATATGTTATGGTCTCTTCTTGTGCAAAACACTTTTACTTTCTGTAATATAAAGCAACAATTTTCTTATGTTTGTGAGTTGAATGTAAGTAATGAATTAAGTGGTTTGTTAGATGAATTTAAAGATGTATTTCCTTCTAATTTACCAAGTGGCCTTCCACCAGATAAGGGTGATATAAATCGCCCAATTGACACAAATAAGGATACACACCCTATTTCTAAACCACCTTATAAGTTAAGTGAAACACAACACCAAGAAGTTGAAAGACAAATTAAGGATTACATTGATAAAGGGTTTATACAACCCAGCAATTCACCTTGGGCTTCGCCAATTTTATTGGTAAAGAAAAAAGATGGTTCTATGCGACTTTGTGTTGATTATAGAGCACTTAACAAGATAACAGTGAAGAATAAATTTCCTATGCCCAGAATGGAAGATCTATTTGATCAATTACAAGAGGCAAAATTCTTCACAAAGATAGACTTAAGATCAGGCTATCACCAAGTAAGAATTAAGGCACATGATGTTTCTAAGACAGCATTTCATACTAGATATGGGTATTATGATTTTTTAGTGATGCCTTTTGGCCTCACTAATACACCAGCCACTTTTATGAAGCTGATGAATAGTGTGTTACGGCCCTATCTAGGACATTTTGTAGTAGTCTTCTTGGATGATATCTTGATCTTTAGTAAATCAAGAGAAGAAAATTTGGAACACTTACGAATAGTATTCCAATTGTTAAGAACACATTCCCTTTATGCGAAGAAAACTAAATGTGAATTCTTCGCACAAGAGGTCAAATATTTGGGGCATATTATCTCGAAAGAGAGAATCAAGATGGATCCAAAAAAAGTAAGGGCAATTATTGAATGGCCACAAGAAACGTGGAAAAGCTACAGATCTTCCTAGGATTATCTGGATTTTATCGGAGATTCATTCGAGATTATGCCAAAATAGCTATTCCAATGACAGACCAACTTAAAGGGAAAGGGAAGAGTTTTAATTGGGGAACATACCAAAATGAAAGTTTTCAAAAACTTAAGGTAGCTATTGCTACAGCTCCAGTACTATTAATTGTGGATCCCAATAAACCATTTGTGGTTAAAGCCGATGCCAGTGATAAGGGGATAGGCGCAGTCTTATTATAAGAAGATCGATCAGTTGCTTTTGAAAGCAAGAAATTAGACCGTGCAAAATGGAATTATTCTGTTTATGAGAAGGAGCTGTATGCAATAGTACATGCAATGAAGAAATGGAGGCACTATTTGTACGGTGCCAAACTTTTGATCTTGTCGGATCATGAAAGCATTAAGTGGCTTAATGACCAACCAGATCTACAAGGGCATAAAGCCAGATGGGCCGAACTCCTCCAAGAGTTCGACTATGAGATAAGGTATAGAAAAGGAAAGTATAATGTAGTAGCTGATGCACTCAGCAGAATGCCCATCATAAATGAATTGAGTTTTACTCAGTTCACTTCCGATTTGCTTGAATCTTTAAAAGGGAAATGTCAGGTTGATCCAGCATAATCCAACATTTGGGAAGCAATTGAAAATGGGGATCCAGGTGGAAGGGCCTCCACTGAGGAAGGAATATCTGAGGATGTTCAACAAAGATATGGAGCATCAGGGGTTGCTCAAATGAGATTCAAGTGGAAGAATTTTACCATTGATAATGGTTATTTACTCTATAAGGGTAGGGTATGTGTCCCGAAAGATAAAATAAGGCGCCAGATACTCTTTGAGTGTCATGATACCCCTAGCGCGGGATATCCAGGAGTTTGTAGTCTTATTAAAAGGCAATTCTATTGGCCTGGAATGAATAAGGACGTCCTTGACTATGTGGTCAAATGTAATAAATGCCAAGTTAATAAAGCTGAAAGATTGAAAATGGGAGGACTTCTCCACCCATTAGAGATTCCTTCGGGAAAATGGGAGAGTATCTCCATGGACTTTATTGTTGCATTACCCAGAACACAGAGGGGGCACGACTCTGTGTGGGTGATTGTGGATAGGTTAACCAAAATGGCTAGGTTTATTCCAACTTCAACAGATGTTAAAAAACCAGAATTGGCTAGATTGTTCGTAGAGAACATATACCGATTGTATGGCCTTCAGGTAAATATAGCTTCTGATTAGGATAGAAAATTTGATAGTCAATTTTGGTGTGCTGTATTTAGGAAATTGAATACTAAACTTAGCATGAGTACGGCGGACCACCCGCAAACTGATGGGCAAACTGAAAGGGTTAACCAAATCCTTGAAGATATGCTCAGGGCATATGTAAGTAAAAGGCAAACTAATTGGGAAGAGTATCTACCGATAGCAGAGTTTGCATATAATAGTGCCAAGCACTCTTCCACTGGATATAGTCCATTTATGTTAATGTATGGGTTTCAGCCCAGAGTTCCTCATGCAGTAGGACTGCATAAGGAAAAGGTTCAGGCAGCCAAGGATTTTTTGGAGGATATGAATAGTATGTTAAAATTTGCTCAAGAAAATATTAAGAAAGCTCAAAATCGAGCTAGAGCATATGCAGACCCTCACCGAAGAGACATCTCCTTTGAAGAAGGAGAATTGGTCTATCTTAAGGTGCCTGAACAAACTAAAACCATGAAAACGGGACAATGTCCAAAACTTTCACCCAAGTATTGTGGTCCTTTCACAATACTTAAAAAGGTGGGAGAATAGGCTTACAAGCTCCAACTACCTGCTAGTAGTAAAATACATCCAATTTTTCATGTAAGTAAACTAAGAAAGAAGCTAGGTGATTTGGATAATCTAATCTTAAATGATAACGTTGAGGAGCTACTAGATGACCAATCTAATCCACATGAACCAGAAAGAATATTAAATGTTCGTAACAGACGAACAAGGAATACTATTTACCAAGAATGTTTGGTTAAGTGGAAAGATTGTTCAGAAGAACGCTCAACATGGGAGCGAGTAAGTACCCTAAGGAAAAGGTTTGCCAATTTACAGTTGGACCTTCCAAGTATCGTTTTCGAGGACAAAACCGATTCTTAAGGGGAAGGAAATGTTACATTAATAAGGTAAATTATGGGAGAGATGCGCGAGGGATGACTGTCCGGGGGCCTTGGGCACCCGAACGGGGTCTAGGGGAGCCTAGAGAGTTAGAGAGTCCGAGAATAGTAGGACTCACCTGAAGTGGACAGCTGGCAGAGGAAACGAGAAGGGAGGTGCGAGCAACCATCTAGGCGAGGTTGGGAGGAGAAACGAATGTCTCGTGCCACTGATTTATTCAAGAGGAGTCAGTCCGCCATCGCGAGTGATTCTGCTCTTCGTCTGACGGGTTACCACGTATCAATTGTAATCATTGTATTTATGGTAAACATGCATAGACGTCTCACAAAAAATCTTTCTTTGAAATTTTCTCCTCTAGAGTTAGTACATTCACATGTATGTCAAATGCCAAGATTATCTTTAGGGGGAAAGAAATATTTTGTCACATTTGTCGATAATGCCACACGAAAGGTATGGGTTTATCCTATTCGTAGCAAGGATGAAGTGCTTGACAAGTTTTAAAAATTCTTAGCATTGATAAAAAATCAAACGAATAAGACACTGAAGTGTCTTCGCTCTAATAATGGTGGGGAATATGTGTCCAAGGCCTTTCAGGCATTTTGTGACAGCAAAGGGAAAAAGAGGGAGCTCACTGCCCCTCATAATCCACCCCAAAATGGAGTTGCAAAGCATATGAATCGGACCATACAGGATAACGTCCGTACGATGTTGTCTCATGCTGCATTATCCCATGGTTTTTAGGCAGAGGCTGTTATGACAGCCGTACACTTGATTAATCGGTCACTAAACAGGTCTTTTGGGAGGGGGAGGGGGGGATGGAGAGTTCCCCAAGAAGCGTGGCGGGCAAGCCACCTTCATATACTCACCTGAAAGTGTTCGCCTGCAAGGCTTTTGTGCGCATTCGTAAAGAAAAACGCAACAAACTTGAGCCAAAGTCTTGTAAATGCATTTTCCTAGGATATGGTGGCGAGGGTCAAATAGAATATAGATTGTGGGATCCCGAGAAAAGGAAAGTAATATGCAGCAATGATGTTATCTTCTGGCAAGATCGCATGCACAAATAGCCCGAAACGACTGAGAAGGTCCATAAGGTTGTATTCTCGGAAGAAATACCTTTTGGACACCAAAATGTGCCCGCTGTACAACAGCAAATACCTGCTAAGGCCCTCATGCCTTTTAAATGTGCTTGGGTGTGAACACACCCTTAGCACTTGTACTTACACATATATATCTATCTAAAAAACCTAGACCTACATACTCGTCATTGTACCTAAAAACGTGCTCACTCTCTGCTCTACTCTCTATCACTCTCTCTGTCTCTCCACGACTAACGAACTTGACATGAGATGCGCATCTCTTTCTTGAAGAAAGAACTTGAGACATTGAAGATGGATAAGGATGATTCTATGCAAGATGATCTAAACAAAATTCATGACTTGCATGAGCAACTTATGAATGTAGATGAGTATTACTCAGATGCACAATTGATATCTACTACCTTGAATTCATGGCCGCCCTCGTAGTTGGCCCCTCATATGGCCTTGAACCTCACCATGAGGATTTTCCCACGGCCACTCACTTTCCTTCAGTTGATCAGTTTGCTCTTAGAGGAAGAGTAGAAATTAAAGAACAATGGTGTGGATGTTATAGCCTCCGAGCAGGCTTTTATGGCAAGGTAGAAGGGCAAGGGCAGCCAAGCAATGAATGCTCCGCAAAGCTCTGGGACTTCAAGCAGTTCACTGGGCAATAAGAAACAGGGGGCACGCAAGCCAAGAGGGGCAAGTGCCACTATTGCAAGAAGCCATGCCACTACATCACTGAGTGTAGAAAGCGCATAGCCAAGGAGTCAGGGATGTCTATTTCTGATGCACCTTCTACTGGTACTAAGTCCGCATCCTTTGTTGCAAACAGTGACTATTGTTTTTACACATGCAATTATGACTCTTCTTAGGCTAATAAAGCATTTAGCTCTACTAAGGATGCGGGCACATAGTTGTTTGCTTATGTTATTGCAGCCCCGTTTGTCTAGTTTGTACAGTGTACCAACAGTGCATCATACTCTCTTAGATGTATTGGGGAGATAGTGTTGACAACCATTGATGGCTCTATTCTCCGCTTGCAAGATGCTTTGTTTGTGCCAGGTATAAACAAGGATTTCTTATCTATTTCTTCTTTGGCAAGGTGTAGCTTGCAGGTCACCTTTGATGATGACAGATGCATGGTGAGATATAAGAAACACATGACTTTGGTTTTGACTGGCACTCTATGTCATGGGTTATATGAGTTGGATGCTTTTTCAGTTGATCACTCAATCTATCTAGCATTCAGTCTTAATCCTGCTATGTCACAACAGAGTTATGGCCTACTCACATGGGGCATGTAAACTATGGTAGCTTATTGCTTATGCAACATACACAAATGCTTGATGGTTTACCTCTCTTAAAGAGACCTCCTAACCACTTATGCGAGGGATGTATTTTGGGGAAAATGCATTGTTTTTCGTTTCCCCATGATGTTGCTTTTAGAGCCACTACCAGGTTACAGATTGTACACTCAGATGTTTATGGCCCTATGCAGACAAAGTCATTGGGTGGCTATTACTATTTTGTCACTTTCATTGATGACTTTACTCATTTCTGCAAGGTTTACTCTTTGGTGAAAAATTTAGAAGTATATGATGCATTTTGGCTTTTGTAGCACTTGCTGAAAATCAATCTCATTGTAGGGTGAAGACTCTCCATTCGGACCGAGGGGGGGAATACATGTCCTCTATGCTGAATTTTTTTTTGAAGCAAAAGGACATGGTTCATCGGTACACTACTGCTTATACTCCATAGCAGAATGGGATTGCGAAGAGGAAGGATCGGTCACTCATGGAGATGGCCACATGTATGCTGAAAGCAAAGAGCTTGCTATGCAAAGATTGATGCCTTTTTACTCAGCCAAGGGTTCATAAACAGCTCATCAGAGTCTACCCTTTACATAGAGCGAAGGCTTTGTGAGAGAAGAAGAGGAAGAAGACTTGCTGCCGCCGCCGCTGTTGTTCGCGAAGGAGAGGAGGAGCCCTCATTGCAAAGAGAAGCCGCCCCACGCTTGCCATATCTCATTGGTGAGTCTCCCTCTCTCTTTCTTTTGCTTGTTCAAGGTTTAAATCGTTCTCTTTTGCTTGTTTAGGAGAGGAAATGAAAGAGAAGAAGGGGGAGAGGGAGAGAAAGAGAGGGAGAGGGAGAGGGAGAGGGAGAGGGAGAGGGAGAGGGAGAGGGAGAGAAAGAGAAAGAGAGGGAGAGTGCATTCTCTCTCTCTCTCTCTCCCTTTTGTTTGTTTAATGTTTAAATCACTTTCTTTTTTGCTTGTTTAGGAGAGGAAACGAGAGAGTAAGAGAGAAAGAGAGGGAGAGGGAGAGGGAGAGGGAGAGAAAGAGAAAAACAAAGTTTGCATCAAGCTTTTGAGATGTTAGACTTAGGGCCTTTGCACTATTATTTAGACATCCAATTCATTCATGATGCTAGAGGCATTGGATTGTCACTAGATACATTGGTAGACTTCTTGAGAGGTTTGTTTTACAAGATTGCAAGCCAGTTTGTACACCAATGGAGACTGGACTCGAAGCTATCCTTCCATGATGGCAATGATTTGTTTGATATCCATACATATGCTCCAACACTTGGATGTCTTATCTACCTGTGCAACACTAGGGACATACAATTTGCAGTTTCAACCTTGAGCAGATATATGCATCAACCACGCATGTCACATTGGCAAGCTGTCAAGCGTGTTTTCAATCACTTGCAGGGTACTAGGACTCTTGGGTTGCTTTATGCCAAGGAGGGACCACTGTACTTACATGCTTACAGTGATTCTGATTGGGCTCATGATTCTGATTCTCGTCACTCCACTTGTGGCAATTGTTTCTCTCTTGGCTCATCTTGCATCTCTTGGCTTAGCAAGAAACAATCCACAGTTGCCACATAGTCATGTGAAGCTAAATACAAGGCAGCTTTCACTACCACAGTTGAATGCGTATGGCTTAGACACTTCTTAGCTAATTTGGATGTATCTGACGAAGCCTACTCCTTTATTCACTAACATTCAGAGTGCCATGCATCGAAGACAAAACGGCTCCTACCATCGCGCTGCTGCTCCATCTCCCTCGACATCGCCAATGTGCCCCCCCCGCTGACCCGTGGCGTGTGCCACCTGCTCCCCACCATCCCCCCCTCCATCTTCTATGCCGCCTGCTCCCCGCCATCTCCCCCCCCCCCCCCCGTCTTCTGTGCCGCCTGCCCCCTGTCTCCCCCCAGCGCGACCCCCCATCTTCCCCCCTAGCACGCAGCACAGACCCCCCTCTATCCTTCTCTCAGCGCCCCCCCGTCAGTCCCTGCCCGACACCAAGCCGTCTGCCCCTCCCCCCCTCCCCTACACGCCTCGCCTCCCCCGCTGCAGACACGATTCTGCCGCCCCATCTGAAAACCTGTCCACTCGCCTAAACCTGCAATGTCCCCTCCCGCCTGAGGATCTATTTCACCGCCCCTCCGTACCCCACCGCCACGATACAAGCTGGATTACAACAGGGCCCAACACTTCCATCACCGTGTAAACAAGCTTCTCCCACCCCCCCCCCCTCCTTGCCATCGTTTCTCCTCCCCTCCAGTCGCTCCCTCCCTCTGTAGCAACATATCCCCCCCTCCTCCGACAGCGCAGCAGCGTGAGTGGTAGGTCCTCAGTTGGGACGCGCAATGGAAACCTTTGGTTAGATGCCAGCGCATTCTACGAGTGCCCCCTAGTCAAACACCTTGCGCATCATCCTCTCTGAGGAACAACTCTTGGCCGTCTGGGCCACAGAGTTGGAGCTGAAAGAGACAACGATCTTTGGTCAGGTTGTCGGACACTCCCCATCGAGAGCCCAGCTGCGGGACTGGCTCCACTCCACGCTGCGCATTGGCACAGCGCAAATCTTGGAGGTAGTGCTAATGGGCAGAGGGATCTTCATGGTTTGGCTCACCTCTGCGAACGCAGCCCGTGAGTTGGTGGAGAGCTCGCCCGATGCCTCCACGAAGGGGATCATCTACATGGTTCCTTGGTATAGCGGCTTCACAGTGGAGTCATTTGTGCTCCACAACAGTTTTCTCAGACATCCAGACACCCTACTTTTTCTTGGACTCGCGGTAGAATACCGCCAGTTAGTGGAGGACTTTGGATGGCTTTTTGGCACAGTTCTCCCTGCTTCCTTCGCAGATGCAGTGACACTTGCAAGAGTCCCAAAGGTACGAGTGGCCGTGAAAGACACAAAAAGTATATCAAAGTTCCTCGAGATTGAGGCTGGAGGTCACTCCTTTACGCAGCAGGTCATTGTGACTAGGCAACCAGGGCAATGCCTACACTGCCATGACTTTGGACATCGCGCAGCAGACTATACGCGTTTCGGGGCCAAGGCGGCTCCGGCGACAGGTCCACAGGTGGACGTTGACGGCTTCACATGGGTCCAGAGACGATAGAGAGGGAGACGACAGGGGGGGCCGCAGCCAGCGCCTCAGTCGCAGCCTCGACACAGCAGGACGCAGGAATGCGGGCGATGCCCCCTGGATAGAGTACTCCGCAGGGCCCCCCCTGCCCTTTCCACCCGGTAGAATCGCAGTCCCCCACAGCCACCACTCGTGCCACAGACTACCCCACCTAAGATCCCACAACCCCCACACCCACCCTCCACCACCTCCCAAGCTCCCCCCACTAGCCTTGGCCCACAGCCCCCCCCCCTTTCCAGGGCCACCAGTCCCCCTCCCCCACACTCGCCACATACTTCCGACCATCCCTCGACCCTCTTCCCCCCCACCATCTCCCCTGCCGAGCACTCCCCCTGATCCACACGTATTGCAGGTGATCCCCCCCAGAACCACTCCCGCTCATCCCACAAGAGGGGATGAGCCACGCACGCCTACATCCTCCTCGCACCAGCAGTCCTCCCCCTCCCACACAGCCACTAGCTCATCTGCCCTTGTCGCCCGTCACACCTTCCCAAGACAAGCACAGTTGTTGCCACGAGTTTTTCCGCAGTTGCCAGTGGTCCTACTTGAGAGTTACGGAGCGCGGAGTGTTCCCACTACCTCTAGAGATGGGGATCTTCGTGGTTCGCAAATCAAGGAGGGGCAAGGTCCATCTACTAGCACCACCGGATGGACCAAACTACTCTTTCTTCTTTTAGTCCTCTCACTCAGGGGATTGGACAACGACACAGATAGAGGAGTTGAAGAGTCAGGTGGCGGACCATATCTCCCAGTGGATGGGGGAAGACGGACAAGCTCTGTTTGCACAACAATGGCGTGGTAGCATAATGGACATTAACTTGTGGGCTGGTGCCGAGGTCCCACACTTGAGCATTATCTTTCTCCACAGTGGAGGGCTCTGAGGGATGTGATCGAGTGGCCCCTGGCACAGGCGGCCTGTTTCTACCAATGCACGGAGTCACAACTCTCAGCATGGCTGATAGATGCACTGATTGTACCACCTGCAGCATCTATCACCTCTATGGTCCGGTCCAGGGCCACCATAGGGGACTGGAGTTCGCCGTCTAGACCTGCAGTAAAGCGTACCTGCATGCCCCATAACTTCTCATCCTCATCAGCAGCTTCCACACCGAATAGATGTCTATTCGGTCAGTCGTAGTTTCCTCATGAGCTTACACCTTGCATCCTGGAATGTGAATAGCCTCCACTACAGTGGGGCACGTGGATCCAAGAAGTTGATTGTTCGGCAGAAGCTGCAGCCTGCCCTTGCCAGACGGATCAACATTTTACTTTTACAGGAGCACAAGCTCACCCCCTCCCAGGCCCAGTGGGTAGGGAAGGTACTCCCGGGCAGCTCGCACACTTATTGAGAGCACGCCATAGGCGCCCACGGCAAGAGTGGAGGCGTATGCACCTCTATTGGCCCGAGTCTCACCACCTGCGTACGACACCACGGGACAATAGTGGCAGGGAGGGTTCTATGGATCACACTGGATATTGGGAACTCATGCCTCGGAGTCCTCAATGTCTATGCCCCTACAAAAGGTTAGCACACAGTAGGTTCTGGGTGGAGATCGTGGATGGACTCCCAGAGGTGGACTCCTGGATCGTTGGAAAAGACTTCAACAACTTGGTGGCTTTGGAGGACCAGCAGGGCAGAGGCAGAAACTATCAGGGCATAACCAGGGAGGAGCAGGAGGCATGGGAGATATTTCTATTGGCAGTAGGTGCACATGATGCCTGGAGAGACCCTGCCTTCCACACGAGGGAGAGGTCGTTGGACTTCTCTTGGGGATACAGGCGGCTAGGTGAAGTCCTGTTGGAGCGATTGGACAGGTTTTATGTGGGAGAGTGGGGAGGCTCTCATGGGGGCCAAAATTGGGCAATTGGTTGTCTGATCACTGCCCGGTTCTCCTGACACTAGATCCCCCAGCATCTGCCCTAGACACTCGATCCTGTAGGATCCCTGACTCGATCTATAGGAGGGAGGAGGTGACGAGGCAGATAGAGCAGCTCTGGACTAGGGAGTGGGGCAAGAGGGACCGGATTGCAGAGGAGGTTGCAGAGGTCCTAGCCGAGTCGAGCAGAATCTGCCAAGAGGCAGCCATACAGGCCAAGTAGCAGAGCTGGGAGGAGGAGAGAGCGCTCCGGCGGGACCTTGCAGCCACGCAGAGATTACTATAGGAGGCACCAGGGGACCCCACCCTCCATGCAGAGGAGGTGAGAGCACGAGCAGCCCTCGCTGGCCTATAGGACAAGTGCTCTGAGTTCTCTTTCGGCACCTAAGTAGCTTTTTGGGCGCGGAAGGGGGACACGATGTGCAGAGAGTTTCTCCAAGTGCACCAGCCTCGCACCTCAAGAGTGCAAATACGCAGCCTTCAAGATCAGTATGGGAGGACTCGTTCAAGCCCAGACGAGGTGATGGAGATTGCCACTGATTACTACAGGCGCCTTTTCCAGCAAGAGACAGCCTCAGCTAGAGGACAGCGATGTAGGCAGCAGGTCTGGGATCACATCCCGTCCCTTGTCACAGAGGAGATGGAATGCCCCCTTCACAGAGAAGGAACTAGAGGAGACTTTCCATACACAGGACGAGCAGAAATGCCCAGGAGAGGATGGCCTCTGTAAGGCCTTCTTTACTACCTACTGAGAAGTGGTGAAGGACCCCCTACTAATGGCCTTCCAAGAGATCTTCACTTCAGGACAGATGCCAGGGAACCTTTCAGCAAGCCTTATCAGTCTTCTCCCCAAAGGGGGAGACCGATTGGAGCTTTCCCAATGGAGACCGATCACCTTATTGTCAGTATCCTATAAGGCAATGGCAAAGATGATTGGTAGGCGACTACGCCCCCTGCTGCCAGACATCATCCATGATACACCAACAGACTTTGTTCAGGATAGGAGTATCCTGGACAATGTATTCACCTTCTTTGAGGCGACAAAGTGGGCTCAGCACAGTGGGCAGAGACTGGCCGTACTACTCTTGGATTTCGAGAAAGCTTATGATAAGGTGGATTGGATTTCCTAGAGGGCACCATGGTAAGGTTGTGTTTCCCCCAGGCTTGGATTCGTGGGGTCGCCACACTTTACAGATCGGCCACCAGCAGGGTTCTCATAGGTGGTAGGCGAGGGGAGGAGTTTTCGCTGGAGAGATCGATCCAGCAGGGCTGCCCCCTGACCCCGTACCTGCTCCTACTCTTTGCAGAGGCGATATCTCACTTCCTCAGGTCCTGTGTGAGCAGATTACACGGCCTCCAACTTCCCGTGAGAGAGGAGACTGAGTTGCTAGACTCGGAGTATGCAGATGATACAGCACTACATAGAGGACAATGAGTTAATGTTGGAGAGAGTGAGGCTGGCTCTTGAGGTGTTCAGTTCCACAACGGGAGCGAAAATCAACTAGTGAAAGCCGGTTGGTTTCCTCACAGATCCGGGCTCTAGCACCGAGTGGGGCATCCACCTAGGATTTAGATGGGTGAGTAGAGGGCAGACCGTCCGGTACCTAGTGTTCCAAGTGGGACTCGACATCACTCCCACCCAACAGTTTCTTCCAGTCCTTGATTCTATTTGGAGGAAGTTGACTTACTGGAGCACGGCTCGCCTCTCACTAGCAGGCCGAGCCCAGGTGGTTAACCAGGTCCTCCTAGCGACGGCCTGGTACATCGCCTCGTGTTGGTGCTTTTCCTCATCCTATATAGTGCAGCTTCGCCGCCTAGTGCGGAACTTCCTTTGGTCCAGATCAAATGGCTCCAGGGATTCCCGGAGCAAGGTGGCGTGGGCGACCATCATACGGCATCGGTCAAGAGGGAGGGCTTGGGATCATAGACCCATAGTTTCAGAGTAAAGCCCTCTTGGGCAAGCTAGTTGTCCACGGCCTCACACCGGGAGAGCAAACCTGGAAGGTCCTATTGCAGGAGGGTCTTCAGGATTGTAGACCGAGGCTTGGCGACGAGTGGAGGCTGTCCTTGAGATGGATCTTCACTTCAGCCCAAATCACCCCCCCCTCCCGATCACCTTTCCTACGCAGCTTACTCCGCGTGTGGCAAGGCCTCCGCAAGGCCCTAATCCAGAGCCCCCCAGACTGCCAGGAAGAGATAGACCATCAGCCGGTGATCTGGAACCCCCAGGTCAAAGATTGGAAAGGGGCACAGATTGGCAAGTGCCCCCACATCCAATGGGCTGATTGGGAGGCCGGCCCGGTTCGTACCATCAGGACATGGCGGGAGGTGTACAAGATGGCGGACGAGGAGGTGCTGCAGCGAGTTTCAAGCTGCCAGAGAGGAGTGGAGTTGAGGCAAAGGGAGATAGACACAGCAATACCTCCGGAGTGGCTTGCTCCCCCGATACGAGTGCTGATAGAGCCTGGGGAGGTATGGGCCACCACATTTTCACCAGCAGGCAACCCCCTACAGGTAGCAGGTAGAGTGGGCGGTGCCCCGCAAGGGACTTTCTTCACCGTTCAGGAGAGGGGGTGTCTGGCCCTTGACAGATGGCAACAGGATGAGGGGATAGCTGCCCTTTCATGGAGGAGGATCCGAGTGGTGGGCCTTCAGGGGAAGACATGGCGATTGGACCCCTATGTTTTCTGGAAGGAGCTCAGGGAGTGGCACCTTTGGATCTGGGAGGACAGACCACTTGATGAGCTGGAGTGGGATCCAGGAGAGTGGCTATGGCTGACCACTGCAATCACCATGAAGCCACAGAGGTTCCTAGAGTACACTGCCAAGATTGGCAGACACGTACTGATGCAAGAGGATATGGATTGGGCGTCGTCACGTAGCAGGTACTCGATGGAGCACAGCATCACGGAGCCGTTCCGACGGGCCTTCTGGCGCCGCCTATGGGATAGCTAGAGGCCAAGGAGGGTATCGTACTTCTTATGGCTGGTGGTACATGGAGGCTTGGCGGTGGCAAGCTAGCTTGCCCAGATGCAAAAGGAGGGAGATTGTAAGCGTTGCTCACAGCAGCCTCTGGAAACCCCAAAGCACTGCCTTTGGTCATGTGAGGAGGCGCAGCTCATATGGAGAGGAGCATGCCGCATCCTCTGTCGTACAGCACCCAACCTTGGATATATCTCATGGGGAGCCTTCTGTTGGCAGGCAGGCAGTCAGCCAGGGCCGTCACCTTCTCTATGAGGCCGGGATGCAGGACACGATATTCATCATTGAGGCAGAATCGTGCACAGTGGTCGGGTTGGAGACTCTACCCATCCATCAGGTATTGAAGCCCACAGCAGACCGCTTTGAGGTATGGGAGATCATAGGGAGTCTTACTGGATGGCATATCTGGAAGGCGCGGTGTCAGGAGACTTTCGGCGGAGAGAGACTTTCAGCACAGGTGACCCTAGCGGAGCTTTGGACTTCCATCATCCACTTCCTCCGCAGCCGTTGGGATCAGGTGCAGGACGAGTCCAGGGCTCATCAAGAGCTCCATGGCCACTTTATGCATACCTGGGGGGGCTAGGACCTGTGTTTCGTGATGCAGGCAAGCAAACCCAAATGGCGATATACCCCCCTCCATGGCTTCTTGCCCCCATTCCCCCCAGATCGCCTTGAGAGGCTTGTAATCATGATGTATTTGTGTTTCAGCTCCAGCTAGTCTATCGAGCATAAGCACTCCATTGTAATCAATTTCTTTGAGTAATATAATCAGCCACATTTTATTTGCAAAAAAAAACAGTCAGAGTGCCATTGCAGTGGCACGAAATCCAGCGTTTCATACATGCACGAAACACATTGAGATCCATTATCACTTTGTCAAAGAGAGACTACATGCAGGTGATATCAACCTTGTCTACTGTCCTACCACTAGTAATGTCGCTGACATCTTCACCAAAGCTTTTCCTCATGAAAAATTTGAAGCATTTCACAATGCTTTAAATTTGATCTCCTTTGGTGAATGACCCTTGTATCTTGATCGCTCTTCACTCCAAGGGGGTTTATTGGGTTTGACTCACACCTACACTCACAAAGGAGTGTCGGTGATCTCCAATATGACAATGGGGCACTTTTTACTCTTCGTACAAGAGGGTTTTTCCTCTAGATTTATTCGTTTTATTTTGTGTGCCTATGTTACACAGTTTTAGGCACTTCTCCTGTTTCACACTCTTCGAGTGTGAACACCCTCTTACAACCCTAAGGTTTAAGGGTTGTACTTTGTACTTGCACCTTACACTTATAATTTTTGTATTGGGTATCATGCTCTCACACTCTACACTGTCTACTCTACTCTCAACTGAACTTCGATCTCTTTCTATTCTTACACTGCCTGCACAGGTCCTCGAGCACACAAACACGTTTTCCAATGCTCTGATACTAGTTTGAAGAGTGCAAAAGGCATTGATTAGATAGAATAAGAGCTTGAGATAGGGATCTCATTGGATGATGCACATGGAGGACTCAAGCACCATAAGCCTAGAGAATGCATTGAGAACTTGCAAAAGGATGAGGAGAACTCAAGAACATATGGAGGAAATGTATGTGGACACAATCTCAATATACCTTGTTGGAGGATGCTTTCCATACGTGGTGCTAGAGATCCTTTGCATTGATGCTTGTAGAAAGCAATTATGTTGGACTTGAAGACTTGAAGAAAAAGAGAAGGAAGGTGTACAACATGCCACCGTTCAATGCTATTCTATGTGCCCCTTATGTTTTGAACAGGTGTCCCACAAGAGCTTTACACACCATCACTCCTTATGAGGCATGTACTAGCTCCAAGCCTTCTCTCTCTCATATGAGGATTTTCAGATCATCGGCATATGCTCATATGCCTTCTTAGAAAAGGCATAAACTAGATGATAAGGCTGTTCATTGCATATTTATTGGATATAGTATTGAAAGTAAAGGGTATTGTCTTTGTCAACCCTCTATAAGCAATGTTATTGTCAGCAGCAAAGACATTATCTTTGCTGAAAATGCTTCTCACCCCTTGCTAGAATGACAAAAACAGCCCACTATTGATGCTTCAGACATCTTTGACAGCCTACTACCGCTTTTCCATAATGGTTCCATGGCTGATCCTTCTTCTCAACCTTCATTTCTACCATCTACAGATACATTATGGCAATCTATTCATCCTTATTTTCAACCACGACAGCATCATGATATCTTGTTTAAAGAGCAGCCCGCTATTATTGATCATTCGGAGCATATAAGGGCTGAAATTCAGCAGCCTAAAAGAGCCTCTATGCATGTGCACTAGTGGCTACAACATGCAATGAAGAGCCTCTATGCTATACAAATACTTTTTCAAATGATATTGTATGGAAGCAATGAAGGCAAAGATTGACTCCATCCATCAAAATGACACTTGGAAGCTATGTGACTTGCCTCACGGCAAGCATGCAATAGGTACCAAATGGATTTACAAAATTAAAAGAAAATCAGATGGTTCTATTGACAAGTACAAAGCCTACCTTGTTGCCAAGGGCTATGCTCAACAGCAAGGAATCGACTTTGAGGAGACCTTTGCCGCTACCTCTCACATTACTTGGAGTATTATCGCCATTGCTGCCCACTTTCATTAGGAGGTGCATTAGCTGAACATCAAGATGGAATTTCTCCATGGATATCTCCCTAAAGAGGTATATGTTTCTCAACCTCCGGATTTTGCAGTTAAAGGCTCTGAACACAAAGTCTCTCATCTCAAGAAGGCTTTGTATGGTTTAAAGCAAGCTCCACACGCTTGGTATGTCCATGTACATTCTCATCTATTGCATCTTGGATTTCAGAATAGCCCTACCAAAGCTACTCTTAACATTCGACGTCAGGGATCTGATTTTACTATTCTTGTGCTTTATGTTGATGACATGCTTGTCACTTAGACCAATGTTGGTCAAATTACAACTTTTAAGATATGCATTGATGCCCTTTGATCCATGATATGAGCTCCCTGCGCATCTAAACTATCATTAAATGCAATTGTTGCCCCTAGTGTCCTAGGCACTAAGTGGAGGGTTAGGGTTTATTTTAGGGTTTCTATGACAATTAAGCTGTTAGGGTTTCATCTTTATTATTTAAAGATACTTCGTGCCTCATTAGCACAAAACTATGGCATTATTCAATGTGATCATCTCGAGCATTGTACTCTCTCTCTCATTAATATACTTCTTCTCATTCGTGATCGAGTATTGTTGTGCATTGATTAATGCTTTCATTCTCATTCATTTTCCATTAAATTAATTGCACAATTGCTCCATGCCTAGGCCAACAACATAGTCCTTATCTCCAGCACACTAAAGGGATTGCAGCGCCACTTAAATGCAATAAATGCCTTCTGTCAAGACAGAGATCTCATAATGAACCTTGGAAAAACAAAGGTTATGGTGTTTAATACTTTCCCCTAGTGGATTCACTAATCAATAGCCCATTTCACATATGGAGAGAAGACAATGGAGGTAGTCCAAAAATATGTTTACTTGGGGATTACATTTTCAAGGTTGAGATTCACTTTGAGAAGGGCAACAAAGAATAGACTAACCTCAGCCTATGAGGCTCTAGGATCGATGGAGAGCTAGTGCGCACACATACAGTTTCACAAGCCTCAAACGAAGCTTTGGCTTGACACTTTGGTCACACCAGCACTTTTGTATGAGGGCCCCATATGGGGTCGAGCCTCTACCACACAAGGAGAGCCACACAAGATCAGCCATTACCTGGGGATAGGAGATATGTGAGGGGTGGGAGGCTGGAGCAAATGGAGAGACACCTAGAACTAATGATTTCACATATGATTTAGAGTAAGCCCTATGTATCACATGAGATTATCAAAGCAAAGATGGAAGTACCACCCATAGTGGCAAAGGCCCTCTTCCAAACAATGACTTTCCTGCATAGGTTCTAGACCTTGCCAAGATAGAGATACTCCTAGCTTGCACTAGAGTCGTCTCAACAACTAGCATTAAAAAGGGATACTGGGCGATGGTATGCCCGAACAGAGGCATAACTATGACTACATGGATTACACATGGATCACATCCCACCGCTACAGAACAGCTTGGATTGCCCTCACTTGGAGCTAAACCAAGAGAAGCTCAACTATATCATCAAGATGAACATCATTCAGATACACACAACCAGAACATTGGTGACACCTACTGAGGATCTATGGATAAAGATGGCTTTCTACCGAAATCATCTTCTACACATATCCCCCAATGGCTTTGTTCTCCACCCCAAATACATGGATGCACACATGTCTCGTGGGATACGATACAATGCGCTATTGGGGACAGCTCCGTACATCCTCGCACCATCTACAAATCAAGACAAGTACATAGGTGCAAACTCCCTCCCCCAAAGGACAAGATTTTCCAACTCTGTCAAATCGATCCAAAGACACAGGAGCACTACTTATGCAAATGTCCGATGTATTATGAGATTAGAGGGCACTTCCATTGTGTGTTTATAGAGAGATTTGGGCCACTATCTAGTGTGATGGATTTCCCATATCAGTGATGTCTCGGCCTCTTCAAAAAGGAGGTATGCCATCACAAAGAGCACCCTTTACCAACCCAAGAGCAAAGACAAGGAGCTGCACACCAGCATACACTTACAAAATTCTACAAAGCATCGACTACTCGCTCCACTACAAAGCCCTCGTCGGACCAACTGGCAGCTCCTCAACAAGGGACCACCCTAGACACAACCACAAAGAGATGCAGAGCTCGTCATCCACACCCAACCTGTCCATGCCCCTGTAGGAGGCATCATCTATAGATATAGAGGATACTACATCATCATCAAGGGAACAAGTCCCACCGCTTCAAGTTCTCTATGTTAGATACACCCATAAGAGATATCTTGGGATGAGAGTGCCTTCTGAGCAATTCAACATTGTATCTAGCCTAGACATCATTTTTTACTCGTCAGCTATGTATTGTTTGTTGTTTTTTTTTTCCATTTAGCTAGTCATAGCATTAGATAACAGCTCTTTTGGGACTTGGAAAACTCCCTGACTTCTCAGATGTAACATTTTGGTCTCATAGGCCGATTTGGCCTTTTGTAGATGTTAATCTCTCTTTTTTTTTCATGAAGATAATTGAATTAAGTAGTAAATATTTACATCAGACCATTAGGTTAACAAAGAACAGACACAAATGAAAGTCTACCAAGACTCTAACACAGAAAAGTCACACAAAAAAGACAATTGGTGTGGAGCCGACAATATCCAACCAAGGAGTAGCAATGTCAAGAAAAACCAGATCAGCTAACACCATAGAAGAGATCTGCCATAACACCAAACCAGAAACACGGGCCACATGACCATGGATGCCCGATACTGAATCAAAAATAAAGGCATTTCGAGTACGCCAAATATGCCACAAGGCTGTCCATCTAAGGAAATGGAAGAGGCACAAATAATCTGAATGCAAAGAGGACAGAGAGGTCATCTTTCCCATAATCCACGAACGAGCTGATATCTAGTGCTGAGCCGCCAAGGACCACACACGGGAAACAAAACTCCAAATCTATCTAGCAACAAGGCAAGAGACAAAGAGGTGAAGCACTGTCTCATCGCATGTGGTGCAGAATACACACCAACCAGCAAAGATCTTATGGGCACGCAGCACATCCCCAGTTGGAAGACCCCAATAAGCAACCTACACATGAACACTTTACCCTAATACGAAACCTTAGACTTCCAAAGCTGGATAAATCTTTCCTGCCACTTCTTTTTGCTATCCTGAATATGCCATAATTTATTAACCTTAGTCATGGGGGTCTGGCTATTGGGAGTTGGTTGGCTCAGATGCAGCAGGATGGAGGTTGCAAGCGTTGTCCACAACAGCACTTGGAAACTCCAAAGCACTGTCTTTGGTCTTGCAAGGCGGCACAGCTCGTGTGGAGAGGAGCCAGCCGTATTCTCGGTCATGTGACACCCAACCTTGGATGTATCTCGTGGGGGCCTTTTGTTGGCACGCACTCAGCCAAGGGTGTCACCTTTTGTATGAGGCCGAGATGCAGGACATGATTTTTCTCATCGAGGATGGATCTTGTGCAGTGGTCGGCTTGGAGGCTTTACCCAGCCGCCAAGTATTGGATCCCACAGTAAAGCGCTCAAAGGTATGGGAGATCATAGGGAGTCTTACAGGATGGCACATTCAGAAGGCACACTCTCAAGTGGTTTTCAGAGGGGAGTGCCTTTCAGTATATGCAACTTTGGCAGAGCTTTGGACCTCCATGATCCACTCCCTCCACGAGCGTTGGGACTAGGTGCAGGGCGAGTCTCGAGCTCATCAGAAGCTCCGTCTTCACTTTCTACTCACTTGGGGCGACCATGACCTGTTCTTCACGATGGAGGCGAGCAGCCCCAGATGGCGATACACCCCCCCTCCATGGCTTCTTACCCCCATCCCCCTGTGAGAGTGCGCAGCGAAAGAAGAACACGAACACAGAGGAGAGGAGAGAGGAAGCAGAGAATGAAGGAAGAAAATCTGCACTGACTGAGATGAATGCTGAATACACTGGAATGGACAGAACAGTCCCTGCACGCAACCCGGAGCGTCAGTGAGGGAACCAGGACAGACTGGAAGCAGAGGCAGCACCAATGCCGGAGACGGAGACGGAGGGTGCAGTGCTGTACCTGCAGAGCATGAATGCTGGTCTGACTGGGGGGGCAGCTATAAATAGCCCCCAGCCAGAAAACTGGCCGACCAGCTAAACTGGCCGACTATGGCCAGATCTGGTCCGACTGGCCAGTTCTGGTCCAACTGACCAGAACTGGTCCGACTGCCCAAAATAATGGGCAGTCACCCCAAAAACAGCCCAGATCTGGGCTGTAAAATGCCCAGGGCTGCATGCTGACTAAGGCAGCCTGAAAACACACTGACAAAGCTCCTCTGTCTCCTGTCAGACTCTGACAGGAGCTCACAACCAGGAGATGACAGACTGAGACTAAATAAGAGCAGGCTAACACCCCCTCTCAACTCCTGGGAGAGTCTGAAGACCCAAGAACCGCATGTGATCAAGCAAAGAAGCCTGAGGCAAAGGCTTCGTAAAGAGATCAGCTGCATTGGCCGCCGTAGGACAATAGACCACCACCAACTCCGAATCCACGATCCGCTCTCGAACATAGTGATACTGAACCTCAATGTGCTTCGTACGAGCATGAAACACCGGGTTCTTGGCCAGAGCAAGAGCACTCTGATTATCCACGCGCAGCTCCGTAGGTCCGGTCTGGGAAAAGCCAATCTCCGCGAGTAAGCGACGGAGCCAAACTGCCTCCATAGCGGTCGAACATAGGGCCCGATACTCAGCCTCTGTAGAAGAAAGTGCCACAGTAGGCTGCTTCTTGCTGCTCCAAGAGACAGCACCAGATCCAAGGGTGAAAGCATAACCTGCCCACATCACCTGCCCAATCAGAATCACTCTATTCAGAAAGGGTAATCCCATCTCCATACATGATCCCAAAGGATCGAGTCCCCTGCAAATAGCGAAGAACCCGCAAGGCCGCCTGCCAGTGATCCTGGGTAGGAGTCTGCATAAAGGAAGACAATAAAGCCACCACAAAGGAGATATCCGGCCGAGTGTGAAGTAGCCAGATAAGAGAGCCGACAAGGCACCTGTAACGGGTGGGATCGGTAAGAGGAACTCCAACTGTCAAAAGCTTGGACTCAGGGTCCATAGGGCATGAGATAGGCCGACACTCAGCCATATCAAACTCCGAAAGAAGCTCGGAGATGTACCTGTGCTGCGAGATAAAAATGCCCTGTGCCATCTGATAGATCTCCAGACCTAGAAAGAAGTGAAGGATCCCTAGATCCGTCATGTCAAACTCCTGCTGTAGAATGGACCGTGTATGCTCCACCTGCTGAGTGTCGCTCCCTGTAATAATAAGATCATCCACATACAAGAGGAGGAACACCAAAAGAGAATCCACAACCCGTAAGTAGAGGTTGGGATCATAAGCGGAGCGCGCAAAGCCACTCTGTAGAAAGAAGCGGTCAATCCGCTGGTACCAAGCACGAGGAGCCTGCTTTAGGCCATAAAGAGCCTTCCGCAGCCTGTAGACATGATCCTCCTTCCCCTGCACAAGAAAACCAGGAGGCTGTGAAACATAAATCTCCTCCTCAAGAACGCCATTCAGAAAAGCAGACTTGACGTCCATCTGATAGACAGGTCAACGGTGGTGAGCAGCAAGAGCCAAAAGCACTCGGATGGTGGACATCCTAGCTGTAGGAGCAAAAGTCTCAAAGTAATCCAACCCTGCACGCTGGGCAAAACCCTTGGCAACAAGCCTAGCTTTATGCTTGTCCAAGGAGCCATCTGCAAGATATTTGGTCTTAAAGACCCATTTCACACCAATCACCTTCCGTTTCGCGGGACGCGGAACAAGCGCCCACGTATGGTTTCGCTCGATGAAATCGAGCTCGGCCTGCATAGCCTATCTCCAAATATCCTGTGCAAGAGCCTCCTCCACAGTGGAAGGCTCGGAATCCTGAAGAATCTGTGACATAAGAGCATAGTTCACACATAGTGAACTGTCTCGCTGGGCCTGTAAACGGGCTGATCGACGAGGACCGGTAGAAGAAGTCGGAAAGTGAGTAACACCGGAATCCTGCATGAGCCGGCGATACCATAAAGGAATCCTGAGAGACTCCTTCTGTGAGGGAGACCGGGGGGTCTCCGGAACCTGTAAAACACCCAAATCGGAGAGGGACTCCCCCTCACCGAGTGAAGGTAAATCCTCCGCATCTGAAGAAGGCTGTATATCCCGTGAAGATCCCGAAGAGGCGGTAGAAGAGCTCGTAGAAGACGAAGGCACATCCACCAAAGGGGAAAGGGAAGCCGAAGGAGGAGGAGGAATAGGGGGGATGCTAAGGGTGATCCTGGAAGGAAGTGAAGGGAGAGAAGGTGGGGGGGGGGGGGGGGGGGGTCCGTCGATGATGAAGCAACATCGGAAATAGAACCATCAATCGAATCCTCAGAGGCCGAAGCCTCATCAAAGATCACATCCCTGCTCACCTCAACCTACCGCGTTGTCGGGTCGTAGAGCCGATATCCCTTCGTGGTCGTACTATAACCAACGAAGATAAGCTTTCTCGACTTAGAGTTGAACTTCGTCTTCCTCTTCTTCTTGTCCACATGGACAAAAGCATCGCACCCAAAGATGCGAAAATGGGACACGGAAGGCTTCTTTCCAAAGAAAGCCTCATATGGAGTCATGTCCTGTAATGCCGAAGTCGGAGAGCGGTTGCGTATATGCACCGCTGTAGCCACCGCCTCACCCCAAAGGAAATGAGGAAGACTCCTATGCTCCAGCATAGATCGGGCCATCTCAATCATGGTCCGATTCGCACGCTCCACCACACCATTCTCTGATGGTGTGTTCGGATGGGAATACTCCACCCGAATACCATGATCCCTGCAAAACTGAGAGAAAAGGTGAGAAGTGAACTCTCCACCGTGATCAGCTCGAACACCACGGACTTTGGAAGTTGTTTGGGTCTCCACAAACACCTGCCACTCACAGAAACGGGAGTACGCCTCGCTCTTGTACTCCAAGAAATAAGGCCACACATAACGACTAAAGTCGTCCACAATCAGCATCAAATACTTGGCCTTCCCAAGGGAGGCCGTGCCCATAGGTCCGCAAAGGTCGGTATGAACCAACTCAAGCGGTGAAGTAGCCCTCCTAGAAGCAACCTGCGGGTGAGGCTGCCTGTGCTGCTTGCCCCTCAAGCAGCTAGGGCACAAAGTGTGAAGAGGAGGGAAATCAGGAAGTCCCTCCACCATCTTCCTCCTAGAAGCCCGGCGAAGAGAATCAAGGTTCAAATGACCATACCGAGCATGCCAGAGCAGCCCAAGCTCATGGGAAGTCTGCGCAGCCAAGGCTGTGAGCGTATAAAGCCCCACCCTCCTGTGTACCTGACCAAAGGGCATCACCTGTAGAAGCATCCTCCACTGTGACTGCATCCTGAGTAAAAATGACTCGGGTACCTAACTGAGTAAGACCATGCACAGATAATAGGTTAAAACCCAAATCAGGCACATAGAGAACTTTGGCGGAGGAAGACCGCCGGTCAGAAAACATAGGTAAAGTCCCCACTCCATGAACAGGAACTGTAGAATTGTCACCAATGGTGACTGTACCCCCTCTGGAACGAAGATCCTGAAGCCAATCCTGACGGAAGGTCATATGTGAAGATGCTCCACTGTCGACGAGCCAAGGCTTCTCCTGTGTGGTAGAAGCTAGGGCAGTGGCTTCCTCAACAAAGAGATGCACAAACGCAGATTCTGTTGTGGCTGGGGCCGCCTTCGAGTCCTTCTCCTTAGGCTTCAAATGGGGATACTTCTGCCAACACTTCTCCTCGAGATGAGTGCCCTTCCCACAATGGGGACACTTGGGCTTCTTCTCCTTCGCATCCTTCTTATCTTCCTCCTTCTTGTCCTTGGACTTCTCCTTCTTTTGTTTCTTCTTCTTGCCACCACCTGTGGCAACCGTAAATGCCTTGGTGGAGCCACTGGCTCCCACCTCTTTGAGTCGCTCGTCATACTCCAAGACAAGCGGGAAAAGCTCCTCCCATAGGAGAGTCTCACGGGTTCTCGTAGTGATGAGGCTGGTGTAGAAGACATCATATCGGGGTGATGGCAGCTGAGTCAACAGAATCATCGCCATATCCTCAAACGATATCAGACGACCAAGAGAGGCTAGCTCGCCTCGCATATCCTCCATCTTCGTGATGTGCTCCTTCATGGAAGAAGAACCATCAAGACTGAGCATCCGCAACTTCTTCTCCAGGGAAATCTTGTGGGCAAATGTCTTGTGCTGATACAAAGACGCAAGCTTTGTCCATACTTCCGCCGCGGTCTTTAACCTGTGAACATGTACAAGAACTGAATCATGGAGACTCATAAAAAGAGAGTTGAACCTATCCCATAAGGCTGCACGGTCCATAGAGGTGCCATCGGACGAATCCACAGGGGGTCGGTCGATGGGCGAAGAAACAAGATCCCAAAGGTCAAAGGTATCAAGGATGCAAGCCACCTTGCATGACCATAGGGAATCATTGGAACCACCAACTTGTCTTCCTTCGGAAAGGAAGGGAGAATCGGCACCTGGATAGAGGGAATCAAGGAAGGCATCCGCACAGTTGATGCAGTCTTCACTGAAGAAACCTTCGCAGTAGATGGAACCCTCTGAGATGCATGGACTGAAGAAGGACGAGTGCGAGGAGGGTCTTCCCGATGACGAACTTCACGATAGTCCCTCCTCCGCTCAGAGGAATGATGAGAAAGAAGCTCATCCTCTGAGTCTTCAAAGCCTGAAAACTGGTAAGACATCTTCCAATCTGCAAAATACCAAGAAAGTTGTGCCGCTGTCGAAATAGGACCAACAGTGTGGTCACCAACCACCAAGATGCAGGCAGTGAGTGCCTACAAGCACCTGGATCTGCAAAACGCAAATAGATCTGATGCAGAACACCAGAATCGAGACCACCAGCACCGGGAACTTGCCCAGACAGAGGTCGCCAGCAGGATAGAAGCAGCCGGGGTAGAAGCGACCTGCAAAACAGCAAAACGCAAGCTGGAGGAGGGTCGCCTTGCAGCAGAAGAGGTCGCCTGGCAGCAAACGCACGCTGTACAGCCTTCTGATGCAATCGCCTGGCTGGAATAGACCTGTTGGCAGCCACCTGAAGGAATCGCCTGGCTGTTGTGGAACTGTGGGCAGCAGCAGTAAGGTATTTCTCTCGTCCTCCGTGCTCTCAATCAGGCGATGATACCATGTGAGAGTGCGCAGCGAAAGAAGAACACGAACACAGAGGAGAGGAGAGAGGAAGCAGAGAATGAAGGAAGAAAATCTGCACTGACTGAGATGAATGCTGAATACACTGGAATGGACAGAACAGTCCCTGCACGCAGCCCGGAGCGTCAGTGAGGGAACCAGGACAGACTGGAAGCAGAGGCAGCACCAATGCCGGAGACGGAGTTGGAGGGTGCAGTGCTGTACCTGCAGAGCATGAATGCTGGTCTGACTGGGGGGGCAGCTATAAATAGCCCCCAGCCAGAAAACTGGCCGACCTGGCCAGATCTGGCCGACTATGGCCAGATCTGGTCCGACTGGCCAGTTCTGGTCCGACTGCCCAAAATAATGGGCAGTCACCCCAAAAACAGCCCAGATCTGGGCTGTAAAATGCCCAGGGCTGCATGCTGACTAAGGCAGCCTGAAAACACACTCACAGAGCTCCTCTGTCTCCTGTCAGACTCTGACAGGAGCTCACAACCAGGAGATGACAGACTGAGACTAAATAAGAGCAGGCTAACACCCCCCCCCCCCCCCCAGACCACCTTGATAGGCTTGTATACATGATGTATTTGTGATTTGCATCACCTCCAGCTAGTCTGTTGAGCATGTGCACTTCATTGTAATCAACCTTCTAAGTAATATAATTAGCCACATTTTACTTGCAAAAAAATTTGTTAACCTTACCCGTGACCCGTCTCTTGGCCTCCACCATCTGATGATATATCTGATTAGCTGACCTTTTCTTAAAATCATCACAAATCACATACATCCAATCACGCCAGGGAGACAATGGTTGTAACGCAGGCAAAGGAGAGAATCTCAAAAGTCTGTCTTGTATGGATGACCAAATGTCGTGATATCCTTGAGGCACCCAAAAATGCTGACGAATACGCATACACCGAAAAGAATAAAGATGTGCTTGCCTAAGAATAACACCATCAAGGACTGTCTGCAACCCCAAATGAGCCATCCGATTAAACTTGCCTCTCTGCAAATCTTTATCAGGCCAATCCAACAACCTCAAGGTAGCCAGCACCTCCCCTTGCAACAAATTCTCCTCCTTACAAAAATCAAGAGGGAGCCAAACTGCAAAATGCAACAGCACCTACCAAGATGCGATTCAATGAGAAAGGAGAAAAGACTGGGAGACCTTGATAGGTCTCGTGGAATTAAGCACATGTCACCAAGAAGCATTAATAATTGTGCTACCATGAGAGATGCCAGTCCTTTCTATAAAAAATTTTGCAATATCTGACAAGGGATGACTCCCTACACATAACGCCTGCAAAAGAGCTAGCCTCAAAGCAACCATATGCAAATTAGCATCCAATAAAGCTACTCCCCCCATCCTTTTAGGAGTAGTCACATATTGCCATGAAATCCACACTTGGCCCAAACGATTCCCTTTCTTTTTCCACAACATGAATTGGATAGGCTGAACCAATTCGAAAAGAGACATCTTAGTCCAAGGAAGCAATGGTAGAAAGAACAAAATCATGCTGATCATGATACATTGAGCAACTTTAAGTCTCATATTAAGAGACCAGCCTTGAGATTTCCAGTACATGAACCGATTATGAATACGGGATGACATCCAATCCAACAAGGCATAGGGAGCTACATCCACACCAATAGGATATCCCATGTGGTAAACAATAATCTCTCTCTCTTAAGTAGTAAATATTTACATCAGACCATCAGGCCAGCATAGAAGTAACAGACATAAACTCTCTCTCATTGAAAATAGTTACATTAGGCCTGCAAGCTATTAGAACAACCTATTACATGAGTAGCACTAATAAATGACACAGAAAGAACAGCTGGAGTAGAGCGAACAATCGCCAGCCAGGGAGCAGCAATATCCGGAAGAACCAGGTCAATTGACATCATAGAAAAGATTTGCCATAACACTAATCCACGCACATGCACCACATGCCTATGGATGCCCGATGCGGAATCAAAAATAAAGGCATTCTGAGTACGCCATATATGCCATAGGGCTATCCATCTAAGGAAATGGAATAGATAGGAACAATATGAATGCAAAGAAGACATAGAGGACATATTTCCCATAATCCACGAACGAGCTAGTATGCAGTGCTGAGTTACCGAGACAACCACACTCAAGAAATGAAATTCCAGATCTCTCGCAAAAAAGGGCAAGAGACAAAGTGAAGCAATATCTCATCACATGTAGTGCAGAAAACACAATGACCTGCAGAGATCTTTCGGGCACAGAGCACATCTCCCGTTGGAAGACCCCCAATGAGCAGCCTCCACATGATTCCAACCCCCCAATGAGTAGCCTCCACATGAACACTTTATCCTAATACGGAACCTTGGACTTCCAAAGCTGGATAAATCTTTCCCGCCACTTCTTTTTGCTATCCCGAAGATACCATAACTTATTAACTTTCCTAGTGACCCATCTCTTATCTTCCACCATCTGATGATATATATCTGATTAGCTGACCTTTTCTCAAAATCATCAAGAAGCACAAACATCCACTCACGCCATGCATACAATGGTTGTAACGCACGCAAAGGAGAGCACCTCTACAGACTGTCCTGTATGGACACCAAATGTCACTATATCCACGAGGCACCCTAAAGTACTGGACAAATACGCCTGAAAGAATAAAGACGGGGCTGCCCAGGAATAACACCATCAAGAGTTGTCTTCAACCCCAACCTAGCCATCCAATTAAACTTGTCTCGCTACAAATCTTTTTGAGGCCAATCCAACAACCTTGAGGAAGCCAGTATTTCTCCTTGCAGCGCATTTTCCTCCTTGCAAATATCAGGAGGATGCCAAACTGCAAAACGAAGCATCCCCTGCCAGGATGCAATCAAATGAGGAAGGAGATAAGACTAGGAGACCTTAATAGGCCTCGTAGAATTAAGCACATGCCACCAGGAAGCATGAATAACTATGCTATCATGAGAGATGCTAGTCTTTTCTATGAAGAATTTAGCAATATCTGACCAAGGATGACACTGAATAAATAGACTCTGCAAAAGGGATAGCCTCAAAGCAACCATATGCAAATTAACATCCAACAAGGCTACACCCCCCATCCTTTTCAGAGTAGTCAAATGCTGCCACAAGATCCATACCTGACCCAAACGATTGCCTTTCTTTTTCCACAACATGAATCTGATAGGTTGGACCAAATTCAAAAGGAACTTCTTAGTCCAAGGAAGCAATGGCAAAAAGAACAAAATCATACTAATCATAATGCATTGAGCCACTTTTAAACTAACATATAGAGGCCAGCTCTGAGATTTCCAGTACATGAACCTGTCTGAATTCGGGAGGCCATCCATTCCAGCAAGGCATGGGGAGCTACCTCCACACCAATAGGATATCCCAAGTGTCTGGTTATATTGCCCCTTGGGATCACAATTCCATTCCAGCCCAAGGCTTGCAAATCATTCTCCGTACAAGAGAGAATGGTAGATTTCTGAGAATTAACGTGAAGACCCAATGCCAAAGCAAAAAGATTCCATGCCACCATTGCCCAATTAACATTAGTGCGATCAGCCTTGAGGAACACAAAAGAATCATCTGCCAAAGATTGACCCACAAGCTAGTCACCACAGGGAAGAGATAAGCCAACTATCTCAACTTGAGCTGCCAACTTATCCAATAATGAGAGCATCGGGTGAGTTACCAACGCAAAGAGCAAAGGGCTGAGAGGACAGCCTTGCCAAAGAGACCAAGATAAGGCAATTTCCTCCGTAATCCCTCCATTAAGAGCAAAAAATCTCTCTCTCTCTCTCTCTCTCTCTCTCTCTCTCTCTCTCTCTCTCTCCTGGCAATAGGACACATGTGCTGCAGCATCAGGGTAAAGATTCATGGCATATTCAAGGCGATGACCTCAAAGACAAGAATGCTATTGATGCACATCTTGAAGGCAGTTGTAGTCCAAGTCACGAACAACTAGCATTCGTGCTGCTCTAGGGCAGAGATGCAATCCAGGTCATGACCTTCGGCATAGGTGTAGACTTGTAGTTCTAAGCAAAGGTGCTGATTCAGGACAGAGATCTACACTAGATTCAGGGTTTACAGGCAGCAGCCTGCAGACGCCATCCAATGAGTGTGTAATGCTGCGAGACAAAGAAAGAGAGAGAAAAGCAAGGAGGATTCTATTCATCTTTTAATTATTTTCTCAGAAAAACCTTCTTCTCAAAAGCAATAGATTGACACACATAAGCTTACAAGTGGCCCTTAAGTCAAGTTAACAGTGAGTAATTTTTTTGGGACAAGCACCACTTTGCCACCGCACCATTCTCATAATATATGCCCTAACGGGCAATGCTAACGAAGAGAAATATAAGAACTTAGACCTGGGACTCAGGCGCTCTTTTCAACACTACACCCCTTAGATGGTTTGGCATTATAGTGCACCAGATCAGTTGTTCACACAAAACATTGTATTTGTGATGTACTTCGTTACTCTTTATAGAGTTCTTGCACTTTGTATTTTGCCTCAGGGTTTTTTCTACAAGGAATTATTAATAGAATTTTGTTTTCCTGAAAATACCAGAACTAAGCATGCATTGAACCTGAATTGAACAGTTTCAAATAAAGAATATTGCCTTCCCTATCACCAAATCCCATGCTTTTAAGCTGAGCTTTAACCAGGATCAATCTTGATGATCAAGAAGGATTGCTAACCAGAACAACTTCTTCAGATTGGTAAACTAAACACATGAATATGAAAGTGGAAATACCTCTAACTTTGCTGAATATCCTGGTTGATACTGCAAGTGCATTCGCAACTGGCCCCTTTCTAATGAGAAAAGTATTGTTGTCTTGCCCATCTCACTATTAGGGGCATTGAACATCGACCTTTGATCTCCCCTGTCAGGTTTCAGGTTTCCAGCAAACTCAACCCTTAAATGTTCATCTGCTCTCCCAACAGCATTAAGCTGCAAACAAAATGTAGGAAGGGAACATCACAATTTTCATGAGTTACAGGAGACATCAATTGTACTGTAACTAAAAGCGGTGAGCAATAAGTTATTATACATTAAATGCTCCCCAGGATGATTCACAATTCATTTAGCTACAAGCCAAAATTTTAACCATTTTCAGCCTTAAAATTTACTGGTAACTGAAAAGTGCTTCCTATAAGCTGAAGCTCATGCAAATTGATTCCATAAATAGTGCATTGCTAAGATTTTCAAAGAATTTAATTCATTGCTCTCCTTTCCCTCTATTTCTTTTCTGTGAATTGGTTTGTCCTTTCTCTTGATCTGGCACACTTGTTTAAAAATGTGGATGAAACAACTGCCTGTACAGAACTTTATGACATTGTTCCCAGCAGCATCAGAGTCTGGAAAGCTAAGAACTTTATGATGTCCTGAAAAGGGATGAGTTCTCACCAAACATCTAAAATATCTAGAATGGAAGGTTTCCTCTTATCTGGCCATCAGCACATCACATAAATTCTAAGCATCTGTCATCTAGCATAATGGCAGTCCTACGTGAAATGATTCGCTATCCTACCATCTATAGACACCAAAATTAGTGAATCAGATTTCTCCATTACCCAAGCTTAACCACTGGAAATATTCCAGCGACACAGAACTGCAAAACATGCTGTTTGAATTAGGTTTTTGTGTCGTAGTCTTTAGAATGCAGGAATCAACAATGATCCTGACCAGGAGACAGAATCTTTGCTCCTAAACATTAGAAAGAAGCTTCTAAACTTGAAAATAATGAAGCCCAGCATGTACAATGGTACAGGCTACTAAGCAGTACATTAACTCTTGCTGGACTTTTCTCTAGCTTGTGCATAGGCCAGGTGGATCAAACTAGCATAGCAAACAATTATCAAGCAAGGAAGTGGAGAGCCCGATTCAGCCTCCTCAGCAGTCAATCATCCAGGGACAATAGGGGCTTCGATATTGTGGATTGACCAGCAAAATCAAATTGTTGTAGTGCAAACTCATGAGTGCCTTCTCAAGAACTCCTATAGCTTGTGGTCCCCTGGAAGGTGCTTCTATTGCGCACACTTTAGGAGGCATTCCCGCACCAGAACTCTGTGGGAGTCTAGCATCAAGTGCAAATCTCAGAGATGAGAACTAGAGGCCTTAGCATTGGCTTTCAAGAACACATACTGCAGCAAGCATTGGAGCCTGAAAACTGCTCAATCATCCCTTTTTCCCCACATAGATAATAAGATATGAAGGCAAAGCACTCATATTAAAAGCCCAGGTCATAATCCCCACAAGCACATGTGTCGATGTAGACACTATTTCCAAGGCACCTCAATATTCACCCTGCTACATCACATGAGAATTAAAGTTTAAGTTCACCATTCACATGTGAAAAGTGGCCATCATGAGAGCAGATATTGAACAGTTCATGTCCTGGAAGTGGCACCGACCCAAACCAAGATCGTCCATATCAGCCCCTTGCTTGCAGACTTCTTACAGACAGAAAGTCAACGTTTTGGAGACAATAATTGGGGATGTTCTACAGAGAGGGTAAGGATGCTTCAAACAGTTGCAAGAAGTGGTTTGTAAATCCATTATAGTGAGAGGCACAGCAACTTAGGAGGTTCCTTCTTAACACTCCATCTAGCTGAGTGGCTTTGGTGAAGTCCATTTCTTCACTAGATTAAACTAGCATGCAATTTTTGGGTAGCAGTCTGTCGGGAAGGAGAACTCAGATGCCATGGTGCTCCTGTTTTCTGCAAACCATTGGAGGTGACAAGAAATACCTTTACACAGTTTATAGAGATTACAGTGTAGACTTTGGGACAGTTTGTCTGCATGCCCTAGAAGTTAACCTGTTTGACTGCTAATAACCGGCTTGTTGCACACACTTTGCAAGCATGACGACATCTTCTATTTTTCCAGATGTGAGTGCCAGTCAAAGGCAATGCATTCTGGACTGCCCCCTTCTCAGCTGTAAAAGGGACAGGAGTGCAACATAATAAGTCGGCAAGCACAGACACATCGCATTTTGTGGAAGATCCTTGAAAAGATTGTTCACCCTATACTTCCACAAAAAACGCTGATAACCTACCTGTACCACCACCTAATTTCAGATTAGAAAACTCAAGGATACTGCAATAGCACAAACAGAAGGAAATTTGTTACAATGACAAAACGCGCATGCCAACCCCAGTAAAGATCTATTAACAAAAAGTTGCAATTTCACTGGTTGATAATGTCAAAAGTAAACAATAGCTGATAAGTAAGGATTGTGACCAATTCGAAGTTAAGTTAAAGTAATAGTCTAGAGGCCAGTTAGTCTAGCACTAACACTTAGCTAGTTGTTATAAGCAGGCACGACAACAAACCTTAAGCTTTGTTGGAAATATCTCCATACTTCCAGCCAGATGAGGTGCCACCAGAAACTGGTTGAGCTTTAACCCAGACAGCACAATGTCTCCAGCCACACCTGACATTCCATTGGCCTTTATCTCTTTGGTTGTTTCACCACCATTCTTCTCCTTCATAACTGTTTTCTCAATATCATATTGTGACTTAACGACACGACCTTGAAACTTTGCCCGCCCAGTTACCTTCGTGTGGATTCCTTCTGCATTTGAAGGCATCCCCAATGACTCTGATGGGGTCAATCCCAAAAAGTCAAAACCCCGCATGCGAAGGTCAACATCCAAACCTTCAATGTCAGGGGGTGGAGGCCTCAGGTTACTTGCTCTCATCACCCTTCCAGAAACAGGCATTGGGTACGCTGTGTGAATTTTAGCCAAGAGATCAAAAGTAAAAGCTGATGAAGTGATTGTAATTGCCTCATGGGAGATGTTGATGTCACCACGGACACCATTAAAAGCCCCCTTTGCTTCAGGAGCATTCCATTTTATATCAAAAATACTAGCAACAACATAAAACCAAACAAAAGAGAAATAAGATCCCTGCTTAGATGCAAGAAAAACAAAACCTCAAAAACAGCATGTTTGCATTTACAAAATAATATCTTACGGCTGTAGTAAAGAGCCACATATCTTTGCATCCCCATGCACATAATCAAGTTTCACAGGTGCTGATTTAAAGTTCTCTGGCAGATAATTCTGGACAACTGAATCAAAAAATACTTGTCCTGAAACATCCATATTAACTGCTGATGGATCCTTTTCACCCTGTTAAGAATACAAAGATAACACATCATCTTCTGCCCATTGGCACATTAAAATGAGTTGTTTATCAAGAAAAAGATTCCCCCGAAAAAAAACATGTGAACCCAAAGTGAATGCAAGGAATCTGCATCTGTAAAACTACAACTTAGAACAATGAAAAATTACCATATGATAGTAAACGAGTTCATTGTGTCACTGAGTCAGTTGTTAGAGTTTAGAAAACCCTTGAACCAGATATGATAAAACAAAAAAAGTACATCAGGGGAAGCCTGGCTGGAGGTTATTAGGCAGCGTGCAGGCTAGGAAGTGGATATGGAGGATCATTTCTGGACAGACCTTGCAACGTGCTCTTCATACAATATACTACCACCAAGTTGGAGAGGTGAATCAAGATGAGCAGGATCAGAGTAGTGCCAACTGCTATACAACACTGATTTAGGCAGCATTTTAATTTCCCTTACTAGGATATCCATGATAAAAGAATTGAGTTATACTCAAGTTCAATACTGATCTTTAGAGAGAAATGTCAAGTTGATCTTCCAGATTTCCAAAATATGGGAGACCATTGGAAAAGGGGAAGCAATGAAAAGGTCTCCACCTAGAAGAGAACATCAAGTGATATTCAAGAGGGATTCGTGTATGGATGGGTACTGCTCAGATGGAGAGGCTATTCTATAAATAGATAGCATGGTCAATCAGCACCAACTGGTATAATGCTGGGAAAAAAATTATCAGGATCTTTAGAGATATTGTTGAACTACAAAAGGAAAGCCTGAAGAAAACTTTAGAGATATTGTCAAACTAGAAAAGGAAAAACTTAAACAAAGCTTCTTGAGGCCTTAGTAAATAGCTGCTTGAAGATTCATTTTACAATTTTGAAGGTGGTTTCATTAGAAACAATGAACACTGCTACTGATAAGCTGTCTCAGGATATACAAACAGAAAAGAAAGCTTCTTGAGTTCTCAGTAACAGCTCCTTGGTTATTCAGTTTACCATTTTGAAGGTGGTTGTATCAGAAATAATGAACACAGCTATTGGCAACCTGGCATACAACTACCTCATGTAGCCGAATTCAAAGTACTTAAGTTGGCTTGCTCACACAAATCAGAGAGTAACTCCAGGAAAATTCCATGCCAATATTGTTCAAAGCACACTAGATGTTCACAATACCAAGAGCAGCAGCCATAAAAGATAAGATTGCTGGAAAAAAATGACAAATCTAACCTCCGGGCATATCCACATATTGCCAGCACCACGTAACTCGCCCCCATCAACCAGGGTTGCACGAATGCCATAGAGATCTGCACTCTGACATTTCCAAGACAGACAATATAAGTCATGAAATAAAACTTGGCCTAATCTAAACAATACCATGTACTTTTTCTTTTCAATTATGATTTCAGATCCACCTACACAATTATCTGTATCAAATGTAAAGTTTGCTGAGGCATAAGAAAAAGGGATCCTATCAAAAGCAGCCACTGCCCCCTGATCCCAATGTTTCTTGATAGCTTCAGTCGCAATGCTAGACCAACTATTCAGAGCAGCGCCAACAGTCTTCTTTGAGATCTCTGCACTTCCTGCAAATACAGGCACTTCTAGAGGCCCTCGGCAATACACAGCTGCTTTGATTGCACCTGCCAACTGTTAATCTTTTAATGATAGAGCTTTACAAAGGCCACTTTAAAAAATTCATATGTATAATCCAAGCCAGGTGTATTCATAGATGCTCTGCATTATTTCAAAACAGATCCTTGCATTGTAGTTGTAAGTATGATAGGTTAAAAGTGTTTTCTTTATGAAAGTACGTGCTAAACAGCTACATAGATATAAACAGTGGATCAAGAGGCATGCTAATTAACCTCAAGCTAAGGCCTGTTGTGAAAGAGATCCCATGAGTCAAGGGTGCCCAATCACAACAGATTTTTCAGTGCATGAACCAATTACCCACCCCAATCCAAGAGCTAGTGTTCCCAAAGCCAGCTTGTGGACCTATTTAAAGGCCAGAAAAACGGTTTTAGCACCAAAAATGCTACTGGATAATTCCTAACATGTTCAATATAGGAACAACCTAATACTGCATATTTTGATAAGCTGTTTCTGCTACCACTACTTTTTCCTTCTTTCTTTCTACCCACAAAAGCATTTGCTCCTCTCAATATCGTACTTTATGCTCTTTGTTGCCAAAGAGACCTCAGGATTTAAACAATATGAGGGGTATCTAGCTTTCTTGTTGCTTTAGACATCTGGGACTGGTGCCCATGGCATTTGTCATAGCCCTGGATCAGTTACTGACTACATGTGAAAGCAGCCTTAGTGACTGGGACATTCAATTTGTCCTATAAATAGGGCTCAGGGGCTCAATTGTGCCACACCTTATGTGATCACCAGCCTTCAACTCTAGGCCCAAAGGCCATCATGTCCACACACCGGGATAGTTGGGCTGGTGCTACAGGACACCAGCTTTAGTGAAGTGTGCATTGCCCATTGTGCTACTCATCCTAAACTCAACAGTGAGCCCGTTGGCTCTATGACTGAGAACCGAGACTAATGTCCATCCCTCTATGTTCCACTCCACATGGGTATGGCCTGTGTATGTGCCAGCGGCCACTTCATTGGTATCTAAGCAACATCTAAGCAACAACTATGCTCATGGGACCATGATGATCCACTGGCAGGTAAGGTGAGAGATTCCTATGGAGTAGTCATGCTCAAGCTGTTGGCACTTGTTGCACTCATACCACATCCATAAAGAGGATAGCAGTGTTTGGAACAAGGGGACTGATTGATGTCGCAGTTGGATTTGCAACCCACAATACAATCAAGTCATCCTTCCATCTCATAATGTGTAATGTGTCCACTAGTATCATCCAGGACATGTCTTAGCAGTCCATCGGAAAGGATGTCTAGAAAGCTCCGCCCGGCACTCCCATGGAATGTTACGGGATTTGCGATCTAGGGCTTTCCGCGTCTGCCACGTAGCGGAAGTATTCCGGCCGTCCCCACTTAGGATCGACCTGAATTAGGGTCTTCCTGATTGGTCATTTCCTAACAGCAACTAGCGTCGGACCCAAGCGAACTACTTTACGCAGAAACGCCAGGTCCGAAGTGGATTCACGCTGCACTTGGTTCAAGGAGAATGGGAAACGAGAGGGGTGCAAAGCTCAACCTCTCTGCCGTAAGGCATAGTCCCATTCCGTTCCCCTAAAACAGCGTAAATCGGGTAAGACATAACTCTAGGTCAACGCTTTTGTTGTTCGTGTCCTTTGACGATCATCCCGCTGTTCTTCGAGATTTGAGAAATGTTCCCGGCCAACCGGAACCACCCAACCGTAGGACAGACCCATTGCCCATCCTCCGCACTTTCCTCGGTTTGTTTTAGTTATGTAATTATCTAACACATTAGTTGGACATGTAACAACCAGCTTCTTTAATTAATCCGTTAAGCACTGGTTTCTTCACGTAATCTTATCACGTGACATAGAAAAACAATATCAGACAAGTTCTTTATTAACATATCATCATCATCATATTTATCTTTGAAATACAAGGAGTTCCGCCCGTAGGCTTGTCCACAATCCGCCCGAAGGCTATCCAGCAATCCACAGGGATCACTATTCCAAGTTTCCGCCCGTAGACTAGTATGCGGGCCTCGAGATCCAATCCCGAGTCACATTAGCCTCTTGTGCAGGACCCGGAAGGCGAGGGATTTACGGCCAGAGCCTCCCCTGGCACCCAAGCATCCTCCTGCTCCAAGTAGTGCTCAACGGAGAGACCTCTCGCAGCGGGTTTGCCCCACGTTCCCGGCGCGGTCAACAACCCCCTTGGTTAGGGTCAGGCAGGCAGTTGGGGGTAACTGAAGCTGCCTCTCACCTTCAGGCCTTCAACCTGAAGTAAAGGTGCTTATTTATTTTGTAATTCATTGGTTAAACAAGTCAAACAGTGCTCTAAAATCTCTAGCAAGCACAAACATTTCCATTGATCCATTTTTGTTGTTGGCAAACTGCTAAGCAAGGAATCCTTCCTTTCGAATACATCCAGCACTCCATCCGGGGTGTCTTGCAATTTGGCAAGATCCCTTATATTTCTGGGTTAGGGCGTACCCTGTTAACCCAACTTGGTCAAACCCTACAGTTCATCGGATACTTCAGTTTCTGGTTTTTAACCTTCCTTACTCAGAAGGATATCAAAGTATACATCCTCTTGCGAGATAACTTACGTAAGGATCCGCCATCCTTGTTGCGAGAATTTAGCCTTTCTTCTTGTGATTCAATCACAAGACCATATGACTTCGTACTTGCTGCACAAGTCCTGTATCGTACTATGCGATAATGGAGTTACGAAACAATCCGTTTCAGTTTCTTTAAGCTGACGTTGTTACCTAGGGTTTTCTAGCTTTATTATTTTCTTTTAAGAAACTCAGGGACAAACCCTAGTTTCTTTAGCGCGACAACATAGACACATCCCAGGACTACACCCTCGTGACGCCGCACATAAGAGGGTTCACCACTGGGCATAGGGAATCACACGTAGAGTGGAAACAAGGCAGGGCTTTGAGTCACTACTACTCCCTATATAGGTGCAATCGGTAGCAACGGCATGGTATAGCTACAAAGCCCTTACACTCACCCCCGCTTACTCGATTGCTGACCTCAGCAATCTAAGGGTAGCGTTTGTTATTTGACTCGTCCGGGGTCTTAACGCAGCTTTTCCTATCAAGCTGGTCAGTGTCTGCCGGTCTAAGGGACCGCGGGGTCTTAACACAGTCTATGCTATCAGACTGGCCAGTGTCTGCCGCACTAGGACGTTTGGGCTTTTTTATTTACTGGAGTTGTTTTTTGGATGGTTGCTACCATGCGGGTCCACCCTCGACTCGATTACATTTGAGGAGTGGGGCACGTTTGGGTCTATGCTTGAGAACCGCATTATTGTTGAGGTACTAGGAAGGCTCAAGGGTCGTTGGAAGGAGCTGGGGGGTTCTCCTCGAGCCAAAGGGCAAAGGCATCCTTTCCGCGTTCGCGGGCCTCCGCTTCTGAGATCCAAGTGGCCTCCTTGAGTGGACGCCCGCGCCACTTGGTGAGGTATTCGAGAAAGCCTCTTTGTTCCCGGCGTCGGAGGAAGGCTTCTACTTCGAAGGGACCATTGGAATGGAGCATTGGTACGCACCGTCCCCATTGGTTGTCGGGATAGAACCTGCGCAGAAGACGAGCATGAAATGCGTTATGAACACAAACACTATCTGGCAGGTCCAGCTTGTAGGTAACTTCGTTCAGCACTTGAGTGATTCAGTAGGGTCCATAGTAACGGTGATTGAATTTGGGGGTCATGTTTTTGGGAAGTGACATATTCTTAGAGCTCACTAGGACCATGTCTCCTTTGGCGAATAGTACAGCCTTTCTCTTTTTGTCTGCTTGCTCTGTCATGGTGATCTTGCTCTGCTCTAGGCTTTGTTTAGCTGCTGCATTGTGGTCTCTCCACTTCTTCAAAAATTCTTCTGCATCTTGATCTTCTGCTTTGGCCACTCCGGATGCTAAGGCCAATGGTGTTATGACTTCTTTTCCTGTTGCTAACTCGAAGGGAGTGTACCCGGTTGCCGAGTGTATGGAGCTATTATAGTGGAATTCCAAAACATCAAGGTACAATGCCCAATCTTTCTGGTCTACTCGAGCATAGCTTCGGAGATAATCTTCGATGCCTTGGTTGACTCGTTATGCCTGTCCATCTGTCTCTGGGTGGAAGGATGATGAGAATCTCAATTGTGTTTCCAGAGTCTTGAAGAGTTCCTTCCACATGTCGCTCATGAATCTTCCATCTCTATCTGATACAATAGCCAGCGGTAAGCCATGAAGTTTGAATACATGTGTGAAGAAGAGGCGTGCTACCTCCTTGGCGTTCAGTGGTGGTTTGACTGGGATGAAGTGAGCTTGTTTGGAAAAATAGTCCACCACTACAAAGATGATTGTGTACCCATGGGACTCAGGTAGTTCCACAATGAAGTCCATGCTGATGACGTCCCACGGGCGGCTGGGTACTGGTAATGGCTGTAGTAGACCTGCTGGTCTTGATCATGGTGCTTTGACCATTTGGCAAGTGGGGCAAGGCAAGTTTTGATGTAGTCTATTACTTCTTCCTTCATGTTTGGCCAGAAGAACTGCTTCCTGAGGGCCTCCAAGGTTTTGCTTTGCCCTTTGTGGCCTCCAATCTTGCCATCATGTATTTCATGCAGTATAAGTTTCTTCAATTCCACATTGTTGGGGATATACAATCTCTTGCCTAGAAAGAGGATTCCTTCCTCTAAGGTATGCATTCCGTGTGGGGTCTTCTCTGCTTCCACATCTTTGATTATTTTGTGCATTTCTTGGTTCTGCTCTAGGGCCTCTTTGACGAGTTCTATGAAGTTGCTGCTGACCACACTGACAGCTTTTAGGTCTGCTTTCCGGCTCAATGCATCTGCTATCTTGTTCGTGGAGCCGGGTTTGTGTTTAATCTCCAGGTCGAATTCGGCTAGGAAGTCTAGCCAGCGGGCTTGCTTTGCCGATAATTTGGGCTGAGATTGGAAGTATTTGAGGGAGATGTTGTTGGTGAAGACGACTGTATGCTTGTCTTGAACATAATGCTTCCATTTTCTAAGGCAGTATATGACTGCCAACATTTCCTTCTCATGCGTGCTCCACCTTGTTTCAGCACCAGTAAACTTCTTTAACTCATAAGCAATGGGGTGGCCCTCCTGTACCAGGACACCTCCTATGCCGTAGTCGGATGCATCTGTGGAAATTTCAAAGGGTTTGGTAAAGTTTGGCACCTTTAGGACAGGGGTTTGGCTCATGCACTTCTTCATCTGCTCAAAGGCTTCCTGTTGCGCATTCCCCCATGTAAAAGGGTGATCTTCCTTGGTGAGGTGGGAGAGGGGGGCAGTGATGAGGCTGTAATCTTTTATAAATCTTCGGCAAAACACTGTAAAGCCGAGGAACTCCCGCACTTCTCTTACATTCTTGAGTATGGGCCATCTTTGGACGGCTTCGACCTTCTTAGGATCCACTTTGATTCCATCTGCTCCTACAATAAAGCCTAAGAACTCCAACTCTTTTACTGCAAACTCACATTTTTCGGGCTTGGCATATAACTGGTGCTGCCGCAGTTTCTCAAAAACTCGGCGTAGGTGCTGCTTATATTCTTCTAATGTTTTGTTGTAGACTAGGAGGTCATCTATGTAGATAATGACAAAGATATCTATCTCTGGTCTAAAGACTCCATCCATGAGGCCACAAAATGTGCCTGGCCCATTGCTTAGGCCGAATCCTAGTACTAGCCACTCAAAACTACCATATCGGGTACGGAATGCTGTTTTGGGGATATCTTCTTCTGCTATGCGGATTTGGTGGTATCCGGATCTAAGGTCAATTCGGCTAAAGTACTTGGCCCCGTGTAATCTATCTAAGAGATCCTCCACTAGGGGCATGGGGTATTTGTTTTTTATGGTGATTTTGTTAAGGGCCCTATAAACTACACAGAGTCTGAGTCCCCCATCCTTCTTCTTTACAAATAGCACTGGAGCACCAAAGGGGGATTTGCTAGGGCGGATGAATCCTTGTTCTTCTAACTCATGCAATTGCTTCTTTAGTTCCATTAGTTCGGTGTGATTCATGCGATAGGAAGCTCGGGCTGGTGGGGCCGACCCGGGGATTAGCTCAATTTTGTGATCTACATCTCGCCTGGGTGATAGACCCTTGGGCAACTCTGCTGGCATCACATCTTTGAACTCTTCAGTATTTCTGCCACTTCTGTTTTCTTGTTTAGTTGTCTGGGTTTCTTGCCACTTTCTTCTTCTTCAATCGGTCGGATCATGCATAGATAGACCATATCTCCTTGTTTGACTGATTTTTCGACTTGCTTGGCACTGCAAGTCATGATACGTGGCCTGATAACGGTCCCCTGGACCGGTACACTTTGGGTCTGGCCCTTTGGTTGGGTTGTAGTCTGCTTCATTGTTTGGCAAGCTACTCCTGGCTTATTTTCCTTCATTTGCACTTTGATTGGGGTCCTGCCAAGTAGTTGCATTCTTTCACATGGTACTCTGACGCCTTCTCCTTGCATATCTAACATCATTTCATTTACACCTTTACCAAACATTGCAATGACATACTTGTCATAGAATTCCAATCCCAGTATCACTTCAAAATCATCCATGGGGATTACTAAGAAGTTGAGTTTCGCCTTCCACTTGTCGGCTGCTACTTGGACTGCAAAGACTTGTTTCACCTCCTTGGCTTCTCCTTGTGTGAATGTTACTGTTAGTCCTTCTGGGGCCTTCGACAGTTTTAGTCCATGTTTTGCTGCACACCCTGGTGTCATGAAGTTGTGTGTTGCTCCTGTGTCCACCATGATGGGTTGGTTACCCTCGCCCACTTGGCCTTTGATGTATAGATGATAGACTGCTGCTACTCTGGCTGCCATGCATTGGGGTCGGGCGCTAACTAACCCTACCCTTGGGTGGTCCATGCTTTCTTCACTCCCACTAGGGATTTCCTGGATTCGCGGTGGTTGTAGTTCTTCTCCTCCATATGCACTAGTTGCATTCACCCTTGATCCACTTGACGAAGCTGTATCTTCTATTGGGCATCTGTTTTGGTAGTGTGGACCCCCGCATTTGAAACATCTGATTCCGACGGACGGGCCTGGGGGTCTCCACCATGACGTGTTTGATCCTGCTGGCCCACATGATGTACTAGGGGTTGGCCTATAGTGATTGTTTCCCCATCTTCCTGCTACTCCTCTCGGTACTAAGGCGGTTTGTGATACGGCTGTGGTGGTCGTGTTGTTTTGGCTCCGTGTATCTATGAATGCCCCTCTAGGGGCATTGGGCCTCTGGTTCCATGAGTTGTTGTTGTTGAAGGTGTTGTTGAAGTTGTTGTTGAACCTGTTTTGATTTCCTTGTGCTGTTATTCTGCCTTCCAAATCCACCAGTCGTTCGGCCATTCTCATAGCTTCTGCTAAGCCTGTTGGCTCTTGTCTCTCCACATCTCTTCTCGCCCATTCTTGCATCCCAAACAAAAATCCATGTAGCTTAGTATCTATATCCATGTTTAGTAGCTACAGCATGATCTGCCTATATTTGCTGACATATTCTTTCATCTTTCCCTGTGTTTGCTTGAGGTCCTCCATTCATCTCTCACTTTGAATTTCTCCAGCTTTGGAATAAAGTAGTCCTTCAGTTCTTCCTGGAGCTCTTCCCACGAATAGATTGTGTGGCCCTGCTCTTGTTCTAGCAAGAGCCAACTGGCAGCGTCCTCCTCCAAGTAAATGGCTGCCACCTCCGCCTTCCTGTCTTCAGTAATTCGTGAATACTTTAAGTATCTGTCCACCTCTGCGATCCACTTCTTCAAAACCAAGCCATCCCTCTCTCCCTTGTACTTGGCGGGTTGGGGCATCTTGAATTTTCCATAATCATCCTCTAAACTACTGATATCTCCCTCTTCTTTGCGATGGTGCTTCTTCTCCTTCTTCTTGTCTTTCTTTTTACTTCCTAATTCTACTACTTTCTCCTTCTCCTTCCTTGTATCTTGCGCCCTCCTAGATGTCTCTTCTCTACCCGTTCTATCCATCTCCTCTTGCATTCGGTGTCTTTTCTCCTCTTCTTGTTGTTGAATCACCCATTCTCTATAGCCCTGCTCTACTTCTAGTTTCTTTCTCCTTTCTTCCTCCTCTTCTTTCATCTGCATGTTCCTCCATATTGATTCTAGCATGCCTGACATACCATCTAACTGTCTTTCTAGCCCGGCCACTTTCTCCTCCTGGGCCACTCTCCATTCTTGTCCCCTACTCTTCTTTCTCTCCTCCAGTGTTGGAAGGGTGACGTTCTCCCTTTCGTCCTCCATGTGGTTGGTGGTGGTGTCGACGCGGACAAGCCGCGTTTCGCCGGTGGTGGTGTGGGTCGTGCCGCGGGGAAGCCGCGTCACGTCTTCAGATGGTGGGATGTCGCGGTTGGGGCGTCACACCGGGGCGACGCGTCGAGGGGGGGGGGGGGGGGGAGGGGGGGGCGTCGCGACGTGGGGCGACGCGACATGGGGCGTCGCGACGCGGGGCATCGCGCTGTGGGTCGTTACGACTTCGATCTCTTTGGGGCACTGGATCCTTTCTCCTGCTTCCGTAAGCACTCCTTCACTCCGAGCAAGAGTTGCTCTGATACCAAGTGTGATAAACCTGCACTCGTTACGCACTCAACACGGCACAGAAAGGTAACACGATATGAGCTCAAGGTATACTCTTGTATTATTCAATCCAAAAGCGGGACAACATAGACACATCCCAGGACTACACCCTCGTGACGCCGCACATAAGAGGGTTCACCACTGGGCATAGGGAATCACACGTAGAGTGGAAACAAGGCAGGGCTTTGAGTCACTACTACTCCCTATATAGGTGCAATCGGTAGCAACGGCATGGTATAGCTACAAAGCCCTTACAGGGGGGAGGGGGGGGTGGGGTGTGTGGACACGGGGGTGAAAAAGGCTTAGGGGTTTGAAACCCAGGGGAGGGAAAGATGAAGGGTAACACAAGGGGGGGTGAAAAGGGCTTAGGAGGATTTAAAAAAACCCGGGGGTGAAAGGGTAAAAGGTGCAAGGTGAAAGGATGAAAGGGGGCTTATCCAGCCCCCTTAGAAGCTTCTTTTTAGAAGCTTCTAAGCTTCACACGTGGCCAGGAGAGGGAGATTGACACCGTGACGGTGACGGCCTGATGGCGCTTCTGTCTGGCCGAGGAACAAAGTCGACGGCTGCAGGCGGCTCCCTCTCTTCCTCACGGTGCAGGAAGAGTCCTATGCCACAGGTGGCAGTGCTCTGACTGGCAACCCCCTATTGCACGGCGGCTCCACAGCGGCAGGAGCTTCTTCCTCCTCACTTCAGCTCCTCATACTGCGAGTCTGGGCAGCGTCGTCCTCTCCACACCCCCATCGAGGCAGCAACCCCTCTCTTAAATAGGGGAGGGAGGGGAATCCTCCCCATCCTTATGTGTCAATATGCATGGGGATGGAAGGCGCCGAGCTCCACCAAGGAGCTTAGTCCTCCATTCTATTTCCCTCCCCTTACAGCACGACAGTCGGTTTTGGGGAGGGAAAATTTAAAAAAAAAATTGCATTTATCCATTTGATATATTACATAATGCTTGACCATGTCAATGTGATTAGCAGCATCCCTTCGTTTAATGATAAATCATTCTCACTTCATATAGACTATAAATGAGAATTGTCAACCCTCCATATTCACCACGACTTAGTAAAACTATGATTTCAGTAAGAAAATTCGACAACCATGCCTTTGATCAAAGCATGGAAACATGTTTACGTATGTTCATAAAGTTAAAACTTATCCTCAATGCAATTCTCTTTCTGTTTTTTTTTTTAATACATTCTTGATTCTAATTTCAACATTCACATCGGAGAATGATACGAACCATACAAGTAGTTAATGTCTACCAATCAATCTGAACTGAGGACATGATGAGACCTCCTCGTGCATGTGCTGCAACCACACACTCCCTTGCCCTCCCCTCTTGTCACCTTCCGTTTCACCTAGCTCTCACCCCCCTCCCTGTCGCCTCACACAACCCCTGCTATCACTGCCAGCTGCTCCTGCAGCTCCACCTGCTGGTCCACTTCCTGTGCCTGCTATGCCTATTGCACCTGCCAATTGTGCCTGCTCTGCCCACTGTCACCAGTGCCCTGCCTACTGTGCCTGAAGTTCCGCCTATGCCATCTTGTGGCTAACCTCCACACCTTCCGCTGATGGGAGTCAGTATAGCAACACAAAACAGCCTTCTATAGTTACTTTCCCTTGAATATATCCGTATTCTTACAAACATCGGAACTCCAATTACAATTCAAAGCAAACTTTTTTAAGTGGAACAGCCAGAAATTTTTCTCAGGAAGACTTACCCTCTTGCATTTCTGAACATGTACATCAGGTGTGCTCTTTTTGGAGGCATTTACAAGACTTTCTTACAAGTAAGACATTTACAAATGGGAATTTCATAGTGCAAATTCTTATTCTAGAACCACTGAGACACCATAAACTTCCTTGGGCAATTCTTCCAGGACAAAAACACTTTGAACATAAGGAGGCAATTCATGGATGAGTGTCCATTCATTAGAGAACGGACAGGAAACAACTTCAGTACAAGGACATCCTTAAAGTATTACAGCTGAAACTGTAGGTGATAAGGCCAAGATCAAGTAGAAGCCATTTTTACAAACTAACTGTTGGAGATTCACAAGCAAATGCTATATGTTTCACAGAATGTCAAGTACATCAAACATGCATTACTTCATTACAAGATATTATGTCAATGATCCCACTTGGGAGAATGCCAGGGATTCTTATTCCGGAACCACTGAGACACCATAGACTTCCTCGGGCAATTCTTTCAGGGCAACAACACTTTGAACATAAGGAGGCAATTCATGGATGAGTGTCCGTTCACCAGAGAATGGCCAGGAAACAACTTCAGTACAAGGACATCCGTAAAGTATTACAGCTGAAACTGTAGGTTATAAGGCCAAGATCAAGTAGAGAGAAATCTTTACAAAGTAATTGTTGGAGATTCACAAGAAAATGCTATATGTTTTACAGAATGTCAAGTGCATCACACATGCATTACTTCATTACAAGATACTATGTCGATGATCCCACTTCAGAGAATGCCAAGGATTATAACACAAGCTTGCCGTTGCAGAGTCTTTATTAGTAATAAAACAATCATATAGAGAATGTGTTTCAAACACAATTTTGAAGGGTATTCCTTTTACATGCACAGATTGAACCCAAGGTTCATGACACAATCAGACACGTGAGTTTTTGCAATGCAACTATAGCTTCTTGTGATATAAGGTTTATAGAAAGCCCACGGGATTAGTTTAAACAAGATTTTGCAATTGACACATCAAGGCCTCAAGAGTATTCTTCCTTTCCTTCTTTTCAAAAACAAAAGAGCCTTCCCTCCTCAAAAATGATTAGAATAAGCAATCTTTATATTTTCCCTACCATGAGTAGTGCAATCAGTTGAGAATTGTATCCATCTTTTGCTTTTCTTCCTAACTCAATACAAAGAGTTAGCAAGATTGACTATTAAAAATGCAAGTTAGGGCCCATGGTCTATCTTTATAAGCCTCAAAACTGGGAAGAGAATGACACAGCAGCAGCTTGTGTAAAAAGTCTTGATAATCTTCTTTCAAAGGGCCTGCCTTCTTGATCTTCCAGCAGCATCAGTCCTTTGTGCATGGAGCTTCTACCACCATAAATCTTCAAGGTCTTCAAATGAAAACGAGTGTATAAGAGAAGGGTAAAAGGCCAACACGTAGTACAAGTTGCGATGCGGGGGAGAGAGAAGAAAAGCAGTTGGTTCAACCATAGAGGCCCCCGTGATCAAAGCTTGTGTGCCTTTTTATAATGTTCAACATGGCTCGTTTGATAAGTCAACCTACTTCAACCACTTGCGCCTATGGCTCAGGGACTGTCCACAATCAGTCTACATGTATCTTTCATGCTTGATACCAGCTCATAGACACTTGTCAAGCTCTCGAAAGCTTGCAAAATCAGTTCAGAATCAGAGCCATACTTTATTTGCAAAAAAAATTATTATTTCGGTGCCCTAAAAAATATCTGACTGGCCAATAATTCAATTGGCTAGGTAACTTCCATTCTTGACTGTCTCTACGCCATCTTTGACCATTAGATTGACGTTAGGTACCATTAAACGCCACTTTTCTAGTATCAGCAAACTGACACTTATGGCCAAATGAATGACCTAGGCCAACAACTGACACAAGATACCACGAAGTACCTGTGTGGCATAACTTATAGCAACTTTTGCATTTGACATCCCGTGATTTCCTCGAGTCCGGGGCTCGTAAATTTACTCCAACCCCATTTACACCTCACATGCACAACATTTACTTAACAAGGTGATTAAAAATTAATCCACATGTTAAGTGAGGTTTCAAAAATACATGTCCTCATGATAGCCTCCTCCCCCATCACCACCCCTTCTCACATCCCCACCCCTATCACTACGGCCCCCAGCCCCCTCCAATAGGTGGGGTTCCACATCCCACTGTCCTCGCTTCATCCACAACATAGCAGTAAGAACATTACAAGCAACACTTGCAATTAGCACAAGCACCATCATCCTCTCACTCACCCTCAGCTCCACCCCTTTTCGCCTCTACCTTCATCTCCCCCGCAACCTTCTCACTGCTCAAATCCCCTACTTTGCAAATCCTAGAGATTCCTCATAAGCATGCATCTAGCATCCTAGGACATAAAAAGCCTTCACTTCAATGGACACACCATCACGTGCTAACTCACCCTCGAACCCCCCACACCTCCCCACCTCCACCTCCCTCGCAACCTTCTCAATCCCCAAATCCCCACCATCACCCTCCTCCCCCCATCACCAACCCTTCTCACACACCCCCATCACTACCACCCCTAACCCCCCTCCAAAAACAGATTAGTTTCTCATCCCACTATCCTTTTCTCATCCGCAACATAGTAGTAGGAGAATTGCAAGCTGCACCCCTAGTTAGCATAAGCACCATCACCCTCTAACTCACCCTTGGTCTCCACCCCTCTCCGCCTCTACCCTCACCTCCTAGCAGCGCTCTCACTCCCCAAAACCCCACCATCGCCCTCCTCCCTCCATTAGCACCCCTTCTTACACCCCCATCACTACCACCCCTAGCCCCCTCCAATAGGTGATGTAACGTTCCAAATTTCTTTCTTCACGTGAACTACCCTTATAGGAAAGGGGGATATTGATATGGCAATTTTTAGGATAATGAAAAAAAAAAAAAAAAAAATATATATATATATATATATATATATATATATATATATATATTCCCCTCCCCAGCCGACTGTTGTGCTGAAAGGGGAGGGGAACAGCAACAAGGCAGAAGCTCCTCGGTGGGAGTTCACAGGTGTGGAGTGCCATGCCTCTCACCACGTCGAGAGGGAGAATCCCCCTCCCCTCCCCTATTTAAATAGGAGGAGACGTTGCCATTGAGGTAGTTGAATACGTGAGGGAGATCGAGAAGAGAGGGGACGGCACTCTGCAGCATCCTGAGAGGGTGTGGGCTTCCGTGACGCTAGACGGAGGGCCGCTGCCGTCCAGCTGGCACTCAATACCATGCCACCTCCCCCTGCACACGTCCGGAATGGCAGTCGCCCAGCCGTTTCCCGTCGCCGCCATCATCTCGTACACTGCCTGCAGCTCCTCCAGGTTCGTGTAGGGGGTGGTGGGCGTCGTCACTACATCAGCCGCCACTGCCACGCTAGCCGCGGCGAGCATCCACATAAGCAGCGCCGCCACCCTTCGCGCCATATCCAGTATCTGTTGTGAGCACCCGCCAACGCAGGAAGCTTCTAGAAGGGAGCTTCATAAGTCCCCTTTCACCCCCTTAAGCCCTTTTCCCCTTGGAACCATCCCCCCCCCCCCCCATGTTTATCCTACAAGCCCCCTTTCTTTTGGGCCTTGGAACCCACCCCCCTCCGGGTTTTAAAATCCCTTAAGCCCCTTTTTTTTTTTTCCTTGGCTTCAAAACCACCACACCCTTCCCCGGTTTTAACCCCCTATAAGGCCTTTTCCCTTGGGCTTTATAAGTCCCTTTCCCCTCCAAAAAGTACTATATAAATTTCCTTAAGTCTTTCCCTTGGACTTTGGGATTACTCCCCCCTCCCCC